>NC_136909.1:87780381-87840381 GCF_949606895.1 Notothenia rossii
GGGTGAGCGGCAGGTCAGCCCTATTAGCCTTTCTCCCTGCTACACAAGACCAGCTTTTATTTTCTACACACACACACACACACACACACACACACACACACACACACACACACACACACACACACACAAAGTGACACACAACACATACACACACACACACACACACACACACACACACAAAGTGACACACAACACATACACACACACACACACACACACACACACACACACACACAAAGTGACACACAAGCACACACACACACACACAACACACAACACACAACACACACACACACACACACACACACACACACACACACACACACACACACACACACACTAACAACACACACACAAACACACACACACACACACACACACACACACACACACACACAAAGTGACACACACACACACACACACACACACACACACACACACACACACACACACACACACACTCACACAAAGTGACACACAAGCACACACACACACACACACGCACACACACACACACACACACACACACACACACACACACACAAACACACTCACACACACACTCACACACACACTCACACACTAACACGTAATGTGGAGAAAGAGATGTGCTGTATGGGTTGATTGTGCGTTGATCTGTTGGTAATGCCTCGGGGTTCCGGTGGGCATGTAAACAAATGCATAATGCTGCGCTATACTTTGTGGCCTCGCCCGGTTGCATAGCGACACTTATTGTTTAGGTGTCTTTTAATAAGCAGGTAGTCATATCATTAGCTAGAACTAGCTGGATCTGATCGATATGGACATAAACGCGAGTAAAGTCTAATCTGACGGGAGAGAGAGATCAGCTGCTGCTGACGAGTCGACACGCAGCTCTGCATGATCACATGCAGCGGTGAGCGGACAAAACACAAACTTCAGGTTAGAATATCACACGTAGCTATTTTAATTACCTCTCAAACTACCGTAACTAGTTATAGATATGTTTAGTTTTACTGTCGGGTCACTCATTACTGATCCGCGAGCTGCATGAGACTGACGTGCTGTCAGGAGAGAGAGAGAGCGCTCCGTTTATTATTCCCTTGTTATTGTAAATTAGCCTACTGTTCATTTTTTAATAATGAAGTTAATCTACTATAATTAGTTTGTTTAAATCATATCAATTTGTTTTAAAGCACAATAAATAATAAAGAAGACCTTTGACCGGCACTTTTCTCATTTAGTCCAGAAGATTTAAACTTTAACGGACATGTTGACCGGCGAAAATATATTCTAATGGGAACTCTGGTTGCTACACAACAAGAACAACAATGATTTGAAAGGAAAACAAACAACAGGTCGATCTGTTTTTATGGAAAATGTGACGATACCTTTTGATCTTACCTGCATCTTGACATCAATGTCATTGAATCCGCTGCCACCCAGTGACGGAGTAAGTAGAGAGCTTGCGTAACCCAACAACCTCGGACGATGTGAGATCAGGGGTGTATTATGGGATGCTTCCACTGGACGAGGATAAGGGGAGGTCAACTGTACGGAAATCTCATCAGTGCGGATCCCATTTATGCGCTCAGGCGGTGGAGTAAAAAATGAGTGAGCTTTAGACTGGAAGGTTGCCAGGTCAGGTCCAGAAATCTCAGGGAAAAGCTTCAAATGTAAACCCAGCCTTCTGATTCAATATTCTCACAATCTTTTTAAATGGTGTATTTGGCAAATAGGAATACATGAGAAATGTTTAGTTTGTCAGGAAGTTAAAGATTCTTTCAACGGCTGGCAAATGGCTGATCAGGTCTGGTCACACTTTTTTGATCAGCTTCAATTCAAATACTTTTAATTTCTAAAGAAGTGTTTTGTATAGAGGGGAATTAAATGATCTGTGTCCCAGGAGCTCTGGAACAATCAAACAAAAGGAAAACACTTATACCTTGAAGATAGCATCGCAGAGGGTTCTATATAAAATAAATGGGATTTCTCCTTGTTTATTCTGGGGTTAGGGTTATGATACTTCAACATTACGTACATCGCTAATGTTGGGCTATAAAGGAACTACAGCACGGTCACATGACTTCACGTCACCACCGCTAAGCTAAAGGAGGCTAATGTTGTGCGTGATGATGTTTAGTCGTTTCATTAAGACACTTGTTAGCAACCGCTGTTTTTAAATCCACCAGTTGGGTAATTATTTACTATAAATCCCTTCAGCTTGTGTTGACATCAGACCTTATTTCAGGCTAACAACCAAAACCACACTCAGGAAACCATTGGCTTTAAGATGAGGGAACAGGAAGTGGTACAATGCTAAGTTATTGCCGGGCTTTAGGACTCGTTTCTGCACCGTTGACACAAATTGGGAAACGATTGTCACAGTGCATTATTGTCTTTGCATTACTCATGAGTAACACATATTTAGAATATACAATAAGAAGTTTATAGAAAAAGTAAAAAAATGTATTGTTCTTTGAAACGTAGAAGTATTTAGATCTTGTTCTTGAGTAAAAGTAGAAGTACTCAGATCTTGTACTTGAGTAAAAGTAGAAGTACTCAGAATTTGTAGTTGAGTAAAAGTAGAAGTACTCAGATCTTGTACTTGAGTAAAAGTAGAAGAACTCAGATCTTGTACTTGATTAAAAATAGAAGTACTCAGATCTTGTAGTTGAGTAAAATAGAAGTACTCAGGTCTTGTAGTTGAGTAAAAGTAGAAGTACTCAGAACTCGTACTTGAAAAATGTACTTGGTTACTTTACACCACTGGGTCCTCATGAAAAAAATACAGTTTTTACTACCGTTCTTTGCCACTAAATGTCCTGGAGCCCACCAGCTATTCTCACGTACTTGCAGCCATGCATGCATTGCTCTCCTTACTCTTGTAGCCAGACTTGTTGTCTCCTGTACTAATCTAACCCTCTTGAAGATGCACTGATGCATTTGCTCTGAACTTTGTTCCTCTTGCTGCCTGGTTGCAAATGGGTTTTGGCTGGGACCCCCTGTTCCAGTTCTCCGTGGGTGTGCCAGCCCGAAAGTGGATGTGAACTCTGGGGAGACGCTGTGGCTGATTAGGCCATGTCCTGCTGCTGTCATTAGCACACAGTGGAGACACTCAGCTTAATGGGGGAGACACATCCAAGCTAATTGCCTCAATTTGGATGAAGCCCTGTGACAGCTCGCTGGTGAGGAAGGGCACACACAAGGTCAATTGTCCTGCGCCTGAATGCTAAACTCATTTCTGATGTGTTATGATTGACCGCGTAGACACTAATGAACAATGAAGGGTCATTATTTCAGGGTTCAGGGAGTACAGAAACCGCGGCGGAGCACAAGGAGCCCGTTTTCCGCCTCGACGCACTGAGCTCGGCGGACGAAATCATATCATTTAACTTTCGTCACTCCAACGTCAGGCGCTGTCATTTGGAAAATGAGCGGCGATGAAGTGATTCCCAGGGCTTTCTTTCTCTTGTGAAACCTTTACAAAGCAAACAACGTCATCAAAACGTACCAGCAGGACTCTCGGCTCCAACAAGACGCATTCACAGACGCAATAGTGCAAACATTTCTTAATAATTGTAAGTACAATTACAATTATTAAAAAGGAAGAGAATCATTACGGAAAGTACAAGAAGAACATTGGACAAAAAAAACATTTCCACTACACGGCCTCGCTCGGCCTCGTTAGTTAGGACTGGCTCACTTTATGGCGCATTCCCATTACAGTTTAGGAACTGAGGCAGTAACTATAGTAACGCAGAGGAGGCGGAGCCGTGACGTCATCTTCAATGAGCTCCCCAGAAAAACAACACAGCTGTTAGCTGTTAGCACTCAGAGCTCACAGCTCTTCATATCTGTTCAGAAACTAGACAAAAGTTAAACAAGTACAAACCACATACTGTCTGTGTCATGGTGAATACAGTCGCTGGTTTATTTATGTCTGTATAGGCCGTTGTTGTGAGTGTGGACAGTCGGAGCATTTACAACGTTAACTTAGCCAAATCTCCATTAGAAAACACGCATTTTAAAAAGGTGTTTCGCCTGCCGTCTGTCTGCAGACTTGTCAAAGCCTTAATTCATGGTTTTTACTATCCGGTATCAGTATTTTGTTACTTCGGCATCATTTTGAAACGTGTATTACAATTAAATCAAATATGTTCATCTTGTTGTAGTTGTAGCCCCCTTGACAGCGATTCTCTCTCTAGTTTAGCAGACTCAGCCCGACTCAGCCTGGTTGTTCCTGGCCCTAGAACCATGATTTTATGGGGCCAGAAAAACTGTGAGTTAGGACCTGCTAGCCGGTACTAGGCCAAGTGGAAACGCAACCAAAAACAACAAATAAAGTCCCAGATAAACCCCACACCAGAATTTAACCGACCATTGCCAACCGATGGAAAGTCGTGACGATGAAAAGCAACAAAAACATTTTCCATTTTTCTTTCCCAATGAAAGCCAGGAGAACCTCTCCTATAGTTACATCTTAGAGTCTTCTTCCATGCAGGTGTTTCTTCAGACGGCCCCAGAAATAGTTGGGTATATGATATATCCCCCCGAAGTAAAAAAAATAGGAGAGTTTCTGAAATTGGAAGATATGTAGATATGAGTTTTGTTTTAATGAATGGAAAATAATGGAGACGGCCCAAGGGCGGACTCAAACACACAATAGTGAGTGTAATTTCTCGACAAAGTAAAATTTCCTTATCAAAAATCGAGAACAACATTGGGCCAAAATGTTTAAATCAAGCAGACTGCCAGCTAGAACACATGGCAGTTCGTGACGATGTAAGGAGTCAAAGAGATGTAATCAGGTCCATTTTCAGGAGAGAAAACATTAACGGTGAGTTCCAGAAGAACCCTGGATGTGAATCTGGAGTGAAGCTATAATTATTATAACATTTCTGATCATCGGTACCAGAAAGTGGTTCAGAAAGGAAGTTGATTTTTAACGGTTGGCTGATCACACTCAAGAAATGTCACGAGGGCTCGGAGTCATCTACCAGAAATATTGTGACTTAATCGTGAAAAGCATTAAGTCCTAAAACCAGAAAAAGAAGAAACGTGTAAGAATTATAAACCGCAGAGATTATTTTCTGACGTAATCCAAAATACAATGGAGAAATCCCATTGGCTTTTTGTGTATAAAAAATTTATTTTTATTTATTTATTTTAAGAAGTAGAAAGTACAGGTATTTGTGTTCAACATGTAAGAAGTAGAAAGTACAGGTATTTGTGTTCTAAATGTAAGAAGTAGAAAGTACAGGTATTTGTGTTCAACATGTAAGAAGTAGAAAGTACAGGTATTTGTGTTCAACATGTAAGAAGTAGAAAGTACATGTATTTGTGTTCAACATGTAAGAAGTAGAAAGTACAGGTATTTGTGTTCAACATGTAAGAAGTAGAAAGTACAGGTATTTGAGTTCAACATGTAAGAAGTAGAAAGTACAGGTATTTGTGTTCAACATGTGAGAAGTAAAAAGTACAGGTATTTGTGTTCAACATGTAAGAAGTAGAAAGTACAGGTATTTGGGTTCAACATGTAAGAAGTAGAAAGTACAGGTATTTGTGTTCAACATGTGAGAAGTAAAAAGTACAGGTATTTGAGTTCAACATGTAAGAAGTAGAAAGTACAGGTATTTGGGTTCAACATGTAAGAAGTAGAAACTACAGGTATTTGTGTTCAACATGTAAGAAGTAGAAAGTACAGGTATTTGGGTTCAACATGTAAGAAGTAAAAAGTACAGGTATTTGAGTTCAACATGTAAGAAGTAGAAAGTACAGGTATTTGTGTTCAACATGTAAGAAGTAGAAAGTACAGGTATTTGGGTTCAACATGTAAGAAGTAGAAAGTACAGGTATTTGAGTTCAACATGTAAGAAGTAGAAAGTACAGGTATTTGAGTTCAACATGTGAGAAGTAGAAAGTACAGGTATTTGAGTTCAAAATGAGAGAAGTAGAAAGTACAGGTATTTGGGTTCAACATGTAAGAAGTAGAAAGTACAGGTATTTGAGTTCAACATGTAAGAAGTAGAAAGTACAGGTATTTGAGTTCAAAATGAGAGAAGTAGAAAGTACAGGTATTTGGGTTCAACATGTAAGAAGTAGAAAGTACAGGTATTTGTGTTCAACATGTAAGAAGTAGAAAGTACAGGTATTTGGGTTCAAAATGTAAGAAGTAAAAAGTCGTCAGAAGAATAAGTAGTGGAGTAAAGTACTGACACCAGAAAAATGAACTTGCAGAAACAAAGTATTTGTACTCCACTACTTCTCACCCCTGGAGGTTGGTGGAGGTGAAGAGACGTGTGGGAGCTGATTGGGTTCGTGCCTCCGCCCAGACACACTGGAGACTCTTCAACAAAGAAAGGAGACGAGACGACATGCAAACACAACACACTAATGACCTCCATCACACAGGAGTCCTTCAGATCACATCAGATCAAGTTTACTGACGCGCCGTACTTTACACGCATGTACACGCATTTACACGCATGTACACGTAACCCCACCAACACGGGGGAACGGGGATAAATATGGGGAATAAAATGTGAAATATAAGAGAGATGGACTAGATTGAAGTTAATATCAATAAATAGATGTTATGGTAAAGATATAAGGACATAATAAAAATGACTGTAATACTAATACTACGACCACTGCTACTAGTACTTTCCTAGCTCTAGCCATACTAATAATAATATTTATATATATTTTGTAATATTGTTTTTTTTTAGGAAAATGGTATACTATATTCTTGCATGATTTTTGTCTACTGTTTTATTAAATGAAAATATAATTTTGTAATTCTCACAATAAATAATGATGGTTTTACTTATTTATCCATTTATATTTACATGTTTAAATGTACATTTTATTTATTTGTATTAGTTTGTTTATTAAATCAAAAATGTAATTTACAAATATGAATACAATTCATATTTGGTATTTTCTGATTTAATGTACTAAAATATAAATTGCTTGAGAATAAAAGCGTTATTATTATTATTGTTATTAAATTAATTATTTAAATATATCCAATTATTTTCACCAACAAACCAATAACGTTTCAGTTTATTAATATATATGTTACTGTAAGAGCAAAATACACCCCATATTTACAAGTGAGAGAGTAAAGTGTGATTTAGAACAGGTTATAAATAACATTTGAAAACATACACTGAACAAAAATATAAACGCAACACTTTTGTTTTTGCTCCCATTTTTCATGAGATGAACTCAAAGATCTAAAACATTTTCTACATACACAAAATAACCATTTCTCTCAAATATTGTTCACAAATCTGAAACAATCTGTGATGGTGAGCACTTCTCCTTTGCCGAGATAATCCATCCCACCTCACAGGTGTGGCATATCAAGATGCTGATTAGACAGCATGATTATTGCACAGGTGTGCCTTAGGCTGGCCACAATAAAAGGCCACTCTGAAACGTGCAGTTTTGCTCTATTGGGGGGGTCTGGGGGGGTCCGAAAACCAGTCAGTATCTGGTGTGAGGGTTAGGGTTAGGGTAATGTTGTGAATCGAGTGGCCTGTGTTCATCGTCCATAACATACGCCTGCCCATACCATAACCCCACCACCACCATGGGCCACTCGATTCACAGCATTACCCTAACCCTAACCCTAACCCTAATCCTAACCCTAATCCTAACCCTCGCAGAAGTTCCAGTTTTTTCTTAAATTACCCAGAGTTCATAGGTATTGGGTTTTAAGGGACACAACAGGAAGACCTGAAAACAAACAGAACACAAGAGGAAGAAGAGAGAGTGCGATTTTGTTCCTCGCTGCCCTTTTCCAACAAGAAAGATGGAAACGAAGCCGGAGAGGAAAAACTGCAAAATCTACGTTTTTTAATTGCAATCTCAGAAGTTCAAATATAATGTGATTAACCTGAGGACCTCCAATCAGAACACTATGTATGAATGTTGATCAATTAAAAAACTAAATTACAATTCCAACTTTTGGGAAAAAACGGCAAAATAAACGTACAATTAAAACATTATTTTTCAAGCAGTTTTTCCTCCTTTAATTGCAATTAAGACGCTGATCTCAGAAGCTCAGATACAAAATATAATTCATCTTAAAATATGATCTTGATGAATAAAATAACCGCTTAATTTTTCAACATTTGGGAAAGATGGCCGGAGAGGAAAACTGCAATAAAATCATCCAATTAAAAGTCTTTTTGTGCAGTTTTCCCTCTAATTCACTTGAAACGCTGATCTCAGAAGCTCAGATACAAAGTTCAACTAATATTACAAACTAATCTTGATTTTCCAACATTCGGGAAATATGTCAACGAAGCCGTTCAGGCCAAAAACGTGTTTCAATTGCACTTTAAAAATGTTCATCTCAGAATCTTAAATATAATGTGTATTGAGCAACTTGAGAACCTCCAATCAGAACTCTATGAGCTAAGCATGCTGATCAATTAAAACACAATTCAATCTCCAACATTTGGGAAAGATGTCAAAAAGAAACACGTTTGTATTGCAGTTTTTCCTCGTGTAATTGCGATTAAGACGCTGAACTCAGACGCTCCCCTCTCGTGTCTCTTAAGTCGTCCAGTTATTGGGTTGTAGGGGACACAATAGGAAGACGAGGAAACGAAGAACAAAGGAGGAAGAGGAGGAGCGGCGTTTGATTCCTTGCCCTTTTCCAACATTAGGGGAAAAGCCCAAGAGGGAAGACGGCAAAGAAAACGTGCAATTAAAACACTGTGTGTTCAGTTGTTCCTCGTGTAATTACAATTAAGACGCTGATCTCAGAAGATCAGATAGAAAACTAAACTAATCTCACAAAATAATCTTGATTTTCCAACAATGGGAAAGGTGGCAACGAAGCCGGTCGGGAAAAAGATTTAATTGCAATTAAAAACCATTTAAAAAGCTCAAATACAAAACATAACGTGTACCCTGAGGACCTCCAATCAGATGTCTGAATGTTGATCAATTAAAAAACACAATTCAATATTCCTACATTTGGGAAAGAGGGCAACAACGCTGGAGTGGAAGTTTTGCCGTTGTTCCTCGTGTAATCAAAACATAGATCTCAGAATCTCCAGTCCCGTGTTTCCTAGGTAGGTAACGAAAGAGTCTCCTAGGTTAGGAGGAAGGAAAGAGGAGAGAGCGGCAGAGGTTGCGCTAGTCTTTTTCGCTGCCCGTCATTTTGATTGACAGGATCGTAAAAATTTGGTCAAAATCCAGAATTACCCGTCGGCCTTTACACAACTCTGACGAGGGGGGGGGGGGGGGGACAGTTCACATGCGCCGTGTTATGCATGGCTGCTGCACCTCGCGGGAGCGTGCACAGCGTAAAGCCAAAACTCACAGACATTTCAATGATTTGTACGGCACAGTTAGGTTTGGAAACTGTATCATTTCCTTTTTGGAGGGCATGCATAACACGGCATAACACCGGAGCCTCGCTGCGGGGAAACGTTGGCGCTGTTCCGAGTTTGTTCTAATCTGTCAAAATGACGGACTGCTTTCAGATTTGTCCCTCATTGTTAAAAGAAATCCGTCATAGACGCAAAATATTCGGTTAACGCGACCTCTGGGGCTAACGTGCATTTCAAACTTCCCTTCTCTAATTGCAATTAAGACGCTGCTCTCAGAAGCTCCTTCTCGTCTTCTGAAGTTACCCAGACCTTTATGCAGTTATTAGGTTTTTGAAGGAAACAACAGGAAGACACAAAAAACACAAAGCTGGGAACAAAGGAGGAAGATGAGGAGCGGTTCCTCGCTGCCCTTTTCCACTCTGGAACACCACTGGTGGCACGTTCAACCGCTGAAGCTGACAGCCAATCGCCTCGCCCCGTCTGCCCTGTCACCCTGCATCATTGGGGTCAAAGGGCGCTGCGCCTCCCAATTAACGAGCCAGCGAATCTCCCCTTTAAACTCCCTTAAACTCCCACAGTCCACCAGGGGGGAGGTGGGGAAACGTCTCACACCTGAGGAGCTACTTTCTGTTTCTCCGGTTTTTTCTCCAAAGTGTTTTAACTTTATTAAAAACCGTGTAATAAGCGCCCCTGTTCCCTGTTCCCTTTCCCCCCTCGGTGATAACTGTTCACCCTTGTAATCAGATCATGCCTGCTGAAGGGTCAGGAACAAAGCCATGCAAATTCTAATTAAATGCGCAGCGTTGGGCCGGGCCTCCGTTTGATCGCCGAGGCCTTTCATAACCCCTAATGGCTCCTGACAGCTCCTTCCAACAGATTCTGTGACAAACTTCTCGATTAGAAACCGGGGATTGGGGGGGGGGGGGGGGGGGGTTGAACTTTGCTTGCTCCTGGTCGTCGGCCTTGGCTCCAGGTCTGTCAAACAATCCAAATCAATGACCCAATTGACCACTGGTCCCCTTGTTGATAACCTCAATGAGCTCTATGTTACCATTCACGTTGTCCGGGGGCTAGATGCCGATAGCATTTTATGGTAATTAAACACTCCTTTGGTGCTTTGAATACAAACACTGGAACGGGGAGAAGGGGGGTGCAGGTGCAGGGAAAAGGAAAAAGGGTTTGTTAAAATGGGGGTATGACCGCGGGACTTTCCCACCAACATGGCCCGGCGCCACCGACGCACTCATTAGGTCATTACAATAAGGAAGGGGGCATTTTTTTGTTTTATTAAAAATCTCATGAATCCCCCAACAAAAGGCCGGGCTGACCTCATTGGTGCCCCTGTTATCTGAATATGCCTTTTATATAATGGAGCGTCTAATTGCAGCTCGGCGCCGAGCGGCTTCTCCCTCGAGTCTCGACCCGAAGGGAAGCGTTTGGTGAGCGAAGAGTGAAAAGAGAGCTAAAGACAAGCGGCCCCCCGCGGAGAACACTGACCTAATGGGAAAAAGTGCTTCAAGCCACCGGGGGAGAACTGGGACGTCCACAGGTGGGACGCGACACCCGGGGCCTTATCTTTAATAACTTAGTGATTCAAACCATGGCAGAAAGACTGGAGGGATAAAGGTCTTTTAAATCATAAAATATTTCACAACTTAAATACAATTCAACTTAAAAATACAAAATGTTCTTTTCTTTAAATGTTCAAATAAAATACGTGATTAAATAAATTAACAATAACCTATGTAAATGTCTACAACCTAAAACAATGAAATTAGTTAATAAAATAGAATAACAATTTAAAAAAAAATGAAATAATAAATAAAAATCATGAAATAGGAAAATATTTTACGATTAAAATACAAATTAAGTGAAAAAATTAAACGAGATAACATTTTACAAAAAATATGTTCATATATTTAATTTTCTTAAATTTAGACAGACATGACACCCGGGCAATCTGATTTAAACTCTGACATTGGGACTACAGGGATAAAGGTAATTAAAATCATAAAATAGGAAATATTTCACAATTTAAATACAATTACATTTAAAAATAACTTTTTAAATACGTGATTCATAAATTAACAATTAAATGTGATACATTTAACATCCTAACACTATAAAAGAAGTCAAAACAAATCATAAAATAGGGTAAAAAGATAACTTAAATATAATGAAATAAAAAGTCCAAGAAATGTATAACATAAAATAAAAAATGTTTTAAATTTAATAAAAATGCAATAACAATAATTTTAAAAAGTAAATTAGAATACAAGATAAATAAATGAAAGAAATAAGTTAATAAAATAGAAATGAATGCAATAAAAAAATAGGCTAACATTTTACAAAAACACCAAATTTGTTTTAAATATTATTAAACTTAAATAATGAAAAACTTAATAAACTAACAAGAAATGTGAAAGATTTATAAAAACATTCTCATATATTTTTAAAAATACCCAAAAAGAATGAAAACTATTATTATAAAAGTAAATTAGGATATAATTTAACCACTAAATTACATATTTTTAAATAACAATTAAATACTGTAAATGACTGCAGGTCAATTATAAAATATTGTTTAGAAAGGATGAAATTTACAAAATAAATCCAATAAAAGAAGTTAAAAAAAATTAAGTTTTTAAAGCTAAAGTTAAAAAGCCAGACGTTTAATCTAAAGATTCCCAGCAGCTGTAATATTCCCAGGATTTGTTGTTTGTCAGAGTGACGCGTCGGGATCGGAGCTCTTAATGGGAAATGCGTGTGTTGTTTCCTGCATGTCAGTCACAAAGGTCTCCATTTATCCTCTGCATGTTTCCGCTGCACGACCACATGTACGGTCCGGGAAACACGGTTCTGTGTGTGTGTGTGTGTGTGTGTGTGTGTGTGTGTGTGTGTGTGTGTGTGTGTGTGTGTGTGTGTGTGTGTGTGTGTGTGTGTGTGTGTGTGTGTGTGTGTGTGTGTGTGTGTGTGTGTGTGTGTGACAGGTAAGCCACCTGTTGGTCCTGATTGAACTCCTCACCGTCTGAAGCTCATAATCGATTCAGATTTTTTCTCCTCGTTCTCCTCCTCTCTGACCTCGGCCCCCCTGCTGTGTCTCCAGGGGCCCCGGGGCCTCCAGACTCCCCCCCCCATGCAGCAGCTCCTCCTCCACAGGAAAGCCCCCAGACTGACGCCCCAGCCCCCCCCCCCCCGCTCCACTTCCACCGCCTCGGAAATACCTGAAGGGCCCCCGAGTGTGAGGGCCGTTCATCTGATGTTCAATCAAACCTTTGAATCTTTGAGTCTTGACACTTTATTCAGGGCTCTCTACCTGAACTCAGATCAGCTTTAACCAGGTGTGAAGATGTGGATCCTATGGTTTAACATACTGGTACAACACGTGCATCTAATTACATTTAAATAAATAAAATAACAATAAAATAGGATTCACTTTTACAACTTCAACAAGTGAAAGTGTTGTATTCATGTTCTGTGCTAACTGTGAAGTCCACGGAGACAAATGTAACATTTGTGATATTGGGCTATGTAAATAAACAGTGATTGATTGATTGATTGATTGATTGATTGATTGATTGATTGAAATGAAGCAACAATTTAGTGAAAATACAATACATTTTTAACAGCTTACCTAAACAATTACTAAACACACTCAAAGTGATTTATAAAATAAAATAGGAAAACCTTATACATCCTAAAAACAAATCAATAAATTAGATTAAATTAGGGTAATATTTTACAAGTAAAATTAAGTTAGAATTTAATTAAAATGCACAACATCAATATAATTAAATACAAATAAAGTAGGGAAACATTTTACAACTTAAACACTTAAAGAAATAAGTGATTTATACAAAATATATATTTTCTACCCTAAGAGAATGTAAAAATGCAAACATAAATAAAAATAAATTAAGATTACAATTCAACATTAATAAATTATAAAACAATAAATATATAAAAAATAATGATATAAGCATACCTACTCTACATGGACATTTAATTGTACCGACGGATCTCCCAGTAAAATAACCAGTAGAGTTACAGTCATCAGGCTCCATCTAGTGGTCAGACATGCACCCTGCACCACTAACTCATACACCTAAAAACAGATTAAACATGTTGGTTCCTCAGAAACTCCACACACTTTCTAACATTGTAAATCCCGCACCATGCCATGCTACCTCTTTTTACATTACTTGTTAGATGCTTTAATCCAAAGCGATTTACATACTCAATGCTGTGGGCAATCCCCACAGGAGCAATTTGGGGTGAAGTGTCTCAGGGACACAACGACATGCTGACTGCAGTGGGGTTTGAACCTATGACCCCTTGATCACAACACCAATGCACTAGTCCACTGCGCCACACGCCTCACGCAATACACCAGCATAACTCTCCTCTTTGAATTTAGTATATTGTCATATTTGATTACATTTTAGTGAGCTCAGTTTCCTACATATTTTGTGTAAATGCATGTATTCTACTTTCTGAGTCTCTGTATGCACCACTTATACCAAAGCTGATTCTTCATATGTGTACTTGGTGATAAAACCCATTATAATTATACCCAAAGATCTCCATATTTCAGATTGTAATGGGGCATTTTTTGCTAAGGTTATAATAAAGTATCACAAAAATTACAAAAACATTTAGTATAATATTTCGAAAAATGCGAGAAAAAAATTGGTAGTATGTAAAAGAACTCAAATGATAAATGGACTGTACTTATATATCTCTTTATCAGGTCTCTTCGATTTTTGTAAAAATGTTGACCGAGAAATAAGTTAGAAAACTCCAAATTATGACTTTTGAAGTTTGAAATTTGACCCAAAGTGATTTCTTTCTGGGATTAAAATAAAAAGTTCCCAGAAAAAACACATAGAGTTGGAAAAAAGTCAGAGAGACGATTTTTTGTGACTTTCTGATTTTCTTTGGGTGAGAATATAAAAAAACAAAAACCTTTTGGTGAAATCTGAACAACTTCTCCACATGTGGTCCTCATCCTCTTCCGTACAAATAATAAAGTGTGAGAAATGAACAGGAGTGATTCTGTGGTAAGAAACTGAATCTGTTCATCGGTAGGGTTTCATCGCTTGAATTTCCACGATTCTGATTCCAATTCCGATTCCAATTCTACTTCTAATGTTTGAACATTTTAAAGTAAAATGCTTCAATCTGGTGCACTTTGAGCAGAATTACTAGAGACCATAGGGGGTACAACTCTAAACACCCATATGAAAAAGATCCGTTTACATTTTAATAATCAAATAAGTATGTGAACATAACCAATAACCTGCCATAGCCAATAACAAATACATGTAACTTATTTTATTTTTGTTGTTCATTCATATCTTATTTTACTTTTTTATTTGTGCATATTTTTTTATCTCTCTAGTTTAAAACGATATGTCTGGTTTACTGTCCTATAGTATACATTGGAATGATTTCAAACCTGTTTTATCCCAATAATTATAAAGGAGTGCCTTGGAAATATTTGTTTACATAAATCAAAACGTTTGAGACCCACTGAGATAACTTAGACTAAAGTGAACTATCTAAACAATCAGAGTCCTTTACCTCACTGAGCTGTGGTTACCAGCCTCTCAGTCTGACTGGAGAAGACTCTCCCTCCACATCATTGTAGAAACATCTTCTTCTTCCGTTAGAGCAGCAAGAACCCGATGCTTGTAACAACAGCGCTGGGACCCATAGCCGTGGGAACATGCTTCAAATGGGGGGTGCTGTGGGGATGACATCAGGGCTGGTTTTGACCAATTTGCAGCCCTAGGCAAGATTTTAGCTGGCAATGAAAAACCTCTACAAAACACTACAAAAAGATAAACGTATTGAAATGGTGGACAGCTTATATCAAAAGGCTTCAAATTGATTTAGTATTGCATAAATATGTTTAATTGGGGGTGGACGTCACATCCTCTAGGGGGGTCCGGGGGTATTTTACTTTAACATTTTAAAGTAAAATACTTCAATCTGGTGCACTTTGAGCGCCCAATTACTTGAGACTGGATACAACTCTAAACACCCATGTGAAAAAGATCGGTTTGCATTTTATTAATCAAATAAGTATGTGAACATAACCGATAACCTACAATAGCCAATAACAAATAAATGTAGGCTAACTTGTTTTATTTTTGTGGTTCATTTATATCTTATTTGACCAGTTAACATTTATTTATTTATGCATATTTTTTAATCTCCAGTTTTAAACAATGTTTTTGGTTTACTGTAGAATACATTGGAATGATTTCAAACCTGTTTTTATTTATCCTAATAATTATAAAGGTGTGCCTTGGAAATATTTATATCCATTAGCGCAGCAGAAGCTAACAACAATCCCCGCCGATACCGGTTCTCTCTCTCTCTCTCTCTCTCTCTCTCTCTCTCTCTCTCTCTCTCAGCTGCAATCTTGTGAAAGTGCAGATCCCCTGTCCTCCACCAGGGGGTGCTGCAGCACCCTCAGCACCCCTACTTCCCACGGCCCTGGGTGCACCCTCCCTTTTTCCCTCGCTCGCACCCACGCTCTCACTTTTGCTGTGAGCTGCGGGTGCCAGATAAACCAACATCCCCCATTTTCATCACTTACAGCGCCCATCGTACAGGGCAAATTAAAAGTGTAACCGGGATTAAAAGGGTGTGTTACATTTACTTAATTATGAATATTGTTACATCAAGGCCGAAAATTAGGATGAGCACCAACGATCAAGAATGTGTTTTCCCTCCCAGAGCTACCAGCGCAGCGCCTCCCCAGAACTGGCGCCCGAGGCGAACATCTAGCCAGTGCGACGGGCCGGCCCTGGTCCCAGGTTACGGGTTATGGCTAGAAAGGATCCGTCTAATGTAAATATGACGTCACGTTCTCGTTCTAACTCTCGTTGTAATCGGAGCGGCTCGGCTGTAATCGGAAAGGGTCGGGGTGGGCGGGACGCGGGAAGATCGCGGGAAGATCGAGAAGAGACCTCGTTCTAACTCTCGTTGTAATCAGAGCAGTGGTAACCACTCAAAGTCCTCAAGAGATAGGAAACGACAGCAGTGTGGGACCTTATTGCAGGAAATTACTGAGCACACATACCACCTACAGGATGAGATGTTCATGTGTACAGTGATATCAAGACTAAATGATCTTTTGGAGGACGTAAAGCAACACACCCCACATGACAGTAGTCTTCCTCTCACCTTCACGCCCCCCAAACATAAAGGGCAGAAGAGGACCATAACACCTCTCAGTACCAGCCATCGTAGACACCCTTTTTCAGGCCGGGTGGGTCATAAAGCTGAGGTCATGAGATCCAACTACAGAGTGGACAGCTTGAACAAGATTTTAAAAGCTAAGTCCCCAGAGTCTAATGCGGGAGGAGCAGGCAGGGGTACGAAGAGGAGGAATGGATGCTTTAGGTAAGAACAAGGTATATTTACTTTTGCCATCTCCTCTATATTCACAAAACACAGCCGATCATCCATTCCAATCCTATGTGACATGGCACAGTTAATTTCACTCCAATAGAAACTGGTATAAAAGAGACCATTAGTCTTCTCATTGTGCTTATTGCTGTGGATAGGTGTTAACTATTGTTGTTGTATTGTATCATATCAAAAGTTGTTTTCATCCAAGGCTCCACCGCCAGGTGAATGTTGGAAGCTTGGAGATGAATGGAGCTGGAAAGAGGTGCTAAGTAAAACAACGTTTTTAATTCATTGCATGTGATTGAGGTAGTTATAAAAAGTATATCATAAGCTGTCATTACAGTCTAAATATCTAACAGCAAAAGGAGGAGAGTCTGAGGAGGAGAGGAGATGAGGAGAACAGAGGAGAGGAGACAGCAAAAGGAGGAGAGTATGAGGAGAGGAGAACAGGAGAGGAGAGGATACAGCAAAAGGAGGATAGTCTGAGGAGAAGATGAGGAGAGGAGAACAGAGGAAACAAGGAAAGCAGAGTAAAGAGCAGAGTTGAAAGAGAAGTTGAAAGCAGAGCAAACAGTAGCAGGAGAAGTAGAGCAAATGTAAAAGTAACTTTGAAAAGTATTAGCAAGAAGATCAGAGTTGCATAATGTTATTTTGTTTTATTCGTTACTGTTATATTAATGTTGTATGTTCATTTTTGTACATAGGATAATAAAGATGATCTTAACCTTGAACTCGATTCATGACCTCATTTCATTATTAAAACCTTAATATCAAATTACAGACTGGATTCAAATTAGGATCTCCAAATGTGTTGGTGTAATGTTTGTGATAAACTGAAGGATAAAGTGTTCCTTTATGTGTTGAGAAAATTCCCCTCCCTCCTAAGCCAAGTAAGGTGTTTAAAAAGCCTCTTGGACCAGCTGGAAAATGCATCATCACAAAGCTGAAAACAGCTGTTTCACTTTACTTTTGAAAGATACGATAGAGACAAAGCAACACATGATGATATTATAGAATATGATGCATTGCTGCAGATTAAACTACCCAACGGGATATAAAAGAGGTAAACACATCTACAGCAGTAACATGCAACATACATGTTATTGCACCAGGAACTATCTTGGGACTTTTACCGCAACAACGTTGACTTGCCTGTGAATACAAAATAAACCATAGTGTTGCTGATCTACAGTGTTGTCATTCTTCTTTCAACAGCAAGACCGCTAACAAGTATTTACATACTTAATATAGTTTAGTTTCTCGCCATCCCAAACGTAAACATTCAGCCACGTGACTGCGCTTCCGAGCCGCTCCGATTACAACCGAGCCGCTCCGATTACAACGAGAGTTAGAACGAGAACGTGACGTCATATTTACATTAGACGGATCCTTTCTAGCCATAACCCAGGTTACGCTGTAGGAAGTGTAGATATACAACGCTACATTTCCGGCCCCGCCGCAGTCATACAGTAGGCTACGGAGAGCGGCCGGATAACCGGTTCCGGTGGTATCCAACCCTATTCATCGGCTCTGAAACCAAAATAAAGATTGTTTCCTTCAAAATTAAATACGTTTAATTTTAGCTTCAGTTTCAAACTGGTTCAGAAGAATCCAGGCCAAGCTTCTGATGAATTATTTCCAATGAACTGTAAATAATATTCTCCTGAGTTTCCTCCTGAATAATAAAGATATCTGTACATCCAGTGTGTGTCTTCTCTTCGATCGCCTCTCACCTGCTGCTCACTGATTGGACCTGCAGGGAAGCTCACACACACACACACACACACACACACACACACACACACACACACACACACACACACACACACACACACACACACACACACACACACACACAGATTGCTCAACTTTTGAAGCGAGCAACGTGATCAAAGCGAAGCGACGCTCCCACAATGCAGTTCGGCAAGGTGTGACGTCACCCTATTCAAAGTGAATGGGCAGAAGCGTTGAAGCTTCAACGCACGCCGCCGTGTGGACGGGCCGTAACCCTCCAGATGGAAACCCCTCAGTATATTAAAGGTTTTAACGTTGTTCTTTGCCAGATCTACTCTGTAGCTAATGTGCACATGACAATAAAGCCTCGAAACAGGAAATACACATTTCCACTGATACACGTAACACTCTTTATTCACCTCAGTTGATGCTGAACACTAACACAGTTCTTCCTCAGCGTGATTCATGTTTGTGTGACACAAGTAGAAAGGGACGTCGTTCATGCACTATTTTATCTGTTCTATTTGTTCTATGTCCTATATACGTATATATTCATGTCGCTCTGTTGGAGGACATCGGGAGCAGCTCATTAAAACAAATCCAGAGTTACGTGTTTCTGTACTTCCTCTAAGAAGAAAGGACAGTAACAGAAGATCTCTGTGACGCCAGATGTGGTGTTGTTAATGCGATATGATATCCGAAAAAAAATTCAGTTTAGGATGGCCGAAGACACACTACCCATAATCCCCACCTATCGTTTGGGACTACAGTCCCGTTGACAAACCCCGTGATTAATCTTCAAGCTCTGGGATTGGATGTTGGAGTGGCAGTGCGCCAAGGTTACACCGAGCGTGAAGCTCTTTGAAATGGAACGAAACCACGGCAGACTATTCAAAACTGGACTTGAACGCCCCCCAGAACTACACATGCTGGCTGTTGTGTTTCGCAACATGTTCTATATGGCACGTCTCTGGGAATTGTAGTTTTAAAAGACCTTTTCGTTTTCCCCAAAATTAGAAGTTGACCGTATTAAACTGAGTACAGCCCTGGAGGTTTAGGCGATAGGAAACAAATTGGTGTGTACAAATTTATAACATGTAATTACTAAATGGGTGAAAATCACTTGTGTCTATAATGGGCAGCATTAATATATACCCACATGACAGCTCATTGTTACTTTGTAATTCTACTCCACTACAATTCAGAGGTTAACCTGGTATTTTTACTCAACTACATTTATTTTAGTTACTTTGCAGATTCTGATTAATGATGTGAAATATAAACAACCCTTAAAGCAGACTTTAGTTACACCTGAGTAAAATTCAGGGAAGGTGATAGTCACGTGCCAACAATCAGGAGAGATATTTGATAGTTGGTGCTTGAGAAGACTAAACATTTATCTGAAGATCTCTATAAAGTATATTAATTACTCGTTATTCTCTTTGTCAGGCTTAATATTTATCTGTAGATAGATACCCCCAAAGCTTTTTTCTTATTTAAAAGAAGACCTTAACCTAAAGTATTATTTAATATGTTAATAAAGGTTCATTAGTTTGTCTGTTTTGCACATCCTCATATTAATATCTTTGTACATCCAGCACTAAACTGTTTTATTGTAGAGATCACTTATAGTATCTTCTTGATTTTTTATATTCTATATTTCCATCATTGACCTTCTACTTTCCCCCTATAAAAGTATGTACTCTTAATATTTTTTTCATCAAATAACATTATTCAACAAAAATAACATTATTCAACAAAAATAATTCAATACCGTGCTTTAACCACTAGGTGGTGCACACAAGGTGCACACAGCATCCTAATAATAACTTTGTATTATTAGTGTAGGACTGTATGTATAACATCTTAAGATATTTAGTTGTATTCATGTTTTTACATAATTTTACAGGATATTGCTATATTATTTATCATGTTTTACTTCTACACATTAATATCTGATTTGTAAAACATCACAGACAGAAAGGTATATCCGTCATTTAATGGTAAACTATTGAAATTGAGCTGAGGATCTTTCCTACGCCTGTTTCCGGTATTGTTCCTGCAATGAGAGTTCACATTTATGCTACATTCAAGGGTGGAATTGACTACACATCTTCAGAAACATCATTTGCTTCAGATATTACTCATAGCAAATAAAGTATAAATATATAAGTAATAAAAAGATAAATCACTGGCACGTAATTTACGTTAGAATAAATAGAATGGCTTTCAATAATAGATGAGAGTAAAATCTACGTCACTTTACAGCCCCGCCCACTTTTGGGGAAACCAACGCTGTCAGTTGAACGGCAATCAAGCCTGAAGACACAGAGATCTTCTGTTACTGTCCTTTCTTCTTAGAGGAAGTTCAGAAACACGAAACTCTGGATTTGTTTTAATGTTTGAGGTGCAATAAACGTGACAGCAGCTTTTGGGCATGTTAAAACTATTATTTTCTGCCTCGCTCATGAGAGTAACAGCTGGCGAAATTACAGCCTCGCCTACTGATTTCAAATGTGTGCTAAAATGATATTTATAAATGGATATTATCATTATTATAAGCAAAACAATAAATGGCAAAGATATGTAGAGAATAAATGTATTTGAGATACGTTCATAACAAACGTAACGTGGGAGAAAATACGTTTCTAGCTAAACCTAATTGAGAGTGCAGTTTAGTTCTGTGGGAATGTAATTTTTAGGAGACAGGGTTGCCATAATACATTCTGACGAAAAATACAAATTATTATGAATACAAATAAAATAAAAGAAGCCTCCCGTGAGTTACTGCGAGCTATAAAGTAGATTTTAAAAACGTTTTATAGAAAAAAGAAAAGCTCACTGCTGGACGTTGTAGAAATGCGTGTGTGCACCACGACTAAGGAGCCTCATTCACTTTACATTGGGGTTGTTTGCGTGGTGCAGACACGTAAATGTAACAAAGTTCGTGACTCCAACACGCAATGCGGTGTTAAGGAGTCGTGGTGGAGTCACGCATTCTGGTGAGATCAGGTGAGTGTTTGCACAACACTCACGAGGAAACCTCGGAGCAGAATGGCTGCAGTCTCAGAGCTTTGTGGGTCTCCTTTCACACCGGGGACACATCTATGTATAAATCACATCAAGAAGTGCATTTTGCATGTTAGGTGACCTTTAGAAACATACCTCATCATCTCATAAAAGGTACTCCTTACTTACTGGAGGGTCTGCACACATTTTGCTGCAACCAGCAGGGATACAGGGGGACAACACATCAAAACACTATATATTACGAAGCATAGGCTTTGGGTGCTCTTGATCCATGCACTGTATGAACTACAAAAGAGCAGATAGTGTTTGTTGGAAAAGGATCAGATTGTATTTCTGTTTTTTAAACTGTAGTATGTGCTCATGTGTTTCACTGTTGGTTTAAAGGCTACTGCCTGCTTCATGAAAGGCAGGTTTTCCTATAAATACAATCATTTCTGATCCTAAATGTCTTTGTTTCTTCTTTGCTAAGGTCACATCGTTCTGTTGTATTACAGAATACACGTCAAAAACATCTCATTGATAAAAGGTAATCCCAAAGTAATCAGGTTACATTACTTTTATATTGTGAGACTCAGATGAGGTTACTGAGGTCACTCCTTTGTCTTTGTCTTTGGGATGTGTTCCTTGTGTTTGTTTTGGTATCCAGTGTTATAAATGATGGTAAAAAGGGCGAAGCAGCTGAAGACAGAGAGACTTTTCTCCGTCTCAGTTAAGTCTTTTTTTTAGGCGGTGATGCTCTCACAAGGCGGGGAGAGTCAGATCCATGACTATCCTGAAGTTAACAACCACTTCTAGATCAATACTGCTCTGGAGCTGAACTTAATATGAGTTTCCTTCCATCCATACCTAAACACAAGTGGTTCTAGACTCCCTTCATCTCACCAGAGAGCCTCAGGAAGAGCCAGCAGTTAGAAACAGTTTGAATACTGCTAATGAAACCGTTCCTTGAATACCTTTCCACTAAAGGCCCCAAAAGAAACACCATTAAAGGGGTCCTATTCTGCTTGTTGCTCCCTCTCCTGTAGAGTTTTCCATAGATCTTTGTGCATGTAAATGGTCTGCAAAAGCTGACACTAGTAGAAAGGGACGTCGTTCATGCACTATTTGATCTGTTCTATTTGTTCTATGTCCTATATATATATTCATGTTGCTCTGTTGGAGGAGCCTGTGTTTTGAGACATCCATTTGTGGATGTCCTGGAGGCAGGCAGTTCAAAATGGAAACTGAAGTTGTGTTTACGGATGATGTAGTCAAGAGGGAGCATGTAAACAGAAAAGAGAAGTGGACCCAGCACTGATCCTTGGGGTACCACCTCTTTAACCTCTTAGTGCAGCATTTACCAATTTACAGCCATTCATAGAGAGGCTGCCATACAAGGAGCCCACTGCTCAGAGAAACTAACATCCACACATCGGCCATCGGGAGCAGCTCGGGGTTAAGTATATTGCTCAATTTACATCAGGATCAAACCCCCAACCCTTCCATTGGTAGAACACCTCTCTACCTCACAGCCCCAGTCCCCCAAACTGGGGTCTGGACCCCCTCAACTCTAACCATCAGATCAATGTCTTCCTGTGCAGCAAACTCAAGATATCAACATGTTCAGATCAGAAGTCCAGACACGAAGAGCGTGGCTATGAGGTAAGTCCAAACCCAGAGATGACTTGATAACTCTAACCCTTCAAAGTTTCCATGACGATGAGATAAAGATGTCATGTTTGTTGCACAACCTGCAGACTGAAGTTTCGCCTCTGCCGCCTTTGCCTCTGTCGTGGATCCGATATCTTAAACACTCACAACATAACCAAATAACAAAGATAGAAACACATTAAAACTCAATAACACACAGACACAGAAGGGGTTCAATTACAAATATTATATCGTTGTACAAAAGTATAAGAGACAGATTACCTTGCATCAAATGAGCAGAGAGTGTGCCTACAGGAGTAGAGAATCTTACAATATGTATACACCTTTTGAACATGCCTGGATCCCCACCATTGGATCTTACACAATCAGACTAAGTACCTTTTGACCAGTGGTGGGCCGTCAGGGCAAGCAGGGCCTTCTCTGCTGGCCCTGTAACCAATACAATAAAGTGTGTGTCAAAGGTTTTTCATGAATATTTAGTTCTAAGTTTTAATGGTAGAATATCCTCAAAATTACAAAATGAAGTAAGGTTTTGTTGAGGCTGAACTGGAATTTCCTACATCAAAATGTCCCTTAAACGCCTCACAGTTCTTTTAGTTGGCGGGGGCCAGCATAACAGATACTGGTAGCCTGTTGAAAGACAACCCATTTGATTGGTACTAAGTATTAGTGACAGATTCATCAGCCAATCAGAGTTTGATGTTCAATGACAGTATGCCAACTCAAGATATCAACATGTTCAGATCAGAAGTCTAACCACGAAGAGCGTGGCTTTGACGTAAGTCCAAACCCAGAGATGACTTGATAACTCTAACCCTTCAAAGTTTCCATGACGATGAGATAAAGATGTCATGTGTTCGGTCCACCAATGAGACGCTGTTGCTGAGGGTTGATACAGATCTTAGGAAGAGGTGTCAGTGTTTGCACAACACTCACGAGGAAACCCCCTACATTTCTTTAAATGTATACGTAAAATGATGTTTAAAATAAATGAAGATACTCTCTGTACTCTTAAAGGCACAATGTCATTAGGTCAGGTCCACAGCAGTTCTGGAGCCCTCTCTCATCTGTGGCCCGTCTGGTCAGCTGCTGCAAAAGATCAGTTTGGAGACACAGAAGTCCTAGACTTCTTAGCCGGAGGAGGAGAGGTAGACCTTTCCTCCAGCTCCCTAGGACTAATGTCAAAATAATGTTTGACATGTATGTTCTGTAACATCCCAGCGAGGTGGTTCCCTCTCATTACTGAGGAGTCTCAGTGAGAGACCCCTCCTAGATGCTGGTAACACATGATCAGTTAACTCTTCTCTCTGATATGAGTGTCTATTATTAACCATCACTCAACAGAACGTCTATAAAGGGACTGAAACATTGCAATAGTAAATATCACTAATGTTCTTAAAGATATTGTGACATCTACTTGGATTTAAATTCATGACTACCAACCAGGAGTTGGATAAACACCAGATACTACAAAAGGAGTTGGTCCAAATCTCCAAAGTGAGCAAACCTATTCTAATGACTTCTAGCAGTTAAAAAGCTTCTAACATGATTCTACTTATTGAACTGCTCCCTGATAGGAAGAAACTAAGAACACAACTGAACTCTCCTTTCTGCTAGAAATGGATAAATCAATAAACAACTCAGCGTTGGCCGATCGATAAGGCCATGTTGCCAGTTTCTAATAAGTCAAATGGGGCTAAGGTCAAAGTCACAAATCCCCCATTCTTTAACGGCTTTGGGGAAATCAAAACTAAATCAAAGAATAGTCCAAATGATTCCAGTCAGGATCTCTTGTATTGAGTGGGATGAAGCATTCTCAGAGGTAACGTTCTGTCTCTCCATGACGTCCTGTCACTGTCTCAGGTCCAGAGAGTTGTGAGAGTATGTAAAGGCGGGGCTGCTGATCTCTATCTCGGAGCTGCATGTCAAACCACATCAACATCCGGTGCTTAACATGCAGCACGGAGGAGAGTCAAAGAGGAGACATCTCCCTCGAAGCAGTTTGGAACATTTTCTTTATAATTGTTATCTTAAGCAGCTTTTATGGATAAAGGCTTTTAGCAAAGTTGGGAGAGGAGGAATCATGTTGATCTACCGAAGCCCACCTCTCCATTTCCCTGAACAACAGGATTCTCCCTCCTTACATTTCTACATGTGTTTAACTCTTGTTTTGTTAACCCATGACCCAAAAAGAAACATGTGCATTTTAAGATTAGCCATAGCAGTTTAAGGGCCAGCCAAATCATCTTAAAGGTGAATTTGATCAGGAACAAAACTAATGTTGTCATGTCCAGTAGTGCTTGTTGAAGCCGTCCACATCTGAACAAAACACCTGAAACTATCGACAGCTAGAATAATAAGAAAAGCCAAAAGTCCCCACTTAGCTTTATTGAAAGAACATTTTTAGCCGTAAATCATTCACACATGTCTTCTTCATTTGACCCAAAACAGAATGCATTGGATCCTATATTGAACTAGCAGACAAAACTGCTCTGAACAGAACAAGTCCCAGATGGGACTCGCAGGTCCTTCATGTCTCCCCATTCCACGTGCAATGACAGCTAGATATTGCTGCCTTATCCTGAGGTGGCCAAGGGCCAACTATCAGCCTCGGCTGATGCTCCAAAGAGCAGTCTCTGCACAGTAACACTCTGCCTCCCTCTCTCCCCGAGACGAGGCTATCCTGTGGAGGATTCAAAGACGGCCCATCAGGGAGCCGTGTCGGCTTCTCATGGTTTGGGCCGTGCCATCTTACCATGGCAGTAACAACTCGACCAATTACACATTCACCGGGAACATAAGGCCCCCACTCCAAAGGCTCCATCTCTCTTCACGAAGGTATCCTTTCTTGGCCATATTGGCCCCCAGTAGGGCTTTCCCCACTAGATGAGATCACAGACCCCGTCCCAGGACCAGGATTACCGAGAGGGGTCTGCCTGCAGGCCTCCACTCTCAGACAGTTCCGGTGTAGGCTGCACTCTCAGGACACCTCCACTGTCCGTACAGGAAGTGACGATACTGAGGAGCACGTTTTTTCCCCGCCCACCGAAGGACTCGTCTGATGGAAGTTTTTGCAAATCAGTAAGGTAAGGTGCGTGACCTGTTTGCACTATCCAAAACAATGAATGCAGTCTAAATGTATTGTTTCCCAGACAAAACAACATTTATCGATATAATATATATATACTTGCAGAGCATATCATTTGCTTATCATACGCCACCTCTGCCGCTATGCTCTGATGCGTCTCAATATCATCGCCGGTAAACAACAAGTTGATGCAGATGGAAGGCAATTGAATGCACTCATTTACCGAGACATGGGAAACTGAGCTGTGTGTGTGTGTGTGTGTGTGTGTGTGTGTGTGTGTGTGTGTGTGTGTGTGTGTGTGTGTGTGTGTGTGTGTGTGTGTGTGTGTGTGTGTGTGTGTGTGTGTGTGTGTGTGTGTGTGTGTGTGTGTGTGTGTGTGTGTGTGTGTGTGTACCCACATACAGTATTTCCGTGTCTACAAACATGCCGATGTACAAGCACGTGTTTTTGTTACTGAACTAATTTCTTTAATAAATGGTGCAATAGTTGTACACTTGAATGTCTGCTTGCAATTCTTTTTCATATCTTTCTGCTTTCACAGCTAGTTATTAATTACGTTATTACTAAAACCAATAATAATCGAATGCAGAGGCAATTGTGTAATGTGAAAAATATATATTTATATAGTCTTTTTACGTTGTTAGCTAAGAGTTTATCAGTTCGGCTTTATTAAACGTTTGTGTAAAGAGGTTAGCAAGGGTAAGTCTGCATCTGTTGTTGTTGGCGATGACACTGATGTCTTTTAAAAGAAGAGATAATACAGATTCAAAGTGTTTCTATCGTTTCTGGCCGTTTGTTGTAGAATGTAATGTATCGTGAAATAAGCTGTTTTCACACTTAGACAGTGTGCAAAGACTGGTCGTATGAAGTATTGTTTGAATTGAAGTTTTAGTCTATAACCACACATTTTGTAACATTTGTTCCTGTTTTTTGTAGATGCATCTTTCAATCCTCTGTGGCTCTGCAAAGCCTGCAGTGAAACGCTGCACAACATGTTGCAAACTGTTCCACTGTCCTTTGTGGCCCAAATTCAAACCCTGCGCACCATCCCCACTCGAGAGGAAGTGCACTTCAAAAAATGGCATAATGTTTAAAGGTAACACCCACACATACTGATACATGTTTGTGCTTGTTTTTGTTCTTGTTCCGTGTCTGTCATTGGCAAACTTCTTTTTCTTGACTTTCTCTTAGATATGGAAATCTACAAGTGACATCTAACCTGCAGAGACTTGGCTCACTTCCACTGCCCTGTGCAAAAACTATTTGAAGAAGAGGAGATATGGAGGTACACCTGGAGGCTTGCCACAAGTTGCCATCCACATCAGCTTCTGAACATTGCCCAGGTCCATCCTCTTCCTCACCGCAACCCAACACATCAGCTGTGCTCTCTCTCCTGCTTCCAACAACAACAACAGTGTCCCCCACTCCCGGCTTGATTGCAAAAGTGGCGAGCCCTTGGTGTGCACATCATGCACCATACACACAAACCACGAAAAGGGGCATTTCAAGTTACATTGTAGTGTGATTACAAAGCCTGTTCTTTTTAAAGTGAAATGTTGTATCAGTACTTCTACTTTTACCAAATACATTTTTTTACACAAGTATCTGTACTTCTACTTCAGTAAAGAGTGTGTACTTTTGCCACCTCTGATGGTGTGTGTTGTGCATGACAGAGGACCATATTGATCATTTTGATAGCTACCTGTTTAGATCTTCATACAGCTGTGTTTTTCATTCTAGAAACCTTTCACAGTCAATACATCCTGGACCGTGGAAAGAGACGACTGGTTTGGAAATAGAGGTAATAGAATACAATTTGTATCATTTATATTCAACAGAAATGTCAAACCATAACAAAACAACTAAATGCTTTCTGACATGCTAGGGTTTCCCCAGGCAACTGTATGGGAATGACTGTGGCATCTTCATGTTGATGGGAGGCTTTGACGTAAGTCCAAACCCAGAGATGACTTGATAACTCTAACCCTTCAAAGTTTCCATGACGATGAGATAAAGATGTCATGTGTTCGGTCCACCAATGAGACGCTGTTGCTGAGGGTTGATACAGATCTTAGGAAGAGGTGTCAGTGTTTGCACAACACTCACGAGGAAACCCCCTACATTTCTTTAAATGTATACGTAAAATGATGTTTAAAATAAATGAAGATACTCTCTGTACTCTTAAAGGCACAATGTCAGCAGGTCAGGTCCACAGCAGTTCTGGAGCCCTCTCTCATCTGTGGCCCGTCTGGTCAGCTGCTGCAAAAGATCAGTTTGGAGACACAGAAGTCCTAGACTTCTTAGCCGGAGGAGGAGAGGTAGACCTTTCCTCCAGCTCCCTAGGACTAATGTCAAAATAATGTTTGACATGTATGTTCTGTAACATCCCAGCGAGGTGGTTCCCTCTCATTACTGTGGAGTCTCAGTGAGAGACCCCTCCTAGATGCTGGCAACACATGATCAGTTAACTCTTCTCTCTGATATGAGTGTCTATTATTAACCATCACTCAACAGAACGTCTATAAAGGGACTGAAACATTGCAATAGTAAATATCACTAATGTTCTTAAAGATATTGTGACATCTACTTGGATTTAAATTCATGACTACCAACCAGGAGTTGGATAAACACCAGATACTACAAAAGGAGTTGGTCCAAATCTCCAAAGTGAGCAAACCTATTCTAATGACTTCTAGCAGTTAAAAAGCTTCTAACATGATTCTACTTATTGAACTGCTCCCTGATAGGAAGAAACTAAGAACACAACTGAACTCTCCTTTCTGCTAGAAATGGATAAATCAATAAACAACTCAGCGTTGGCCGATCGATAAGGCCATGTTGCCAGTTTCTAATAAGTCAAATGGGGCTAAGGTCAAAGTCACAAATCCCCCATTCTTTAACGGCTTTGGGGTAATCAAAACTAAATCAAAGAATAGTCCAAATGATTCCAGTCAGGATCTCTTGTATTGAGTGGGATGAAGCATTCTCAGAGGTAACGTTCTGTCTCTCCATGACGTACTGTCACTGTCTCAGGTCCAGAGAGTTGTGAGAGTATGTAAAGGCGGGGCTGCTGATCTCTATCTCGGAGCTGCAGGTCAAACCACATCAACATCCGGTGCTTAACATGCAGCACGGAGGAGAGTCAAACAAGGAGACATCTCCCTCGAAGCAGTTTGGAACATTTTATTTATAAATGTTATCTTAAGCAGCTTTTATGGATAAAGGCTTTTAGCAAAGTTGGGAGAGGAGGAATCATGTTGATCTACCGAAGCCCACCTCTCCATTTCCCTGAACAACAGGATTCTCCCTCCTTACATTTCTACATGTGTTTAACTCTTGTTTTGTTAACCCATGACCCAAAAAGAAACATGTGCATTTTAAGATTAGCCATAGCAGTTTAAGGGCCAGCCAAATCATCTTCAAGGTGAATTTGATCAGGAACAAAACTAATGTTGTCATGTCCAGTAGTGCTTGTTGAAGCCGTCCACATCTGAACAAAACACCTGAAACTATCGACAGCTAGAATAATAAGAAAAGACAAAAGTCCCCACTTAGCTTTATTGAAAGCAGAACATTTCATAGACAATTCATAAAATATAGAACTTCAGAAGCAGAAAATAAATAGAAAAGATATAAGAATAAATGAACCCATGTTATGAGAACATGTAAGAAAGAATACTAGATAATAAAAGACTAGAGAATAATCAGAATAACATGAAAGGTTTATGGAAGGTATTAAATAGTGTCGTTAGAAACGGAGCAAAGAGTACAGGTTACCCTGAGTTTCTTGTTGACAAAGATAATGTTCTCAATAACACAGAAGATGTGGTTCATGGTTTGAACCAACTCTTTGTGAATGTGGGGCCAGATCTGCAGAAAGAATGAAAAGCGTAGAAACAACTAAAGGGGAAGATACAGACCTCTGGAATGAAGACAATAGCTCTTTGTTCCTCAGAGCAGTCGAAGAAAGAGAAATCATAGACACTGTACGGAAATGTAAAAGCAAGTCCTCGACCCATTGGAATCAAAGTCCTCTTGTGTTGAGCCAGATGTGTTTGTATCAGGGGAGAGGTTACAGGTGGGGTCACAATACAAGTGCCTTGGAGTCATGATTGATTCAACACTCAATTTCAAGGCTCAGGTTAAACAAGTATGTGATAGGGTCAAATTCAGTCTGTCAAATGTTAGGTTCACCAGAGATTACATGTCAGTGAGGCATCTCTGATGTACACACACTCTACATGGTTCTCTCACACATCACCTACTGTTTAACGACCTGGTCACATGCCAGTATCACAACATTAAAACCACTGGAGTCATTGTCCAATCAAAACTCAGAGCCTGGTTAGTGAGGAATCAGCTCTGAAACACTGACACAATCTTCTGCTCCTTAAAACCCACTGCCTGTGTTTCACATGTTCTTTTCTTTTGATGTATTTGTTTTGTTTTATTGTTCTGTTTTTTAAATGTTTTTATGTATTTAAGTATTCCAGTAATGTATATTTCATGTTTTAAATTGATTGTATTTACTTGTTTAAAATGAAATGTGTTTTAGGTTGACTTTTAAAATCTGTCCAGGGACTACAGATGAAAAAGAGCCTCTTGGCTAACTCTGGAACATTTACAGGAATGTTAATGAATGTGCACCGTCCCTGTTAAACACATGAATACATACAATACAGATATCTGAGTGACTGAGTGGAGATCTGGGGAAACACAGAACCAACCTGCGGCCGTTATGCACATTACAAAAAAGGGCTAGAAGAGTAATCAGTAATGTTGGATATCTTGAACTCACTCTTCATTATTCTTGAAGTCACACACACTGAAGTTTACTGATCTGGTTACATTTCAAAGTGCATCATGTACAGAGCAAGAGATCATCTACTTGCTAGGAAACTACAGACGTTGTTCACAGACAGAGAGGGGGGGTCTCATCTGAGAGGAGGTCTACATCTGAAACAACTCAAGGTCAGAAGAACTCTGAGAAGAGCAGAACGATCTGTGGGGGGGTTTCATGGAGCGCTTTGGAGCAGGAGCTCAAACAAAGCACACATAGCATTCACTTTGAAGGATGCTCAGAAACACTTCTTTGGAAAAGTATGAGGATGAAGAAAGGAGATTGAAGAGGAGAAATGATTGTAAATGTATAAATGTAAATATGTGAGTAGGAATAACTTTCAGATATGATTGAAAGGATAATCATTGATCAGCAGTGAGTAAGGGGATCAATAAGCATCTGCTCCCTCCTGCTCCCTTCGGACACATAGGATTCATTATTATTATTAATATCAACATTTTGGTTGAATAAATAAATATTATTATGAATATTGATAAATACGTATTCTAACAATACGGTATTCTGTTTTTCACATTTTCTATTTTTTATTAGTTTTTTTAATCTGTTTGAAAGAAAGATGGAAATTAAATGAAGTAAACATTGATATATTGACTGCAGGGGCTGGGATCAAACCCCCTACCCTTCCATTGGTAGAACACCTCTCTACCTCACAGCCCCAGTCCCCCAAACTGGGGTCTGGACCCCCTCAACTCTAACCATCAGATCAATGTCTTCCTGTGCAGCAAACTCAAGATATCAACATGTTCAGATCAGAAGTCCAGACACGAAGAGCGTGGCTTTGAGGTAAGTCCAAACCCAGAGATGACTTGATAACTCTAACCCTTCAAAGTTTCCATGACGATGAGATAAAGATGTCGTGTTTTCGGTCCACCAATGAGACGCTGTTGCTGAGGGTTGATACAGATCTTATAAGTGAGCGGTGTCAGTGTTTGCACAACACTCTCGAGGAAACCTCGGAGCAGAATGGCTGCAGTCTCAGAGCTCTCCGTGCTGCTGCTTGCTCTCATCAGCAACATTCACGCTGAAGAACTCATCGTCCTCCGAGAGGAAAGAGACTCTCTCACCTTCGAGCTCCCAGAGGAGGCCGGCTCCTGCCTGATCTCCAGATCTGTTGGTGAGGAGAAGCTGGTCCTGTGGAACACCTCTGACCTCTGGCCCCAGAACTCCTCAGTACCTGAAGACCTGAAACAACGACTCGTCAGCGTGGCCGATACTTCTTCCTACGAGATCAACGACCTGACCCGTTCAGACTCCGGCCTGTACCAAGAGGAGTGCTGGACTGAGGGCAAAGTGACTCGAGAGAGAAACACCACACTTACTGTTTGTGGTTTCATAGATGGGCCCTGGCCTGAATACATGAAAGATGAAGAAACAATAGACCTGCGTTGTCATGGAGCAGCTGACCACCAGGATGTCCAGTGGCTCAAACGGGATTATCGACATGAACAGGAAATATGGACCAGAGTTTTTGGGGACGATACGGCATCAGTGATGGACAATGATAGAGGAAGATACCAAGTGGTGAAGAGCACATCAGCTCTACGTATATCCAACACCTCAACACCTGACCTCGGAGAATACACCTGTCTGAAGATGGACCAACAGCAGTGTGTTAGCAGTATCCCTGTAAAGTATCAGCTGGAACCAGAGATTATCTATCTCTCAGTGGAAGACACGGCTGTGTTGCAGTGCCCTGGCTCTGGTTTCAATGAAGAGAAGCCTCCAGATTGGAAGACTCAGTTATTCAACAATCACCCAGAACAACATAACCAGCCTGTGGGTGTAATGGACCAGAACTACTCTCTGGTGTTAACATCGGTAATGGTAAATCACTCAGGTCGGTACTCTTGTAATAACTTAAATATGGTGAAAGAATATCGGCTGATGGTGTGCCCCAAATCCCCCCCCCCTGCTGTAGAGCTCTTCTCAGGGGGAGAAGAAGTCACTCTCAGATGCAAAGATCAGGAAAAGGGTCAGGGTCATGTTTGGTTCTTTAAGTCGAACCGAACCAAAGGAAGAACCTTTGGTTTAGGTTATAATCAGATCAGCAACAATGTGCGCGGGGACACTGATGGGAGATTGTTGATTTCTGATGTCTCTCTGGAAGACACAGGAGAGTATTGGTGTGCAGTTCGTGACAGATCTCAGTGTCTGTCTTCAACCAAGACCCTCCTGAAGCACAGAGACCCCTTTGGGGTTCACTCCACCTTCTACGCAGTGAGATGCTCAGCGCTCAGTGTTCTGCTGCTGATGCTCTGTGTTGCTGTAGTCACTGTGACCCTGAGGACCAGAACACGGGACACTTGATATGCATCTGTTCATTTCACTTCCCTCTGTCCTCGTCCTCTTTCATACAGCGGCTCAGAAACAGGATTATTATTATTTTTGTTAAATTCATTAACAATTTAAAAGTGTAAAAGGTTAAATTTAAGATAGGAATACAAAATATAAATACATAATAATACTTGGAAAAAAGGCTTTAATGTTGGCATTTTTTATGAATATATCTTTAATATAACATACATTTTATTAGATATAAATATATTATTCTATGTTGTATATATATTTCTGAAAATATAAAATAAGACAGAGAGAGAGAGGTTACAGAGACCAATGGCAAAATGTAACATCATCATTATTATTATTTTAGTTGATCAATTATTTGACAATTTTAAAAATAGAAAAGGTGAAACTTCAGAAAGTGAATAAAATATATAAACACCCCGAAATACAGAGAAAAAAGAGTTTTAAAATTTTAAAGTAAATAAAGATATTGTTATTATTATAATCATATATTTAGTTTTGTATGAATATATTCTTGTATATTGTAAATGTGTGTTTTGCTCTTCTTGTAAAGACTTGTGATGTTAGGATCCCTGCTCCGCTCTGCTCCGTGTTGTTTCCATATATATTGTTAAATGTTCACTTATCAACCTTTTAAACATCGCTTTTACATTCAATGATTTGAATCCCCTTATTTTTAATCCTGTGTTTTTAGACTGATGTTTTATTTCACTTCAAATAATTGTGATTTTCTTTGAATTGGATGTGAAAGAATGTGATTTGTGTTTGATGCATTTCATAAGTCCTGTATCTCTCATGGTGTCAGTGTTACATCATGTGTTCTCATACCTTGGTATATCTATCTATCAGTTATCAAGTGTCTGTCTAATAAAGATTACAACCAATCAAACCTGGAAGACCCTTCTTCTGTTTTGTGATCGTTAGAATATTATTATTTACATCAGAGCTTTTCAAATGACTGACTCATATTCAAAAGTAACGTCCACAAAGTCGATGAAATGATTAACCCTTTCCCTCCTATCAGACGCTTCTCTTTGGAACGAGGCCACACTTCAGGCCATTATGATTATCATGTATTATTCTTATTCATTTTCTCTCTCTCTTTTATTGAAGTAATTATTCTGTAAACTGAGATAAACATAGATATCTTTCTACATAATTAAAGTCAGATTATTGCTCCCATTGAGAGATGTAGGGGAGAAGGGGGTAAGTTGAACCAGTGGGTAAATTGAACCACCCCATGTAACCAGGCAACGCCTTATAGTTGTAATCAAGTGATCAGAAATTATGCAAGCTCCACCCATTTCTCATTGCCTGTGAAAGAGAGATACTCATTGTGGTCTTGTAAGTAAACATTTTTACAAAAAAACGTTTTTTGCTTGTCAAAGTACATTTTCTAGATGTCAGCTATATCGGCTGTCATGTAAAAACAAAAGTATCCAGGTTTAAACACATTTTCTATATGTTGATGTGTTGGCAGCGTATTAAACCATGTGAGTCATTAAGCTAAAGATGACTCTGAATTTTAATGCTAGGCTATTTTTTCTAAAAGGGTGGCTATGGGGTAAAGTGAACCATGGGCCTTGGGGTAAGTTGAGCCAGTTTTTCAATGGAGAAATGAATGAAAGTAGGCCAAGTGGATAATAAGAGCTCATTGTAGGCTGTACATTTAAAGTTGAATTTACCCTGGGTTTGATTGGTACGATGTATGAAATTGTATCACCATTTGTATGATTACTTTTCCTTTGAACATGTTAAAAAAAAATCAATCAATTCAATCGAAATTTATATTCAAAATATTTGAAAAACTAAGCTTGTATTTGGTTTGTTCTTTATTGTTTATAGTTAGCTTTAACATTTGTTGTAGGTGTGCCCAGGTTTGAACCATGGTTCAATTTACCCCCTGACCTGGATCAACTTACCCCTACACTGGGGCAAGTTGAGCCACAATACTTTTTTTTTTAAAGAAGTAATATTTTCACTGCCCTTGATCAAATATGAATTATTATCTTTGCCATTGATAGGAGACATCCTGAATTATAGGTGTGTGTTTTCATTTTTACTATGTGTCATTTCTCCTTGCTTAGAGGACAGCATAACTACAAAATGGCTCAACTTATCCCACTCTGCCCTATGTTATATGCGCAGTAACTACTCTGCACACATTTGAGTACGTATATGTTGTATGTGTGCAGGGGTTAAGTTGGGATTTGATATGTGTGGGGGGGGGGGCTCTGTTTGGAGGTGTGAGGGGGGGGGGCTCTGTTTGGAGGTGTGAGGGGGGGGGGGGGGGATCTCATTATTTGACCTTAAGGCCTAGACTATGAGGCCCTAAAGCTCTGCTCCATTATCTGAATCAAATGCTCACATTGCTGCCAAATGACACAATACAAATAGAAAGTACTACAACTAAGTTCATTTACATCTTAAATGATGAATATATACACAACATCTTTTTCCAAATATCCAACCTTCAAATTGTTATTTTAAATCAACATTGCTCTGCACACTTCCTAAAGATCATTAGTGTGGAAATCTCAGTTCATTTGTAGGACTGCGCGATCATGCTCAAAAGTATGTGAGTAAATCTCACTGTGAACTATTTAATTCTGAGCGATCATAACTCAGCTTTATGCACACACACTTAGCACGGGTTAGGAAACGGGCTCCGTGTTACAGGACGGGTAAGGGGGTTTGGGGGAGCCGCTGCACACACACACACACACACACCCACACACACACACACACACACACACACACACACACACACACACACACACACACACACACACACACACACACACACACACACACACACACACACACACACACACACACACACACACACGGAGCCGCAGCGGAGTCCGGGCGGTGCAGAGACACGCGCTCACTAAACCGACAAACTATATCCGGTCACAGAGATCTGCTATTTTAAAGTAAAGTCAACACATATCGACCCTAAATATAGTCTATATTAAGAACGAGAACAGTTTTAACATATATATCGTTTTTTGTAAACCTATGACAAATGTGCGAGGGTGATGACGTCAGAGCCCCGGACGGCCCCGGCCCAATGTAAATCCTGTGTGTGTGGTGGCGTTTTAATCCATAGATATATATTTTAATCCGTGTCTATGGAATAGCCCCCTCTGTCGGGTTTGTGGGTTTTGACACGCCTCTCTTTGTGTCCAAACAGATTGAGAGGAGATCGTTGTTGAATCAGATCAGCTTTATTGGTCCAGACGGCATAGAAACAGGAGGACACATTTCCTCGCTTCAGAGTAAATAAAAGTTATCAGTATCAAAAAGAACACGGTCAAAAGACTTTCCCGCTTCCCCCTCTCATCCCCATCAGCTGTGTCCCATTGTCCTGCCATATATAGGCATGTAGCCGTGCACGTGATACCTGACGCACATTTGATAACAAATGAGCTTTAAATTAATATCTTTTAAACCATAGTGTGACTCACAAAAATAAATGATTAAGAGTTTAATCTAAATCCTGATATTATGACTAAGCCTAACATTCAGACCATAATAATGAAACACAAATGGCTCTAACAGTATGTTATGTCTGAATGTTTACAACAATGACAATAAAAAGAGTATTAAAAAAAGAAATGAGGAATCTGAAATGTGGAGCTAAAGGGGTTTAACCCTCCAGATGGAAACCCCTCAGTATACTAAAGGTGTTAAAGTGTTTCATTGTCATCTACTCTGTAGCTAATGTGCACATGACAATAAAGCCTCTGAACTAGAAACAGGAAATACACATTCCACTGATACACGTAACACTCTTTATTCACCTCACTTGATGCTGAACACTCACACAGTTCTTCCTCAGCGTGCTTCATGTTTTTGGTGACTCTAGTAGTTAGGGACACGTCCTCTTTGTGGACACAAATAACGTGGGACGCTTCGTGCCATTGGACAAACTTCCGCACAATGGAAATGTGTTTTAAATGGGAGGGAAGTGGCATTAAATGGTACCCAGTGCAGCTATGCTCAAATTCGGATACAGGAGTGTTCATGCAGCCCCTAAATAATGGTGATAATTATTACAAATAATTTCTAGGGCAGAAGGTATTTTAAAAGTGAGAAAAACTATTTTAAATGGGAGGAAAAGTGTTTTTGAATAGGGGCAGAGTGATGGGAGACAAGCAAGCTGCAGCACCTCACTGGAAAGGGTTTTAAATGGGGACAGAGTGTACCCAGAGAACAGGCTGCAGCACCTCACTTTCTAAGGGAGGAACAGTGGTTTAAATGTGGGGGAAAGAGTGCTAAAAGTCTGATACAAGTCTGCTCCATCTCTGATAACAGTGTGGTACAAGTCTGATTGTTTCATAGACCCATAGCAATGATACAATAAACCATTTACATCTAAAAGTATTGATTACAATTCATTTTTAGGGGGAAAAGGTGCAGAGAGAAGCCTGGACATTCCTCCCCAGCACCATGGAGAGCTCCCAGGTGCTGGAGAGGGGGAGACAGCCCCTCTGCAGTGCCCCCAGCTGCTGGGCATAGACATGGAGGGGGGCAGTCCGCCTGTCAGCACCCAAACTCGGCCCTGGAACCTCCAGAACTCCTGCTGGAGGTCCCAGCCACTCTCTGACCCAAAGGGAAACTAATTAAATTATTTGACAGGAGCGGTGTGTTCAGGTATTAAAATATTTAAAGTCCGAATAAAGTATAAACTACACAACACAAGTCTAACGCAAAGCAATCCAGAAGATAAGTCCGATGTTTCCATGAAGACTCCCCAGGAGCAAGGCCGGATTAGTACCTCCAGGGGCCCCTTTTAATAATTATATTATTATTTGTTTAAAATTACAAACTCATATTCAACAGTAACGTCCACAAAGATGATGAAATGATCTAGTGGATATTTGGAGACTAAGAAATCCAAATTCCAGCAGGTACACATGGCGCAGGGGACAACGAGCTAGTCGCATTGAATACTTTCTCATCACCTTTTCCCTGTTTCACACAAAGTATTCAAATGTACTGTTGGTGAGCGATTAAGATCTGATCATGCCATAGTAACACTGCAAGTTATTACAGCAGAATATCCCCGAGGGCGGGGGATTGGAAATTCAACCTATCACTTTGAAATTATACGGATTTTAATGAAACAACTAAAGAATAAATCAAAGATTTGTTTCAAAATAATGGCAATTCATGGGACCCTCGCGACGTCTGGGAAGCCTTTAAGTGTGTTCAGAGGACATGCTGTTAAGATGGGGTCATGGAAACAAAAACAGTGTTTGATAAAGGAGAATAGTTTAATAGAGGAGGGGAATGAATTGGCTCAAACGTTGGATGAAAAGCAGTTGCCATAGAAACAACTCATTTGATAAAAATAAACAACTAGAAGTGGAAAAGTTATAGTGAGCGTGTAAATGGTAATTCATGGATCCCGTGCCACATCGATGGAAAAAGGGGAAAAGTGCACGGCTCATTTTTTAAGACTCAACCAAAGAAATTCTGAAAAAAATGAGCTTGAGACGCGCGCACATTGATTTAAGGTGTTTCTTCTAAACTGTAGTGGCAGGGGGAAAAGGTTTAAGGCATGTTGTTCATCATGAAATGAAATGAACTATGATACATGTATATTATCCTCGCAACTGCAATGTCCACTGTTATATACGGTTTGAGGGTGAGGGTCTGCAAGGCAAGCCTCATCTGCATATTCACCTGTCGCGCGCCCAGAGGCTTTTTAGTGCGCGCGTCACCGGGATGCCAGGGGCTGGTTCTCACGGGAGGAGGAAGCGTGTGTGTGGGGAATGCGGGTATCCAGCGGGATACTTCCGTTTCCTCAGCATGTATACATATGTTAAAATGTAACGGGGAAGTAACTGAAAGTAACTGAATGTGGATATTGCATCGACCGACTTGGAAGCACGTCTCCGTGGAGAGGACGCGCACAGATGGAGAGAGATTCTCTCCAACACAGGGTGAGATCGCTCCTTTGTGCCACGCCGATATCCTCGTGTTTCCTTTTTTGTGGATTATAGCCTAAATAGGCCTACAAACATTTCCGTGTTTTGCTGCCGACGGTCGCAGGAGCTACAGCCTTTTGTTTGTCAATGAACTATAGTGGCCTGGATTAGGCAGTAAAGACCATTTCGTTTTATCGCCGAGTGGACTTTTTGTTGAGTTTTGTTTGTGTTTTGCTTGGCTGGAAAACTGTCAATATAATTGAATAACGTATAAAACCTGTCTTTGTTTATGTTGTGAACGTGTGGATGGAGACAGTAATAAATATACTTCCGAGGGGACTATTTTGTGGAAAGAGTAGATTGTCCGTTTATCAGTTCTGTTTTGCCTTTATAATATGATTTCATATCAAGAACCCCTTGTGCGTTTATTTAACACAGCTATCTTTGATAGTTGTTCGTTCCAAGCTTGTTTACTCCAAATGGTTCTTTACTTACATCTCCACAGGAAACATCATCTGGAGAGGTGGATTATTTTAAAACCTTATCTGCTCTGGAGAAGGCTCTGGAGTCTCCTGTAGGATCCAGTATTGATGTATTTGTTCACAGAATGATGATCAGATACTGTCGGTAGATCAGAGATTAAGTTGTGAAGGAAACATTTTAGAAGGAGAGTTCTACTGGATGCTATGAATGATTTCACTCCTGGCAAATCACCAGGGATTGACGGTATGCCTGTCGAAGTTTATAAGACTTTCTTCACAGAAATTAAAAAAGCTCTGATGGCATCCTTACTCCTTTACTCAAGGGATATGATCAGAGACACAGTGTCGAGACGAAAGTCAAGATTGAAAGAAAAATAATAATAACTGAGAAAAACGGACGGATAAATAATTATTTGTATGTATTTTCGTTTTGGTTATTATTGTGATAGTATTGTTCAATACCAAGGGGGTATTCGTTTTATTTTGAATAGCGTACTTTTCCGAATGAAAGCGAGCTGTTATTAAAAAAATATTAATGCCGCTTCCGGTAACACGGCAACAAAAGGGGCAGGAATTATGATGGCCGGTCTTTTGTTCCCAAAGCCAGGGAGGGAGAAGTTGGCGACAGTGTGTGTGAGGCTCCAGGGACGCCGTTGGTGTGTTTCTCCGGTGTTTATTGCGTCTTGATTTGTTGCCTTGTTGTGAGAGTGCTGTTGCGCAATCGACGGCTTTTACACAGCGTGCTTTGTGTGCGCTCCGTTTTGTTTAGTGTATATTTTTAGACAGCGCAGATGGTGTTCACTGAGGTTTTCTGGGTTGCTTGGTTTCAAGTGGAGAAAGAGACTTTCTTATTCATTCATTTCAGTTAATGATGTAGAATAACTCACAATTTATCATTTGAATTATTATTATTAGAAATGCAATGAGGCATACACAATGTGATTTGGTTTGCATGTGTGCTAACATTTGTTTGTCCTCTGTGTTTGAAGGTTTTCAACCTGATGAGAATCTGATATCCTCCACAACAGATATATAAACACAAAACTGATGTTGACAGTTTTAGCCAAGTCTGAAGGTCTCTAAAAAAAAAAGTGTATCATTTGGTGTTGGGGTCTGGGGAGACCCAACAGAATTGTTGTGGGTGACTCGGGGTCAAATTTGTCCGAATCAAGATTCATCTTTGACTTTAGACACGCCCCCCCCCCCCCCCCCCTCCCCTTCATTCACTGTAACAATCATTTGGGAACTCCACCTTTCTCAAAGAATATGTGCACTAACACTTGAACCTGAACACACACATGCACGTGTGCAATATGTGGTGTAATGTGTTTTGGGCCTTAACATTAAATTGCAACAGGATTGTACAGTTATGAATGCATAATAAGTTAGTTACGATGTAGTTAAAACAATATTGGATGATAGTCATTCTTTTTGAGTGTTTTGGACTGAAATAAATCATGGGTCAACATTGACCGAACACAAGACAAGGGTTAACTGTAATTCCCTCCCCAGAGGCTTTGAACAACGAGTGTTTAAATGTATTTGGAATAATAAGCCTGACAAGATGAAAAGGCAATACATATATAATACACTTGAAAATGGTGGACTAAAGTTCAAACATTTGGCAGCAATGAATTCATCCTTAAAAGCATCTTGGGTTAATAAGATATACCATAACAGCCTTTGGAGAACAAGTCAGAACTGATTTTCAGGGACCTTATTTTTTGACTGTAAACTGTTTCCCTTTTTCCAATTAAAATCTCAGCACTTTGATGGTTGTTCAAAGAAAGATGAGCAGACATCTCACCATTTGTTAAAGATGCATTGAAGGCTTGGTTGAGCTTCCAGTGTTACCCCCCAGATGCACTAGAAGAAATCCAACATCAATGAATATGGTTGAAGTCAGAAGTTTGAACAGATGGGAAACCACAATTATGGGAAAGAGTCCTGAGGAAAGGAATCATTTTGATAAAGGACTCATTAGATAGCACAGGTCATTTATTTTCATACCATCGTTGTTGCTGTGTGTTTGGTCAGAGATGTGATTTCCTTCAGTTTAACCAGCTGCTTCCAGATGTTCCAACTCACTGGAAACGTAAGTTAAAAGAAGATGGAAACCGACAGCAGGTCTGTGCACCTTCTACAAGAAGTCAGACATGGCTATCGGAAATGAAACTAAATAAAATAATGTATAAATGCTGTTTACAGAGCAGAGGCCTTTCTGCTTCTCCTCGTACGCTCGGCTCTTTCTGGGAAGATGATTTGAATACTTTGATGCCCTGGAAACAATTTCTTAGAACTATATACAAAACAACAATTGATTTGTATTAAAGAATCTTAAAACTGAAGATTTTTGACAGGATTACCGCTACAAAAAAACAACTCTTTAATATTGAACCATCACCATGATGTAGATTCTGTGATGAGGAAGAGGAAGAGGAAGACCAGATGCATTTATTTAGTTGTTGTCCACATGTTGCAAGTCTGTCGTCTAAAATTCAAAATTGTCCGAAGACACTCAATATTGAATTTACATTTACACCCTTTAATATGTTATTGGGGCTTTTAGATGAAGACCGCACACAGTTCATAAATACAACTATTCTTCTGGATAAAAGACATCTTTTTTAAACTCAATCAAGGAGTAATCTTACTTTCAGGTGTTTGAAGAGTAGATTACAAATACAGTTTATTTTGGAAAAGATGATTGCCACCAAAACTGAAAGGCTGCACACGCCATGAAATGAGAAATAATGAGCTCTAAGGAAGAGTGGGATCAAAGGAACTATAAATACGCCATGTTGGGTTTTTGGTGGTTTTTGGTCGTCAACCTATTTTTGTTTGTGAAATGTTGAAGTGATCCGACTGACTGCATCTTTATTTCTTCTGTTGTTGTTGTTGTTGTTGTTGTTGTTGTTTGAGATGGGAATGTCATCTCCTATTTGTTATTGTTATGTCCATGTTTGTGTCTTTAGCCTGTTGTTGACAGACCTGCTGTTCAAGTGGCCGTGACAGACCTCACCTTTACCTCACCTACCTCTGTTCAGCTTACCGTTGATAACAAATGATTCTAATTTGGTTTGATGGAAAGGATGTCTCAATAAAGTCTGATCAGACATGTGCAACCAGACAGGACATCCTGAACTCTTGACCTATGCACATTATGCACTTTAGAAGGTGCAAGCAAAGCATAAAAGTTCCACCTTGACACCTTGACACCTTGACACCTTGACACCTTGACAGTTACAGCGATTGAGGACAACACACAGGATGAGAGTGAACTGTGCACGGACCTGATGATTTTAGGTCCAACATCTTAGAGACAATAGTGACAGTTGTGTTAAGTTTGTTTCTGTTAATTCATTAATAAAGTTTTGCATATTTGTTACATTTTGAAGTTAAAATAAAAACTCAATTCTAAACATGACATTGAAAATGTGTTTTGCTTTCATACAAATGTTCAAATTCCCTTTTGTTAAAATTGCATATCATTACTAAAGTCTTGATTTGTTTAATTTGAACTGTACATGTTTAATTGATTCATTAAGTAAGAGTTGAACCTTTGTGGCCTCCTTCTCCCTCAAAGATAGAAAAGGGGAAAGCACCTGATGCAGAGAGGGAGGAGGGGAGAGACTGAAAGATGCGTGAGGGAAACCAGAGAGCTTCAGAGCTTGGGGACTTTCTTGAGACTTGATTTTGGGCCTTGGGCCTGGGCTCTTTTAGACGGCTCTAGGGGGTTCACTTGGGAACCTGTTGCTTTTGTACTTTGATGTACAATGTAACCAAGTAAAAGGCAATCAGAGTCTAAAACATAATCTATATATATGTTTTAAATGATTACAGGAACATTTCACACAACAATGCTGAACACTAAAACAGTTCTTCCTCAGCGTGCTTCATGTTTGTGTTTCACTAGAAGTAGAAAGGGATGTCGTTCATGCACTATTTGATCTGTTCTATTTGTTCTATGTCCTATATATATATTCATGTTGCTCTGTTGGAGGACATCGGGAGCAGCTCGGGGTTAAGTATCTTGCTCAATTGACATCAGGATCAAACCCCCAACCCTTCCATTGGTAGAACACCTCTCTACCTCACAGCCCCAGTCCCCCAAACTGGGGTCTGGACCCCCTCAACTCTAACCATCAGATCAATGTCTTCCTGTGCAGCAAACTCAAGATATCAACATGTTCAGATCAGAAGTCCAGACACGAAGAGCGTGGCTTTGAGGTAAGTCCAAACCCAGAGATGACTTGATAACTCTAACCCTTCAAAGTTTCCATGACGATGAGATAAAGATGTCATGTTTGTTGCACAACCTGCAGACTGAAGTTTCGCCTCTGCCGCCTTTGCCTCTGTCGTGGATCCGATATCTTAAACACTCACAACATAACCAAATAACAAAGATAGAAACACATTAAAACTCAATAACACACAGACACAGAAGGGGTTCAATTACAAATATTATATCGTTGTACAAAAGTATAAGAGACAGATTACCTTTCATCAAATGAGCAGAGAGTGTGCCAACAGGAGTAGAGAATCTTACAATATGTATACACCTTTTGAACATGCCTGGATCCCCACCATTGGATCTTACACAATCAGACTAAGTACCTTTTGACCAGTGGTGGGCCGTCAGGGCAAGCAGGGCCTTCTCTGCTGGCCCTGTAACCAATACAATAAAGTGTGTGTCAAAGGTTTTTCATGAATATTTAGTTCTAAGTTTTAATGGTAGAATATCCTCAAAATTACAAAATGAAGTAAGGTTTTGTTGAGGCTGAACTGGAATTTCCTACATCAAAATGTCCCTTAAACGCCTCACAGTTCTTTTAGTTGGCGGGGGCCAGCATAACAGATACTGCTAGCCTTTTGTTGAAAGACAACCCATTTGATTGGTACTAAGCATGAGTGACAGATTCATCAGCCAATCAGAGTTTGATGTTCAATGACAGTATGCCAACTCAAGATATCAACATGTTCAGATCAGAAGTCTAACCACGAAGAGCGTGGCTTTGACGTAAGTCCAAACCCAGAGATGACTTGATAACTCTAACCCTTCAAAGTTTCCATGACGATGAGATAAAGATGTCATGTGTTCGGTCCACCAATGAGACGCTGTTGCTGAGGGCTGATACAGATCTTAGGAAGAGGTGTCAGTGTTTGCACAACACTCACGAGGAAACCCCCTACATTTCTTTAAATGTATACGTAAAATGATGTTTAAAATAAATGAAGATACTCTCTGTACTCTTAAAGGCACAATGTCAGCAGGTCAGGTCCACAGCAGTTCTGGAGCCCTCTCTCATCTGTGGCCCGTCTGGTCAGCTGCTGCAAAAGATCAGTTTGGAGACACAGAAGTCCTAGACTTCTTAGCCGGAGGAGGAGAGGTAGACCTTTCCTCCAGCTCCCTAGGACTAATGTCAAAATAATGTTTGACATGTATGTTCTGTAACATCCCAGCGAGGTGGTTCCCTCTCATTACTGAGGAGTCTCAGTGAGAGACCCCTCCTAGATGCTGGCAACACATGATCAGTTAACTCTTCTCTCTGATATGAGTGTCTATTATTAACCATCACTCAACAGAACGTCTATAAAGGGACTGAAACATTGCAATAGTAAATATCGCTAATGTTCTTAAAAATATTGTGACATCTACTTGGATTTAAATTCATGACTACCAACCAGGAGTTGGATAAACACCAGATACTACAAAAGGAGTTGGTCCAAATCTCCAAAGTGAGCAAACCTATTCTAATGACTTCTAGCAGTTAAAAAGCTTCTAACATGATTCTACTTATTGAACTGCTCCCTGATAGGAAGAAACTAAGAACACAACTGAACTCTCCTTTCTGCTAGAAATGGATAAATCAATAAACAACTCAGCCTTGGCCGATCGATAAGGCCATGTTGCCAGTTTCTAATAAGTCAAATGGGGCTAAGGTCAAAGTCACAAATCCCCCATTCTTTAACGGCTTTGGGGAAATCAAAACTAAATCAAAGAATAGTCCAAATGATTCCAGTCAGGATCTCTTGTATTGAGTGGGATGAAGCATTCTCAGAGGTAACGTTCTGTCTCTCCATGACGTACTGTCACTGTCTCAGGTCCAGAGAGTTGTGAGAGTATGTAAAGGCGGGGCTGCTGATCTCTATCTCGGAGCTGCATGTCAAACCACATCAACATCCGGTGCTTAACATGCAGCACGGAGGAGAGTCAAACAAGGAGACATCTCCCTCTAAGCAGTTTGGAACATTTTATTTATAATTGTTATCTTAAGCAGCTTTTATGGATAAAGGCTTTTAGCAAAGTTGGGAGAGGAGGAATCATGTTGATCTACCGAAGCCCACCTCTCCATTTCCCTGAACAACAGGATTCTCCCTCCTTACATTTCTACATGTGTTTAACTCTTGTTTTGTTAACCCATGACCCAAAAAGAAACATGTGCATTTTAAGATTAGCCATAGCAGTTTAAGGGCCAGCCAAATCATCTTCAAGGTGAATTTGATCAGGAGCAAAACTAATGTTGTCATGTCCAGTAGTGCTTGTTGAAGCCGTCCACATCTGAACAAAACACCTGAAACTATCGACAGCTAGAATAATAAGAAAAGCATAAAGTCCCCACTTAGCTTTATTGAAAGCAGAACATTTCATAGACAATTCATAAAATATAGAACTTCAGAAGCAGAAAATAAATAGAAAAGATATAAGAATAAATGAACCCATGTTATGAGAACATGTAAGAAAGAATACTAGATAATAAAAGACTAGAGAATAATCAGAATAACATGAAAGGTTTATGGAAGGTATTAAATAGTGTCGTTAGAAACGGAGCAAAGAGTACAGGTTACCCTGAGTTTCTTGTTGACAAAGATAATGTTCTCAATAACACAGAAGATGTGGTTCATGGTTTGAACCAACTCTTTGTGAATGTGGGGCCAGATCTGCAGAAAGAATGAAAAGCGTAGAAACAACTAAAGGGGAAGATACAGACCTCTGGAATGAAGACAATAGCTCTTTGTTCCTCAGAGCAGTCGAAGAAAGAGAAATCATAGACACTGTACGGAAATGTAAAAGCAAGTCCTCGACCCATTGGAATCAAAGTCCTCTTGTGTTGAGCCAGATGTGTTTGTATCAGGGCAGAGGCTACAGGTGGGGTCACAATACAAGTGCCTTGGAGTCATGATTGATTCAACACTCAATTTCAAGGCTCAGGTTAAACAAGTATGTAATAGGGTCAAATTCAGTCTGTCAAATGTTAGGTTCACCAGAGATTACATGTGAGTGAGGCATCTCTGATGTACACACACTCTACATGGTTCTCTCACACATCACCTACTGTTTAACGACCTGGTCACATGCCAGTATCACAACATTAAAACCACTGGAGTCATTGTCCAATCAAAACTCAGAGCCTGGTTAGTGAGGAATCAGCTCTGAAACACTGACACAATCTTCTGCTCCTTAAAACCCACTGCCTGTGTTTAACATGTTCTTTTCTTTTGATGTATTTGTTTTGTTTTATTGTTCTGTTTTTTAAATGTTTTTATGTGTTGAAGTATTCCAGTAATGTATGTTGCATGTTTTGAATTGATTGTATTTACTTGTTTAAAATGAATTGTGTTTTAGGTTGACTTTTAAAATCTGTCCAGGGACTACAGATGAAAAAGAGCCTCTTGGCTAACTCTGGAACATTTACAGGAATGTTAATGAATGTGCACTGTCCCTGTTAAACACATGAATACATACAATACAGATATCTGAGTGACTGAGTGGAGATCTGGGGAAACACAGAACCAACCTGCAGCCGTTATGCACATTACAAAAAAGGGCTAGAAGAGTAATCAGTAATGTTGGATATCTTGAACTCACTCTTCATTATTCTTGAAGTCACACACACTGAAGTTTACTGATCTGGTTACATTTCAAAGTGCATCATGTACAGAGCAAGAGATCATCTACTTGCTAGGAAACTACAGACGTTGTTCACAGACAGAGAGGGGGGGTCTCATCTGAGAGGAGATCTACATCTGAAACAACTCAAGGTCAGAAGAACTCTGAGAAGAGCAGAACGATCTGTGGGGGGGTTTCATGGAGCGCTTTGGAGCAGGAGCTCAAACAAAGCACACATAGCATTCACTTTGAAGGATGCTCAGAAACACTTCTTTGGAAAAGCATGAGAATGAAGAAAGGAGATTGAAGAGGAGAAATGATTGTAAATGTATAAATGTAAATATGTGAGTAGGAATAACTTTCAGACATGATTGAAAGGATAATCATTGATCAGCAGTGAGTAAGGGGATCAATAAGCATCTGCTCCCTCCTGCTCCCTTCGGACACATAGGATTCATTATTATTATTAATATCAACATTTTGGTTGAATAAATAAATATTATTATGAATATTGATAAATACGTATTCTAACAATACGGTATTCTGATTTTCACATTTTCTATTTTTTATTAGTTTTTTTAATCTGTTTGAAAGAAAGATGGAAATGAAATGAAGTAAACATTGATATATTGACTGCAGGGGCTGGGATCAAACCCCCTACCCTTCCATTGGTAGAACACCTCTCTACCTCACAGCCCCAGTCCCCCAAACTGGGGTCTGGACCCCCTCAACTCTAACCATCAGATCAATGTCTTCCTGTGCAGCAAACTCAAGATATCAACATGTTCAGATCAGAAGTCCTGACACGAAGAGCGTGGCTTTGAGGTAAGTCCAAACCCAGAGATGACTTGATAACTCTAACCCTTCAAAGTTTCCATGACGATGAGATAAAGATGTCGTGTTTTCGGTCCACCAATGAGACGCTGTTGCTGAGGGTTGATACAGATCTTATAAGTGAGCGGTGTCAGTGTTTGCACAACACTCTCGAGGAAACCTCGGAGCAGAATGGCTGCAGTCTCAGAGCTCTCCGTGCTGCTGCTTGCTCTCATCAGCAACATTCACGCTGAAGAACTCATCGTCCTCCGAGAGGAAAGAGACTCTCTCACCTTCCAGCTCCCAGAGGAGGCCGGCTCCTGCCTGATCTCCAGATCTGTTGGTGAGGAGAAGCTGGTCCTGTGGAACACCTCTGACCTCTGGCCCCAGAACTCCTCAGTACCTGAAGACCTGAAACAACGACTCGTCAGCGTGGCCCATACTTCTTCCTACGAGATCAACGACCTGACCCGTTCAGACTCCGGCCTGTACCAAGAGGAGTGCTGGACTGAGGGCAAAGTGACTCGAGAGAGAAACACCACACTTACTGTTTGTGGTTACATAGTTATAGATGGGCCCTTTCCTGAATACATGAAAGATGAAGAAACAATAGACCTGCGTTGTCCTGGAGCAGCTGACCACCAGGATGTCCAGTGGCTCAAACGGGATTATCGACATGAACAGAAAATATGGACCAGAGTTTTTGGGGACGATACGGCATCAGTGATGGACAATGATAGAGGAAGATACCAAGTGGTGAAGAGCACATCAGCTCTACGTATATCCAACACCTCAACAGCTGACCTCGGAGAATACACCTGTCTGAGGATGGACCAACAGCAGTGTGTTAGCAGTATCACTGTAAAGTATCAGCTGGAACCAGAGATGATCTATCTCTCAGTGGAAGACACGGCTGTGTTGCAGTGCCCTGGCTCTGGTTTCAATGAAGAGAAGCCTCCAGATTGGAAGACTGAGTTATTCAACAATCATCAAGGACAACATAACCAGCCTGTGGGTGTAATGGACCAGAACTACTCTCTGGTGTTAACATCGGTAATGGTAAATCACTCAGGTGGGTACTCTTGTAATAACTTAAATATGGTGAAAGAATATCGGCTGATGGTGTGCCCCAAATCCCCCCCCCCTGCTGTAGAGCTCTTCTCAGGGGGAGAAGAAGTCACTCTCAGATGCAAAGATCAGGAAAAGGGTCAGGGTCATGTTTGGTTCTTTAAGTCGAACCGAACCAAAGGAAGAACCATTACTTTAGGTTATAATCAGATCAGCAATGTGCGCTGGGACACTGATGGGAGATTGGTGATTTCTGATGTCTCTCTGGAAGACACAGGAGAGTATTGGTGTGCAGTTATTTATGATTATCAGTGTCTGTCTTCAACCAAGACCCTCCTGGAGCGCAGAGACCCCTTTGGGGTTTACTCCACCTTCTACGCAGTGAGATGCTCAGCGCTCAGTGTTCTGCTGCTGATGCTCTGTGTTGCTGTAGTCACTGTGACCCTGAGGACCAGAACACGGGACACTTGATATGCATCTGTTCATTTCACTTCCCTCTGTCCTCGTCCTCTTTCATACAGCGGCTCAGAAACAGCATTATTATTATTTTTGTTAAATTCATTAACAATTTAAAAGTGTAAAAGGTTAAATTTAAGATAGGAATACAAAATATAAATACATAATAATACTTGGAAAAAAGGCTTTAATGTTGGCATTTTTTATGAATATATCTTTAATATAACATACATTTTATTAGATATAAATATATGATTCTATGTTGTATATATATTTCTGAAAATATAAAATAAGACAGAGAGAGAGAGGTTACAGAGACCAATGGCAAAATGTAACATCATCATCATTATTATTATTTTGGTTGATAAATTATTTGACAATTTTAAAAATAGAAAAGGTGAAACTTCAGAAAGTGAATAAAATATATAAACACCCCGAAATACAGAGAAAAAAGAGTTTTAAAAGTTGAAAGTAAATAAAGATATTGTTATTAATATAAACATATATTTAGTTTTGTATGAATATATTCTTGTACATTGTAAATATGTGTTTTGCTCTTCTTGTAAAGACTTGTGATGTTAGGATCCCTGCTCCGCTCTGCTCCGTGTTGTTTTCATATATATTGTTAAATGTTCACTTATCAACCTTTTAAACATCGCTTTTACATTCAATGATTTGAATCCCCTTATTTTTAATCCTGTGTTTTTAGACTGATGTTTTATTTCACTTCAAATAATTGTGATTTTCTTTGAATTGGATGTGAAAGAATGTGATTTGTGTTTGATGCATTTCATAAGTCCTGTATCTCTCATGGTGTCAGTGTTACATCATGTGCTCTCATACCTTGGTATATATATCTATCAGTTATCAAGTGTCTGTCTAATAAAGATTACAACCAATCAAACCTGGAAGACCCTTCTTTCTGTTTTGTGATCGTTAGAATATTATTATTTACAACAGAGCTTTTCAAATGACTGACTCATATTCAAAAGTAACGTCCACAAAGTCGATGAAATGATTAACCCTTTCCCTCCTATCAGACGCTTCTCTTTGGAACGAGGCCACACTTCAGGCCATTATGATTATCATGTATTATTCTTATTCATTTTCTCTCTCTCTTTTATTTAAGTAATTATTCTGTAAACTGAGATAAACATAGATATCTTTCTACATGATCAAACATGATTATTGCCCCCATGGAGAGATGTGTGTTATATGCGCACTAACTACTCTGCACACATTGAGTACGTGTGTGTGTGTGTCTGAATGTTTACTAACATCACGATAAAAGAGTATTCAAAAAAAGAAATGAGGAATCTGAAATGTGGATCAAAAGGGGTGTAACCCTCCAGATGGAAACCCCTCAGTGTATCAAAGGTTCTAAAGGGTTAGTTGGATTATAAGGGGAAGTTTGAGGAGGTTTCATGGACCTCTTTCAGAGAGACGAGAGGAGCCTAAACCACTGAGGCTCAGACGCAGATCCTGAGATATGGCGGAGCAGCGTCACAGAGCGAAGGACCGGAGCCGCGGAGCACCCTGTTCTCATAGTGGGGGGGGGGAGGGGGGGCGGGCACACACTTAGAAATAAAACTGTATTACGCTCCACCTTTTATTTTGTACACCCTAGTTTCCTTAAAGAGTCAGGTGCTGCAGCATGGCTCTCTCCCAGTGCCACACACACACACACACACACACACACACACACACACACACACACACACACACACACACACACACACACACACACACACACACACACACACACACACACACACACACACACACACACACACACACACACACACACACACACACACACACACACACACACACACACACACACACACACACACACACACACACACACACACACACACACACACACACACACACACGTTTGCGGAGATATTTATTTACACATCAAACAGTGGCCGTTATAAGAAAACAACATGTTTACAGTTTATTTACATCACCTGAAAGGCATTATGAAAAAACTGTACATTGAAATCTGAAATCAACAAGAAACGTAAAAAGCTAAATGAGTTCACAGCAACATATGAAACTTAAATAAAATGAATATATGGAACTTCTTTACGGGGAGATATCTCATTTCCTCGGCAGCTTTTCATCAATAATGTGGAGTGAGGGGGCATCAAGACCACCTGCTGAGGATTCTGGGTAAATACACTGACTATAAACACAATATTGCACTTGTATTTGACGCATTGTGGAGTGTAGAAGAGTGAGTTCAAATAAAGGCAGAACGATGTTTATATTCAACACAGCTCGTGGTTTAAAACTGATGATCATTGGAACTGAGAAACACTCATTTTCTCAGTTCAATTCTGTTTCAATCTGAATTAAATTGCAGCTTTTTTTTCGCCCGGAAACACTGTAGCTCTAACGTTGGTCGTTTCTTCAAGACATTTTGAATATTTTCCGGATCGGAGAAACCTCAAAATCCTTTGATACTAAACAAAAAATTGCAAAACCGGCTGTTGGAACCCCACAATAAAACGCTTTGCCTTCAAACTCACACACGTGTTCAAACATGTGATAAATACGTGTTTTAAAACATTGGTTTTCGCTTCTTGTCAATGTAGATTAAAGAACATTTCACCTGTTCACGTTAACACATATTATCCTGGTGAATTACTGAATAATGTGCAGAAAAAAATGCTAATTAATCCGTCTTGCCTTCTCCGATGTATTCTATTTAATGAGCAAAGTAGTGCGTTGGTCCAGAGGAAGTGGTTTGATAGATGTTCTTATCAAAATGAACCAGAAAGTCTTGTTTGTAATCAAGGACTATTTAATGGTATTTAACTAGCATGTGTTTAATATGTGTGTTCAACTGATCATGTTTCATTCCAGAATCTGACTTCACCTTTTATTTATTATGTTTCATTTTGACTTCCCTTAGAAGAGGAAGTGAGTTGAGTTTCTTTAGTTTTCTGAAGAAACACAGTTTGAACTTTGAGGTGAAAACATGAATGGCCTTCATTCGATCTGTTGAACAAAAGAGTTTCACCTTAAATATAACACTGATTTAATCTTTGACATGTCTACTGGCTGTCTGTGTCAAACAGCATGTTGTTGTTGATGGAGTTATTGAGGGTAACAGTGGTACGATGCGGAACAACATGACTTGTTAACCCCAGAGGACACTTCTGATATTTGTACGTTTTTTTTTTTTTAATTCATACAATTTAATTTTCTTTTTTTAATCCACATTTTTTTTAATGAATTTGTTTTAATCTAAAATGTTTAAGGTTTTTTTTGTAAATCCAATTTATTTTTAAGGTTTTTTTTGTAAATCCAATTTATTTTTAAGTGTTTTCTGTTAATAACATTTTTTTTAAGGTTAATTTTTTGGTTTTAATTGAATTGTTTTTTACGTTTTTTTTTTTTTTTAAGTCCAATTCATTACATTTTTTTAAAAGCACCCTCTTTTCTCAGCTCTTTAATTCATATGTTTGTTTTTTATTTGCATTCAACAACCGTTATACCTTGTAATAGGTATCTTCTTAGTAGTAGTATAAAGTCAATCTGCTATTTCTAATTAATGTATTATTTGCTGTAATTTTTCTTTCTGGTTTGTTTTGAAAATAAAATAATAAAGAACTGAAATGAACAGAAAATAAAAGTAGCAACTATTTTCACTTAAAAAAAAAGGGAGAAGAACTTAAAAAAGAAGATATTTATATATAAATATAAAAGCCGCTTGGTCCGTGTTTAAGGCTCACTTGCTGCTGGGAAAATGGAGTGTGTGTGTGTGTGTGTGTGTGTGTGTGTGTGTGTGTGTGTGTGTGTGTGTGTGTGTGTGTGTGTGTGTGTCACAGAGAAGTAATGGAGGTCACATACATAATAGTTTGTGTCACTTAAAGGAGTGTTAAAACAAAGATGGAGGTGATGTAAAGCACTTCAACAGTACGATTATAATCCAGAGCTTGGAGCATGGAGTAACTCTGGCGCTGCATTTCTGTTTTTCATTATTTGTATTGACTCTACGGGCTCGTCAAGGTGCGTTCACACCGAATCAGAAACACTCATTTGTGTTTACAAGCGTCACTCAAACTGGACGTGCCGTAAAGGGGGCGGGGCTTAATCTCCATGTAGATACCATATCATCATATATATATATATATATATACCATCATATTTATATATACAGTCTATGGTAGATACCAACAACAACTACCGGAAAATATCTTACTGTGTATTTATGTAACACACGTATCAAAATGAAGCCGAATTCACTACATACTGGTTAGCAAAAAGCATGAATTGATGCTTTGGAGAGTGTTTCCGCAGGCTAGGCTAAGCTAACATAGCTCTGCGTGCTAACAGCTAACGGCTAATGTCTTGTTTTCTTAATCAATAACTTAAGGCGGGGATTCTCAATGCTGATTGGCTCTCGGGAAACAACAACTTGCGTCTACTCTATCCGCCCGGTGTGAACGCACCATATGGATGTTTATTATTATAAATAAATGGATTTATTTATCTGTTAACCAGCTACTTGTTTCATCTTAAAAAAACAACTGAACTGCAGCTATTATATTTGTTGGAAAAATCTATTAATCCTAAGTACTGCTGGTTCCAACCTCTCAAATGTGAATATTTAGTGGGTTTTCTTATTTATTTATTTAGTTAGTTAGTTTTTTGGTTGAAAAAATGGTTAGAATTGTTTTTGGAGTCTCATTCACAGAGCGATGAATGGAGACGTCTAAAACCAAAACTGAATTCACAATATTATATAAGAAAAACAGTAGAAATATCACATTCAAGTTGCTGGATTCAGAGACCAATACTACCAGTGGTTGAGTTATGGTGTGTTCTGGTGTTTAAAGTACATATCTGACAGGCGATTAAGTAAAAATACAAGTTGTTCACACACATAAACGTCTGGGATTCCACAGACGATGGGAAAGAAAGACTCAAAAAGCTTCATAGTAAGATCTGAAATCACTGACGCACGGTTTACCATCTGATCCTGGTGGTTCCATCTCCACAGAGGGACCAGAGAGGCACTGAATGCCCCGTTACTCAGTCAGCGCTGCATATATAAAGTGCTCTGAGGGGAAATCTGGATCCTTGGGCGACACGCTCCTGCGGGAGTTTCAAGGATGACTAAAAGCTCACACTAGTGTTTCGTTTGGCCTCTTTTGGAAATCGATCCCCGCCAACGATGTCCTGTTTTTAAAACTCAAAAACAGCTAAACGCTTGCATTGTTAAACACCATCAAAGAGTGAATTTCCCCCTCTAACAGTTTGATTTTAAAGTATTTAGCACACTTATTGAAGCCATGGGATGGGACAGCCTGCGTTCTGCTGCATCTGATCTGATGACAGGTCTATTATGTGATTCCTTATTATCGACTACATTGCACACAATTTCTCCCATAATGCAGTTTGTTTTTGTTGCCTACAGAAGCGAGGAGGCTAATTTAGCAGCTATGTAGCGACCGCCATGCTAACGGGCAGATTTGTATATATATATATTTTTAAATAGATCCAGAGTTCAAGCCTCAAAATGCAGCAAATTAATACTGGTGTGAAATAAAAATAAACCTACATTAATAGTTTAACCACAGAAGTTATTATTCAAGCCTTTTAGAAATTCATTAGCACCAGAAAATGTGAGAATTAGCCGAGGGCGACGTTAGTGGTGTTCGAGAATCTCCACTAATCCAACGAGTTTTCCCCGAAATGAGATAGAGTTTAATCTCAGAGTCAGTTTTTAATTACCCAGCAACAGCAGGCTGGTAGATTAGAGACACTGCTGCCAGGGCTGAAGTTTGGGGAATAAACCACGACACGGATCTCACTTCCTTCCTGCGTCTCCTGACGACTCAAACGGTCTGAGAGTTCAGCTCCAGGTGCGTCAGGGTTTTATCTCCCAGAGTTCCCGGCTCCTCATAGTCTGAAGAAACGATGGTTAGCATGAAGGTGGCTAGTGTTAGCTCCTCAGAGCCGGGCTGCTGTTCTTGTCCGTCTCTCTGTTCCCGTCCTTCATCAGCGCAGCGAACACCTGAGAGGAGACGGAGAGAGGAGGTTAAAATGACTTCCTCTCTTATCAAGAAAGCTACACTTCTTAGTGCAGGGTGTATACAGGAATCCTGAAGTCAGATGGAAGACCCTTTAAGACCCTTTAAGAACTTTTAAGAACTTTTAAGACCTTTTAAGACCCTTTCCATACATTTTAAGACCTCATCTCCACTTTGAGTTTTAACCGGTTACCTTGGCGACACACTTGACCTCACATTGACTATATACAGTATTGATTGTCCTTCCTCCTTATCTTCCAACCATTTGGACGCAGACTTGCATTTCCCCATAACGATGTTGCTTAGCAACCGGCGTAAACGGAACTTCGCGCGCTATGAAGCAGTGAGCGTGCGATGTCCTGTTCAGATGACGTCAAACCCAACGGGATGCCATAAATAAAGTACACAGAATCACACTACACACCTACGCAATGATTACATTCAGGCAGACTGTAGAATACAACCTCTTTGGACCATTTACAGGACTGTCTCAGAAAATTAGAATATTGTGATAAAGTTCTTTATTTTCTGTAATGCAATTAAAAAAACAAAAATGTCATACATTCTGGATTCATTACAAATCAACTGAAATATTGCAAGCCTTTTATTATTTTAATATTGCTGATTATGGCATACAGCTTAAGAAAACTCAAAAATCCTATCTCAAAAAATTAGAATAGTTCCTCAGACCAAGTAAAAAAAAAAGATTTATAACAGCAAAACACAATCAAACATTTGAAAATGTCCATTAATGCACTCAGTACTTGGTTGGGAATCCTTTTGCACGGATTACTGCATCAATGCGGCGTGGCATGGAGGCAATCAGCCTGTGGCATTGCTGAGGTGTTATGGATGCCCAGGATGCTTCAATAGCGGCCTTTAGCTCATTAGCATTGTTGGGTCTGGTGTCTTTCAGCTTCTTCTTCACAATACCCCACATATTCTCTATGGGGTTCAGGTCAGGGGAATTTGCAGGCCAATCGAGGACAGTAATGCCATGGTCAGTACACCAGTTACTGGTGGTTTTGGCACTGTGGGCAGGTGCCAGATCATGCTGGAAAATGAATTCCTCATCTCCATAGAGCTTTTCAGCAGACGGAAGCATGTAGTGCTCTAAAATCTCTTGGTACACAGCTGCATTTACTCTGGGCTTGATGAAACACAGTGGACCAACACCAGCAGCTGACATGGCTCCCCAAACCATCGCTGACTGTGGGAACTTCACACTGGATTTCAAGCAACTTGGATTTTGCTCCTCTCCAGCCTTTCTCCAGACTCTGGCGCCTTGACTTCCAAATGAAATACAAAACTTGCTTTCGTCTGAAAAGAGGACTTTGGACCACTGTGCAACTGTCCAGTGCTTCTTTTCCTTAGCCCAAGTCAGACGCCTCTTCCGTTGTCTTGAGTTCAGAAGTGGCTTGACCATGGGAATACGGCTATTGTAGCCCATTTCCCGGACACGTCTGTGAACAGTGACTTTTGATACCTGGACTCCAGCTTCAGTCCACTGTCTTTGAAGCTCCCCCAAATTCTGGAAGCGACTCTTCTTCACAATGCTGTTAAGGCTGCGGTCATCTCTCTTGGTTGTGCAGCGTTTCCTGCCACATTTCCCCCTTCCAACAGACTTTTTGTGGATGTGCTTTGAAACTGCACTCTGTGAACAGCTTGCTCTTTGAGAAATTTATTTTTGTGTCTTACCCTCCTGATGGAGGGTGTCAATGACGGTCCTCTGGACAGCAGTCAGATCAGCAGTCTTCCCCATACTTGTGATTTAGTTTACTGAACCAAGCTGAGTGTTTTTCAAGGCTCAGGAAACCCTTGCAGGTGTTTCGAGTTAATTAGACGATTCAAGTGATTCGTTGAACACCCTACTAGTATACTTTTTCATGATATTCTAATATTTAGAGATAGGATATTTGAGTTTTCTTAAGCTGTATGCCATAATCAGCAATATTACAATAATAAAAGGCTTGCAATATTTCAGTTGATTTGTAATGAATCCAGAATGTATGACATTTTTGTTTTTTTAATTGCATTACAGAAAATAAAGAACTTTATCACAATATTCTAATTTTCTGAGACAGTCCTGTATATACTTATTGGAAACAAGATACAAAATGTAACACCTTGGAAAATGATGTTTAATACTTTTTAATAGCCTTCATTTTCGCTAAATTGATTTATAAACTTTTTATGACCCCGCGGACTCCCTGTGGTGGCATCTGAGGACTTACTTTAAAGGTCACCTAGTATGCTAAATCCACTTCCTCATGTCTCCTCTACATCAACATGTGTCCCCTCTTCTTCGTGTCTTGTGTAACCATTAGCCAATCAGCGCCAAGACAACCCCCCCCCCGACACTTATCACCTGAATCTCCTCCTAGAGGACCATTGAGTTCTTTGTAACCAAATGTCTCTAAGAGGGGCGTGGGGAGGGGCTCCTTATTTTCATCTAAAGTAACAGACAGAGAATCAGCACTTTGGAAACAGGGCTGAAACAGAGGGGATTATGGGTAATGCTGCAATGATCTGTTTGGTGTTTCAGCCAATCAGAGACAGGCTCTGGATATAGCTGAGACCTGTTATATATTGATGAAGAGGAGGATGATAGGGGACCTTTCATTTCCTCTATTGATCTTGTTTTGCATGTATTGTTACTTTGCCACATTATTAGAATACATGTTTTATGTATCAAGTAATAATTTAGGTCGTAGACTTCTCAGACAATCAATTTAGCACGACTCCTTGGACTAAAAGTCTTAAGCGACAGGAAAAGGATGTCGTCTGGTGTCTGCATTCAATGTTTCTGGTTTTCTGTTTTTGTATCTTGTACGGCGACCTTGAAACCCTTGAAATGCGCCTATATAAATAAAATGCATTTTAATAATCAGTGGCGACTCGTCATTAGGGGGACAGCCCCACCTAGTGTCAGCAGAAAGTAATGCAAATAATTATTCCAAAGATATGTTCAAATGTATTTAAGTTCATGTTTAGTCATCTGATTCGTCTCATTGCTGTGCCTATTGAGCCGTGTTGAGCGAGCCCCTCTCTCTGCTGTCAAAGTGAACGTGTGCTGTAAAAACTACACTGCGCATGCTCAGTCTTTTTCTATTCAATGTGTGCGGTAAAGAAGTAATCACCAGTGGGGCAAAGTGCTGGCATACCTACCAAACGTCATGTCATAATTCAGAGAGCTGATTGGCTGTAAGTACGTGTGCCGCGAAAAGTGTAATTAAAACAGAAAGAAATGAATGAAGTTGACCGTCTACTGCAGCTTGGTAAGTTCATGTTATGTCTTCTGTTGATCTTCTGTGTTTTGCCTATAGGCTACTGCTCGGCTGGATCGATTGATATTGTGACCTCGTGATGAGTGTCTGTGTTTTCCTTATTTAGATTAAGGAACTTATTTTGAGATAAAACAATCCCTCAGACTTTGGAAATGAATCCCCAGAATTACTCTTCGCTCTCGTCTCTCAGGGATCCAGAGCTTTCACCCTCCCTACGTTCTCTCTGTGTCTGACGTCACGTACCTGAGCCCAGCGGCGGTTCCTGCTGACCATGTGTGTGTTGGCCATGGCGGTGAAGAGTGTGTGTGGCTGCAGGTCTTCGGGCAGCCGTGTGAGGAACTGAGCGATGTGGATGAAGTCCATCTGAAGCAGAACCTCCTCGAACAGACGCAGGATCCCCAGACCCGTGCGGAACAGACTCTCCTCCCCGTCCCGGCAGAACACGTCCCAGACACGACACGCCACGTCCAGGGGGAGGGACTTACTGTACAGGGTGAAGATCCTGCACACACACACACACAATGGGTTTATCTATGTTACCATGAAAGGGGCCGTACGGAGTGTGTCGAGCACCTGAACTCACCAGT
>NC_136909.1:87842881-87945381 GCF_949606895.1 Notothenia rossii
GGGGGGGGGGCGTAGTAATCAGCAGCAAACCGCTTCAACACGTGTAATTTGGTGTATTCACAGCATTCATTTTGTTATTCTACAGTATTGTTTTTTTATAAATATTAACCCAATTTGTGTTCTTTGAAATTGAAAAGGATATCGCATTGTGTTTACTTTCGTTGCAGTTGTATATATGTATGTCTTAAGTGTAATTTGGCTTGGCTTCCTATTTATGGATATGCTTTTATTTTGAAGGAGAGGTAGCGCTGTTGACAGGAAGTTGTTGTTGTTGCTATGGAAACAACGTGACGGAGATTAACGGAGAAAGGTAATATCTACATGTAAAGATGGAGAAAGTAAACGATAAAGTTTATGGCTAAGTGTTAGCACCCCCCGAACAAGCTCTTACGTTGATATTGGAGATTTCAAATTAAAAACAAACAAAACGAATATCTGAATAACGAAATTGAAACCCGAATAGTACTCTACAACGAACGAATATTCGGATATTCGAATATGCGGGTACAGCCCTCCCAACTGTAGCTGTGAACATGACAGGATGTGTGATTACCTAGAAGAGCATCAGGACTGTTTGAGGCATATGATAGCTATGTGATTAACATGATGATTCAGCCTCTATGGAGAGAGACATATGACAAGCATGATCATTTCTGACGTGGAGCTAATCTGAAGTAAACATTGAATACTGCTTTCTATTCCTCCATCTTGTGACTGGGTAACTCCCTCTCTTGGATATCAGCATGTGAAGGACACTGTTCAGGAACTAGTTGATGCTCTGTATGTGATGACTCCTTCCATTCTGGAGAGGATCACAGATACATGGATCCTGTTTTGAAGCTCAAGCCGGGGACCAGGGAGAGTTCTCTAACAGTGTTATTGGGACAATTGTGGAAATGACTGTTTATCTATTAATTATCTGATTAGATGTTTTCTTTATTTATGCTCCTGATGATTTAGTATTACTGTGTTCAGGATTGCGTTTGTTCATTAAATTATAAGCATAAATTAGACTTAGGCTTACTTTATTGTCATTTCAACAAGACACAGAGTGTACTATTAAAACTAAATGTCGTTGTACTGGCTTACAGGAACAGGACAATATAACAACTTGCTAAAATTGTACATATAAATAAATACTTTATAGTGACGTGGTGCTGATAAAATTAAAGATAAAGTGTGTGTTTTAAATATAAAGACTGACTATACATATATATATATACATAACAAATATGTGCTCTTTACACAGCGTCATGTAATCTCTGTGTTTCTGGTCTACTTGCTGTTCAGCAGTCTGATGGCATGGGGATGAAGCTATTACAGAATCTGACTGTTCTGCTCTTAGTGCTGCGGACCCTCTTGCCGGAGAACAGAGCACGGTGAGGATGAGTGGGGTCTTTCAAAATGACAACTAAAGTACCGGATGATTACCTTCTGGAAGATGAAGAGGGAGGGGAAGGTTCTGGAAATGTCCAGCTTGATGAGGTCCAGACTGGACTCTCTGTCGGCCAGAGAGGCTCCGTCTGAAACACAGGAGAAACCTTTCACTTGAGATAATTATGTTTTCATTTCACGGCATGTTCTCAGCTCTGAATATCCACGTGGAGGTTTCTAATGTTTCATATTGGAGCTGTGTGGGGTACCGCTCTCGTTGTCGTTGACGGAGCTCGTCTCGCTGTAACTCCTCCACTTCTCTTTGGCTCTAGACAGGAAGATCTCATACAGCTCTACACACACACACACACACACACACACACACACACACACACACACACACACACACACACACTTTTAATAATACAAATTATATATAACATTTAAACAAAAAATGTATGTAACTGTACAAAAAATAACATGAATAGGTAAATCGTGTGTGTGTGTGTGTGTGTGTGTGTGTGTGTGTGTGTGTGTGTGTGTGTGTGTGTACCTGGTGTGATGTTGAGCTCGTTGCCGATGGCGAGGCTCCACACTCTTCCTCTGACGCTGGGAGGAAGACCCTGCCACCACAGATCCCTCACCCGCCTCGTCGCCTTCCTGCACACACATAAAGAAGTATAAACATGCGACACACACACACACACACACACACACACACACACACACACACACACACACACACACACACACACACACACACACACACACACACACACACACACACACACACACACACACACACACACACACACACACACACACACACACACACACACACACACACACACACACACACACACACACACACACACACACACACAGTATATAAAACACACACACACACACACACACACACACACACACACACACACACACACACACACACACACACACACACACACACACACACACACACACACACACACACACACACACACACACACACACACACACACACACACACACACACACACACACACAGTATATAAAACACACACACACAGCTTGTACGCACATGGTGTCCCAGTGCGGCAGGATCTCTGTGTTCCAGACGATCATGGCGTTGGAGATGCTGTCCTCCTGGCGGTGTCTCTCCTTCATCTGACGCTTCTTCCTCTGCGCCTCCTTCATCTCTGCACGACACACACACACACACATTTAGAAATATGTAATAACCGTGTCCCTGTCTGAGCCAAGCAGAAAAGTGTGGGAAACTGTTTAGCCAAAAAAACGGTGGATGAAGACAAGAGGTCGTTTTGGACACAGGTTGTAATTGTGTTTTTTTACGATATTTGCTTGGCAGTGTGTGTGTGTGTGTGTGTGTGTGTGTGTGTGTGTGTGTGTGTGTGTGTGTGTGTGTGTGTGTGTGTGTGTGTGTGTGTGTGTGTGTGTGTGTGTGTGTGTGTGTGTGTGTGTGTGTGTGTGTGTGTGTGTGTGTGTGTGTGTGTTTACCTCTCCTCTTGGCTCCTGCCACCATCTCATCATACTCCATCTTGTGTCTGTGAGTTTCCTCCAGAGATTTGGCGGGTAGGTTCCTGCAGGACGGAGGATTCAGACAAACACATTAACATCAGAAACTAAATAACCCTCTAACAGCTCAGGTTTCTGTGGCCCTGGGGAAGTTTACATTAAACCAGTATGCAGCCGTCTGTACTGGACGCCGATGGTGTCTCATGGTACTCACGCTGGCCGGTCCTCCAGGATCAGCGCTGTGGTGGAGAGAGGCTCAAACTCCAGGTTCTTCCTCCGTCCTGCAGCCGAGGGCAGCTGAGGACAAGAAGGGTCCAACTCCTGGTCCTCCTGCAGACATTAGAAACACAAAGCAAGTTAAATAACCAGGTGTATATCAGTATGTAGTGTCTCTACTTTAAAGAGTCCTCTCCTGCTGATGTTCAGGTGTATATCAGTATGTAGTGTCTCTACTTTAAAGAGTCCTCTCCTGCTGATGTTCAGGTGTATATCAGTATGTAGTGTCTCTACTTTAAAGAGTCCTCTCCTGCGGATTGTTCAGGTGTATATCAGTATGTAGTGTCTCTACTTTAAAGAGTCCTCTCCTGCTGATGTTCAGGTGTATATCAGTATGTAGTGTCTCTACTTTAAAGAGTCCTCTCCTGCTGATGTTCAGGTGTATATCAGTATTTAGTGTCTCTACTTTAAAGAGTCCTCTCCTGCTGATGTTCAGGTGTACATCAGTATGTAGTGTCTCTACTTTAAAGAGTCCTCTCCTGCTGATGTTCAGGTGTACATCAGTATGTAGTGTCTCTACTTTAAAGAGTCCTCACCTGTTGATGTTCAGGTGTATATCAGTATTTAGTGTCTCTACTTTAAAGAGTTCTCTCCTGCTGATGTTCAGGAGTATATCAGTATGTAGTGTCTCTACTTTAAAGAGTCCTCTCCTGCTGATGTTCAGGTGTATATCAGCATATTGTGTCTCTACTTTAAAGAGTCCTCTCCTGCTGATGTTCAGGTGTACATCAGTATGTAGTGTCTCTACTTTAAAGAGTCCTCTCCTGCTGATGTTCAGGTGTACATCAGTATGTAGTGTCTCTACTTTAAAGAGTCCTCTCCTGCTGATGTTCAGGTGTATATCAGTATGTAGTGTCTCTACTTTAAAGAGTCCTCTCCTGCTGATGTTCAGGTGTACATCAGTATGTAGTGTCTCTACTTTAAAGAGTCCTCTCCTGCTGATGTTCAGGTGTATATCAGTATGTAGTGTCTCTACTTTAAAGAGTCCTCTCCTGCTGATGTTCAGGTGTATATCAGTATGTAGTGTCTCTACTTTAAAGAGTCCTCTCCTGCTGATGTTCAGGTGTATATCAGTATGTAGTGTCTCTACTTTAAAGAGTCCTCTCCTGCTGATGTTCAGGTGTATATCAGTGTGTAGTGTCTCTACTTTAAAGAGTCCTCTCCTGCTGATGTTCAGGTGTATATCAGTATGTAGTGTCTCTACTTTAAAGAGTCCTCTCCTGCTGATGTTCAGGTGTATATCAGTATGTAGTGTCTCTACTTTAAAGAGTCCTCTCCTGCTGATGTTCAGGTGTATATCAGTATGTAGTGTCTCTACTTTAAAGAGTCCTCTCCTGCTGATGTTCAGGTGTATATCAGTGTGTAGTGTCTCTACTTTAAAGAGTCCTCTCCTGCTGATGTTCAGGTGTATATCAGTATTTAGTGTCTCTACTTTAAAGAGTCCTCTCCTGCTGATGTTCAGGTGTATATCAGTATGTAGTGTCTCTACTTTAAAGAGTCCTCTCCTGCTGCTGTTCAGGTGTATATCAGTATGTAGTGTCTCTACTTTAAAGAGTCCTCTCCTGCTGATGTTCAGGTGTATATCAGTATGTAGTGTCGCTACTTTAAAGAGTCCTCTCCTGCTGATGTTCAGGTATATATCAGTATGTAGTGTCTCTACTTTAAAGAGTCCTCTCCTGCTGATGTTGAGGTGTATATCAGTATGTAGTGTCTCTACTTTAAAGAGTCCTCTCCTGCTGATGTTCAGGTGTATATCAGTATGTAGTGTCTCTACTTTAAAGAGTCCTCTCCTGCTGCTGTTCAGGTGTATATCAGTATGTAGTGTCTCTACTTTAAAGAGTCCTCTCCTGCTGATGTTCAGGTGTATATCAGTATGTAGTGTCGCTACTTTAAAGAGTCCTCTCCTGCAGATGTTCAGGTGTATATCAGTATGTAGTGTCTCTACTTTAAAGAGTCCTCTCCTGCTGATGTTGAGGTGTATATCAGTATGTAGTGTCTCTACTTTAAAGAGTCCTCTCCTGCTGATGTTCAGGTGTATATCAGTGTGTAGTGTCTCTACTTTAAAGAGTCCTCTCCTGCTGATGTTCAGGTGTATATCAGTATGTAGTGTCTCTACTTTAAAGAGTCCTCTCCTGCTGATGTTCAGGTGTATATCAGTATGTAGTGTCTCTACTTTAAAGAGTCCTCTCCCACTGATGTTCAGGTGTATATCAGTATGTAGTGTCTCTACTTTAAAGAGTCCTCTCCTGCTGATGTTCAGGTGTATATCAGTATGTAGTGTCTCTACTTTAAAGAGTCCTCTCCTGCTGATGTTCAGGTGTATATCAGTATGTAGTGTCTCTACTTTAAAGAGTCCTCTCCTGCTGATGTTCAGGTGTATATCAGTATGTAGTGTCTCTACTTTAAAGAGTCCTCTCCTGCTGATGTTCAGGTGTATATCAGTATTTAGTGTCTCTACTTTAAAGAGTCCTCTCCTGCTGATGTTCAGGTGTACATCAGTATGTAGTGTCTCTACTTTAAAGAGTCCTCTCCTGCTGATGTTCAGGTGTACATCAGTATGTAGTGTCTCTACTTTAAAGAGTCCTCACCTGTTGATGTTCAGGTGTATATCAGTATTTAGTGTCTCTACTTTAAAGAGTTCTCTCCTGCTGATGTTCAGGAGTATATCAGTATGTAGTGTCTCTACTTTAAAGAGTCCTCTCCTGCTGATGTTCAGGTGTATATCAGCATATTGTGTCTCTACTTTAAAGAGTCCTCTCCTGCTGATGTTCAGGTGTACATCAGTATGTAGTGTCTCTACTTTAAAGAGTCCTCTCCTGCTGATGTTCAGGTGTACATCAGTATGTAGTGTCTCTACTTTAAAGAGTCCTCTCCTGCTGATGTTCAGGTGTATATCAGTATGTAGTGTCTCTACTTTAAAGAGTCCTCTCCTGCTGATGTTCAGGTGTATATCAGTATGTAGTGTTTGTACTTTAAAGAGTCCTCTCCTGCTGATGTTCAGGTGTATATCAGTATGTAGTGTCTCTACTTTAAAGAGTCCTCTCCTGCTGATGTTCATGTGTATATCAGTTTTTATTGTCTCTACTTTAAAGAGTCCTCTCCTGCTGATGTTCAGGTGTATATCAGTATGGAGTGTCTCTACTTTAAAGAGTCCTCTCCTGCTGATGTTCAGGTGTATATCAGTATGTAGTGTCTCTACTTTAAAGAGTCCTTTCCTGCTGATGTTCAGGTGTACATCAGTATGTAGTGTCTCTACTTTAAAGAGTCCTCTCCTGCTGATGTTCAGGTGTATATCAGTATGTAGTGTCTCTACTTTAAAGAGTCCTCTCCTGCTGATGTTCAGGTGTACATCAGTATGTAGTGTCTCTACTTTAAAGAGTCCTCTCCTGCTGATGTTCAGGTGTATATCAGTATGTAGTGTCTCTACTTTAAAGAGTCCTCTCCTGCTGATGTTCAGGTGTATATCAGTATGTAGTGTCTCTACTTTAAAGAGTCCTCTCCTGCTGATGTTCAGGTGTATATCAGTATGTAGTGTCTCTACTTTAAAGAGTCCTCTCCTGCTGATGTTCAGGTGTATATCAGTGTGTAGTGTCTCTACTTTAAAGAGTCCTCTCCTGCTGATGTTCAGGTGTATATCAGTATGTAGTGTCTCTACTTTAAAGAGTCCTCTCCTGCTGATGTTCAGGTGTATATCAGTATGTAGTGTCTCTACTTTAAAGAGTCCTCTCCTGCTGATGTTCAGGTGTATATCAGTATGTAGTGTCTCTACTTTAAAGAGTCCTCTCCTGCTGATGTTCAGGTGTATATCAGTGTGTAGTGTCTCTACTTTAAAGAGTCCTCTCCTGCTGATGTTCAGGTGTATATCAGTATTTAGTGTCTCTACTTTAAAGAGTCCTCTCCTGCTGATGTTCAGGTGTATATCAGTATGTAGTGTCTCTACTTTAAAGAGTCCTCTCCTGCTGCTGTTCAGGTGTATATCAGTATGTAGTGTCTCTACTTTAAAGAGTCCTCTCCTGCTGATGTTCAGGTGTATATCAGTATGTAGTGTCGCTACTTTAAAGAGTCCTCTCCTGCTGATGTTCAGGTATATATCAGTATGTAGTGTCTCTACTTTAAAGAGTCCTCTCCTGCTGATGTTCAGGTGTATATCAGTATGTAGTGTCTGTACTTTAAAGAGTCCTCTCCTGCTGATGTTCAGGTGTATATCAGTATGTAGTGTCTCTACTTTAAAGAGTCCTCTCCTGCTGATGTTCAGGTGTATATCAGTATGTAGTGTCTCTACTTTAAAGAGTCCTCTCCTGCTGATGTTCAGGTGTATATCAGTATGTAGTGTCTCTACTTTAAAGAGTCCTCTCCTGCAGATGTTCAGGTGTATATCATTATGTAGTGTCTCTACTTTAAAGAGTCCTCTCCTGCTGATGTTGAGGTGTATATCAGTATGTAGTGTCTCTACTTTAAAGAGTCCTCTCCTGCTGATGTTCAGGTGTATATCAGTGTGTAGTGTCTCTACTTTAAAGAGTCCTCTCCTGCTGATGTTCAGGTGTATATCAGTATGTAGTGTCTCTACTTTAAAGAGTCCTCTCCTGCTGATGTTCAGGTGTATATCAGTATGTAGTGTCTCTACTTTAAAGAGTCCTCTCTTGCTGATGTTCAGGTGTATATCAGTATGTAGTGTCTCTACTTTAAAGAGTCCTCTCCTGCTGATGTTCAGGTGTATATCAGTGTGTAGTGTCTCTACTTTAAAGAGTCCTCTCCTGCTGATGTTCAGGTGTATATCAGTATTTAGTGTCTCTACTTTAAAGAGTCCTCTCCTGCTGATGTTCAGGTGTATATCAGTATGTAGTGTCTCTACTTTAAAGAGTCCTCTCCTGCTGATGTTCAGGTGTATATCAGTATGTAGTGTCTCTACTTTAAAGAGTCCTCTCCTGCAGATGTTCAGGTGTATATCAGTTTTTATTGTCTCTACTTTAAAGAGTCCTCTCCTGCTGATGTTCAGGTGTATATCAGTATGGAGTGTCTCTACTTTAAAGAGTCCTCTCCTGCTGATGTTCAGGTGTATATCAGTATGTAGTGTCTCTACTTTAAAGAGTCCTCTCCTGCTGATGTTCAGGTGTATATCAGTGTGTAGTGTCTCTACTTTAAAGAGTCCTCTCCTGCTGATGTTCAGGTGTATATCAGTATGTAGTGTCTCTACTTTAAAGAGTCCTCTCCTGCTGATGTTCAGGTGTATATCAGTATGTAGTGTCTCTACTTTAAAGAGTCCTCTCCTGCTGATGTTCAGGTGTATATCAGTATGTAGTGTCTCTACTTTAAAGAGTCCTCTCCTGCTGATGTTCAGGTGTATATCAGTGTGTAGTGTCTCTACTTTAAAGAGTCCTCTCCTGCTGATGTTCAGGTGTATATCAGTATTTAGTGTCTCTACTTTAAAGAGTCCTCTCCTGCTGATGTTCAGGTGTATATCAGTATGTAGTGTCTCTACTTTAAAGAGTCCTCTCCTGCTGCTGTTCAGGTGTATATCAGTATGTAGTGTCTCTACTTTAAAGAGTCCTCTCCTGCTGATGTTCAGGTGTATATCAGTATGTAGTGTCGCTACTTTAAAGAGTCCTCTCCTGCTGATGTTCAGGTATATATCAGTATGTAGTGTCTCTACTTTAAAGAGTCCTCTCCTGCTGATGTTCAGGTGTATATCAGTATGTAGTGTCTCTACTTTAAAGAGTCCTCTCCTGCTGATGTTCAGGTGTATATCAGTATGTAGTGTCTCTACTTTAAAGAGTTCTCTCCTGCTGATGTTCAGGTGTATATCAGTATGTAGTGTCTCTACTTTAAAGAGTCCTCTCCAGCTGATGTTCAGGTGTATATCAGTATGTAGTGTCTCTACTTTAAAGAGTCCTCTCCTGCTGATGTTCAGGTGTATATCAGTATGTAGTGTCTCTACCGGGACATGTCTCCATGCGTTAATGTTCAAAAAGGTAATAATAGTCATCTTAATCTGAAACCTACATCAAATACACCGGAAAGAAAACACAATAGAATAATCATTTAAATATGTTTGTCAAAGAACATGTTGAGTGGGAAGTAAATACAAACAATGTAGATGTTGTACCAAACCACAATCCACACACACTCGCTTATAAACAGAGTTATTGTTCGTCAGCTGCAGCACAAAGTCTGTTTGTGGAGGATAAGCTCTGCAGAGAGAATCTGAATAAATCTGTGTGTGTGTGTGTGTGTGTGTGTGTGTGTGTGTGTGTGTGTGTGTGTGTGTGTGTGTGTGTGTGTGTGTGACGGTCGACACCATGCACAACAGACAGTGTATTCACAGGATCAACAGACAGCTGTGGCTCTGCAGCACAACAAGCCTTTCATTCACAGATCACAGATCACAGATCAGCAGCAGGGGGCGACAGAGAGCCGAGTCTCTTTGTGACGACTTCCTGTTGTCCTCCTGTCAAATTTCACCCGCTCCAAAATGTGTTTATGTTAGGATAAAGGTTTGTGTTATGTTGGTGCCAGAAACATAACATGTTGGCTTGTATAATGAAAAAAATCAAGATCTCTTTAATTTAATTTTGTGTTTATTCAAATTTACAGCATTTGTGGTCAGTTTTTTTTACTCAGAAATTAGGTTTGATTTTGTGTAATTGAGATCTATTGACATCTCAAAAAGAAGAGTAACACGTGTGGTACTAAGCAGGAATAAAGTTACCTTAAAAGGTGTAACTCAGATTTGGGTGATCGTTTATACTCTATGCTTTATCAATAGTTAAACTGGGAGGAGGAAGTTGAAAGGAAGACAACAGAAGGCAGCCGGATGAAGTCACGTGACGCACTGCTGAAATACATTTGATTTGAACACCAAACCTCTGCAGGTAAAGCTTCACTGTGACGAGACGGAGTGGGCTTACATTCTGTCTAATGCATGTGTACTACATTTAGATTCAAATCTGCAGAAGTGTAGTATTCACGTGAGAAGCAGAAAGTGAGCACCCTGCAGACATAACTTTTATGAGAGATCTTGAAGCAGGAGATAAGTATGAGTGCACATGTGAACAACCCTCACATCACCAAATCTACTTATCTAAATAGTTATCACAGCAATAAACCGTATTTAATGTACATTATTTAACTTCACATTCCGTTCTTGTACATATCATATTCTATTCACATGGATACAGACTTCTTGCACTATTTTATTATACATGTTGCATTGTTGGAGGAGCTCAGGCCATGTCTACTCTGAAGCTGCTGAGCATCTGAGGATACAGCCTTTGAATCACAGCGGAGGAGTTTGAGGAGGAAGCAGCAACAGAAGGAACCTGTTAGAGCCATTTTCTGTGTTGACAATGAGTGTATTATGTTCTTATTAATTTAGATCTTAATATATTCTTTCCATGTATGTATTAGTACCGAATTAAACTTTGATTTACTGTGAGCCCAACCTGTGATATAAGGAAGGGGTGGGACTGAGCGTGAGGAGGAAATTGTCTCCAGCAACGAACGGGGAATCGGAACAGTCTGTGACCTCACGTTACACTGATCATTTTGTTTGTTTAAATATATGGGAGCAAATCAATCGGCCAAGGAAGGCAAAGAAACCAGCGCCTACAGAGCTTTATTTGGATGGTTGTTAACGTGTGAGTCAAGAAGCGGATCCCTGTTGACGTGGCACAGTTTTAGATATCCCACAAGAATGGGCCACGACAGGACTCTGTCCCCCTCCCCCTTCATGCAAGGATACTGAAGATGAGGAGACGAACAGCCAGAGAACCCTATCTCCTCTGGACAACACAAAGCTCCTTTGAACCAGAAGCCATCAGGCTGGAGAACCCGTGGTCAACATGCCGCCGTGTCCTTGGGCAAGACGCTTCACCCTAATTCGCTCCGGTGGGTCCACAGCGTTGATGTATTACATGCCTGATATATGTAATGTAAAGCGCTTTGAGCATGTAATGAATGATTATTAACCGTGAAGAAACCTGCACTGTTTATGTAAACAACTAGCTTCACTTGTATCTGTATGTACGTACATCTGATTAGTGCTTGTGTTCTTACTCTCCTGTGTTTCACTCATACTCTGCTGCTGCTGCTGCTGCTTCAGCGCCTACAGGGATCCATAAAGGTTTATCCTATCCCACATGATCACCATCACAGTCCGGATGAACGCCTCAGAGATATTTCCTGACGCACTGAATTCAAAGGAAACCGTTTGAAAGCCAGCTCTCCTCCTCCTCCTCCTCCTCCTCTTTCTCCTCCTCCTCTTCTTCCTCCTCAGTTTAGTGTCTGACGTGTCTGAACAACATCTGGTCGACTGCTGTCATCAATCATCCGGCTGCTGTCATGTGATCAGACGCTCTGCTGTTAGCATCGTTAGCATCGTCTGCTCTCTGCGCTACACAGAGAGGTCAGAGGTCAACCCTGGGTCAGGATCAGGAGATACTGCAGATCTTCATCATGTGGTGCTTCATCCTCATCATGTGTAGAAACGAGATTTCACTGTTTGTCTCGAATCCAAACAGAGAGGGAAGACGCTGCTCTGTGTGTGTGTGTGTGTGTGTGTGTGTGTGTGTGTGTGTGTGTGTGTGTGTGTGTGTGTGTGTGTGTGTGTGTGTGTGTGTGTGTGTGTCAATGATATAATCTGCTCTAGATGACAGGAGAGGAAAAGCTGTGTGTTTAAGTGTGTCACTGATGGCAGAGAAATTATACTACGCAGCAAGAGAGGGGGAGATAGAGGGTTGAATTGTGTGTGTGTGTGTGTGTGTGTGTGTGTGTGTGTGTGTGTGTGTGTGTGTGTGTGTGTGTGTGTGTGTGTGTGTGTGTGTGTGTGTGTGTGTGTGTGTGTGTGTGTGTGTGTGTGTGTGGATAGAATCGGGGGATGAAACCCTCTTTAATGGCCACACATGCAGAGCACACAGTGACATTTGTTCTCTGCATTTAACCCATCCTAGTACCATGAGTCTAGTACGTGTGTGTGTCTGTGTGTGTCTGTGTGTGTCTGTGTCTGTCCTCAGCTGCAGCAGGCAGTGTTTGCAAGTTGCCTGGCGACCAAATAAACTCACATACAAACACAATCTATTTCACAGCCTTATTGCTGTGTATATTGTAAACAGACGCAGGCTAACAGCATTAGCCTCCACACACACACACACACACACACACACACACACACACACACACACACACACACACACACACACACACACACACACACACACACACACACACACACACACACACACACACACACACACACACACACACACACACACACACACACACACACACACACACACACACACACACACACACACACACACACACACACACAGTTCAGGCTTTAAAGACACAGGCTGGATGGTTCACAGTGGGGGTGTATGAGGTACAACAATCAGTGTTTTCCCTGCAGTAGAGCGCGGTTAGCACTTTGCAGTTTGGAGTAAAAACCCTGCAATTACCTAGTCTTTATCCAGAAGAGCGTCTGTATTACAGTCAATTAAATTACATTGAGCTGAGGCTAAAGCGACTTTAAACAGATGCACTCCAACTCAAAGCAGCATGAATTCTGCAGCTACCTTTGTTTAAAATAAGCCAGATTTAAGAAGCATTTTAAGACTGTTGGCATTTGGCATCTGAGCTCCAGCGTTAACCCCACATTTCATGACTGGTGCTGGCATGTGATTTAAGAGCCATTCCCCAGGTTATTAGCTGTTTTATTTGTAATGTTAGTTTATTTTTCTCTCCACAACCATATGGTGCCCCCCCAAGTAGGAAAACCTTTCATTTGTATGGAAAAATGTGTAGAAACGAGATTTCACTGTTTGTCTCGAATCCAAACAGAGAGAGGGAAGACGCGGCTGTGTGTGTGTGTGTGTGTGTGTGTGTGTGTGTGTGTGTGTGTGTGTGTGTGTGTGTGTGTGTGTGTGTGTGTGTGTGTGTGTGTGTGTGTGTGTGAGTATGTGTGTGTGAGTATGTGTGTGAGTATGTGTGTGTGATTATGTGTGAGTATGTGTGTGTGTGTGCACGTGCGTGAGTGTGAGTGAGTGAGTGAGTGAGTGAGTGAGTGAGTGAGTGTGTGTGTGTGTCTGTGTGAGTGAGTGAGTGAGTGAGTGTGTGTGTGTGTGTGTGTGGGTTAGGGATGCATATCGTTGACTTTTTTACGATACCGATACCACTGAAAGATACCGATACTCAACCGACACATATCGTGACACTTTGAAAATGTATCATCCCACAATGACTCCCATGAAGCGCTTTACGATATAGTTAACATGTCAAATGAATATTACATTCAATTGTGGGACTTCTTGGACCTTTTAGTAGGCTACTGAACAAACAATGAAAAATACATTAAAAATATGAAGAAAACCGATTATGGAATATCTTTGATAACACCCTTCATCAGGTGTGCCGCGTTAAGAGCACATCTTGTCAATGCAAACAGACCGTTATAGCATCATTAGAATTCATGTTAAACCTGAGATTCGACTAGAGAACAAATAAATAATAGAATAATGGTCATGAGATCTCGGCATTGCACAAACAAACAAATCTCATCTTTAAAATCAACATTTGCCTTCACTGGTGAGAGAAAACAAATCCCATCACAGTTCATTTGTGGGACTTACCTTTCTAGTATTGAACAAACAATGAAAAATACATACACCGAAGCCGATGCAAGGCGCGCGATCTGATTGGCTGGCGGATGTCAACCAGATGGTGCAGCCAACACTCCACAGTGACTCGTTTGACTTGACATCGTAATTTGACGGTTTGGGCCTGAGTTTAAGGATATTACGGCTCACTTTTAAAATTATATTAAAAAAAGTATTTTATTTTAAAAGTATCGAAACCGGATCTGATTTCGGTACGGTATACCGTAGCGACCAGTAACCAGTATTTCGGTTATACCGGATACCGGTATGCATCCCTAGTGTGCGTGTGTGTATGTGTGTGTGCCAGAGTTTCCGCCAGAATTCTTTCTTGCCGGTCAAATGTCCGAACAGAATTTATTTTACTGGACAAATTTGAATCTCACCGGTCATGTTTCAATAATAATAATAAGAATTGTGTAGCAGAGTTTCCGTTAGCAGGTAATCACCGGACTAGGACCGGATATGCTGATGTTTAAAACTCAGTTCATGGGAGTCATTTTTATATTGCTTCAGTTTAGAATCGTAACAGATCGAAAAGTTCAGATTCATTTTTCAATAAATGATTCCACAAACAACAAACAACATAATTATTACATTCAAAGAAACTACTTGTAGTAGATGAAGTACATTATTCAAAACTTTACAGTCACTTTGGATAATAAGTCTCCATCAGACTCAGAAGCTGATCTGATCTCTCGTCCGGTTACACTTCACTCGCGTTTATGTCCATATCGATCAGATCCAGCTCTCCTGATCGGCCTTTATAGAGAGCACCGATCAAACTATTAAGAGTGAATACCGGCCGATAATGATCGGCGGCCAATCGATTGGAGCATCCCTAATTATTACCGGACATTTTGACTGGCAGGTTTTGAATTTACCGGTTTTTGATAAACGTTACCAGCTAAAAACAAGTAATTACCGGCTAACGGAAACCCTGGTGTGTGTGTTTGTAAGATACGATAAGACGGACCTTTATTAATCCACGTGGGGAAATGCAGTTGTTCAAGCAGCAACAGGGTGAAAAACAGGACGGCACAGATTCACACAGAATAATCAAATCAAAAATAAAACCAATAAAACAAAATTAATAATAATGATAATAACAAAAGACTAAGAAATATGAGATGAGTACAAATAAGAGTAAAATAACTGTCAGCATATATACATATTTGGTCATCTAAAAAATGAAGTACGAAATGAGTGAAAATGGACATCTGTACATATAGTGACATATCTATCTACATATTTGGTCTACTACTAATATGTATAGAGTGAGTGAGTGAGTGAGTGAGTGAGTGAGTGTGTGCTGACCTCCTGTGAGCACAGTGTGGATTCAGGGTCTGAAGTCGGATCCTCCTCTCTGCTTGGTGGTTTGCCAAACAGACGCCACCCTGTTGCATTGTGGGACGCCGCCTTGGGCTCTTTGGCTTTCCTAGAAAACAGGCTCCTGAAGAGAGACGGAAACAAAGGGGTTAATAAACACAGCTGATTATAATCAACTACAAACATTTAGAATTGTAATTGGTTAGAGATTACAAAAAGACAGAGAGCTGTTATTATGTTTCCCTGTAGCCTCAGACTCAAAAAGCTGATGGAAAATTATTCAGTTCCTCAAAAACAAATGAAAAGCCATAAAAAGTGATGATGAACCCCTCCTCCTCATCGTCAGTCTGACCACCGTCTGCAGCTGCTGCACTTTCCACACACACACACACACACACACACACACACACACACACACACACACACACACACACACACACACACACACACACACACACACACACACACACACACACACACACACACACACACACACACACACACACACACACACACACACACACACACACACACACACACACACACACACACACACACACACACACACACACACACACACACACACACACACACACACACACACACACACACACACCAAGAGCTAATTGGAGTCAGGAGTCAGCCAACCTGGAGTCCAATCAATGAGACGAGATTGGAGGTGTTGGTTAAAGCTGCCCTGCCCCATAAAAAATACACACCAGTTTTGAATTTGCTATTCTTAAGAAGCATTGCCAGATGTGAACCATGCCTCGCACAAGAGCTCTCAGAAGACCTACGATTAAGAATTGTTGACTTGCATAAAGCTGGAAAGGGTTACAAAAGTATCTCTCAAAGCCTTGATGTTCATCAGTCAGACAAATTGTCTATAAATGGAGAAAGTTCAGCACTGTTGCTACTCCCCCTCGGAGTGGCCGTCCTGTAAAGATGACTGCAAGAGCACAGCGCAGAATGCTCAATGAGGTGAAGACGAATCCTAGAGTGTCAGCTAGAGACTTAAAGAAATCTCTGGTACATGCTACCATCTCAGTTGAAGAACTACGATACGTAAAACACTGAACAAGAATGGAGTTCTTGGGAGGACACCACGGAGGAAGCCACTGCTGTCCAGAAAAAACATTGCTGCACGTTTGAAGTTTGCAAGAGAGCACCTGGATGTTCCACTGGCAAAATATTCTGTGGACAGATGAAACCAAAGTTGAGTTGTTTGGAAGGAACACACAACGCTATGTGTGGAGAATAAAAGGCACAGCACACCAACATCAAAACCTCATCCCAACTGTGAAGTATGGTGGAGGGAGCATCATGGCTTGGGGCTGCTGCCTCAGGGCCTGGACAGATTGCCATCATCCACGGAAAAATGATTTCTCAAGTTTATCAAGACATTTTGCTGGAGAACTTAAGGCCATCTGTCCACCAACTGAAGCTCAACAGAAGATGGGTGATGCAACAGGACAACGACCCAAAGCACAGAAGTGAATCAACAACAGAATGGCTTCAACAGAAGAAAATAGGCCTTCTGGAGTGGCCCAGTCAGAGTCCGGACCTCAACCCAATTGAGATGCTGTGGCCTGACCTCAAGAGAGCCATTCACACCAGACATCCCAAGAATATTGCTGAACTCAAACAGTTTTGTAAAAAGGAATGGTCCAAAACTCCTCCTGACCGTTGTGCAGGTCTGATATGCAACTATAGGAAACGTTTGGTTGAGGTTATTGCTGCCAAAGGAGGGTCAACCAGTTATTAAATCCAAGGGTTCACATACTCTTTCTTGCAACTGTATTTATGTGAACTTGATTTACATTCAGATTATTCTGTATTCCTTTTCATCAAAAGGTGTGTTGTGTTGCAGTGGAAGCACCTCTGTGGATAAGTCAACTGTGTTTGTTTACTTGCAATTACTAACACACACACTAAATCCTGAGAATGTATGAATTTTGGTTTGGGTATGAAACCGTTAATTTGTAGCGTAACTAAAGCACGAAGTAGAAAGTGTTTTCTTGCTTCTTGTAGTTGTTGAGCAACACCTCACAAATAGAAAAGAGGAAGTGTTTTCTTCATTTTTTTGTTTGAGCTTCTGTTAAAGAGGCACTGTTCCTCTTTTGTCAGTGGTCTGCTAAGGACTCTTTAAAGTAGAGACACTACATACTGATATACACCTGAACATCAGCAGGAGAGGACTCTTTAAAGTAGAGACACCACATACTGATATACACCTGAACATCAGCAGGAGAGGACTCTTTAAAGTAGAGACACTACATACTGATATACACCTGAACATCAGCAGGAGAGGACTCTTTAAAGTAGAGACACTACATACTGATATACACCTGAACATCAGCAGGAGAGGACTCTTTAAAGTAGAGACACTACATACTGATATACACCTGAACATCAGCAGGAGAGGACTCTTTAAAGTAGAGACATTACATACTGATATACACCTGAACATCAGCAGGAGAGGACTCTTTAAAGTAGAGACACTACACACTGATATACACCTGAACATCAGCAGGAGAGGACTCTTTAAAGTAGAGACACTACACACTGATATACACCTGAACATCAGCAGGAGAGGACTCTTTAAAGTAGAGACACTACATACTGATATACACCTGGACATCAGCAGGAGAGGACTCTTTAAAGTAGAGACACTACATACTGATGTACACCTGAACATCAGCAGGAGAGGACTCTTTAAAGTAGAGACACTACATACTGATATACACCTGAACATCAGCAGGAGAGGACTCTTTAAAGTAGAGACAGTACATACTGATATACACCTGAACATCAGCAGGAGAGGACTCTTTAAAGTAGAGACACTACATACGGATATACACCTGAACATCAGCAGGAGAGGACTCTTTAAAGTAGAGACACTCACACTGAACAGGATCAGTAGAGACACACAGGGTGATATTGTCACTATTAATACTCCAGCGTGTGAATAATGAAACACAGAGTTTCTCTTTGTGTTTACTCAGATCAGAGCAGCCTTGTTCTCCTTGTTCTCCTTGTTCACCTGAACACAACACCTGTAGCTGAAATTCAAACGGGCTCTAACACGGCTCTTGTTCTGTTTATCAGAGCGTTAATGCCATGTGACAGACACAGTGTGATAGCATCTAATCTAATTCCCTGAGTGCAGTGCACAGGATGCCTGTGTGTGTAAATAATTAACCCCGCAGGTGCTTAGAGATCATTAAATCCCCGAGCATGAAGCGTGTGGAAACTAATGGAAATACACAAAGAGGGTAAGGGGGAGTAGCAATTCAAATAGTCCCTACACCACATGTGTCAAACTCAAGGCCCGGGGGCCAAATCAGGCCCTTGGTGGATTTAATTTCGGCCCGCAGGATAATTTCAAATTCCTTTTAGATCTGGCCCTCCGGTATATTGCACGCACACCTTCACTCCATCCTGAGGGTCTCCTCAGCTCAGAGCCTGAGCCCAAACATTGATGACCTTGCACCCAAGATGAGATGCCAAGTATCTGAGCTAGCATCACAGAGCAGCACACTGAGTTTAATGGATGTTTCCTTCTGCACTTTCTCTCTCACGACAACAGGGCATGTTTGGTTTCTCTTTGAGGGAAATAGTTTTGTTGAAGCTGTTGTTGGCCTGTGGGAAAATGTACTCATGAGAAATGACTCTGGAGAAGCTGCAGATAGAGCCATAAGAAATGAATCAGCTGATTATTTAATGTTGTTTTTATAGGCAATCATTGAAGCTTTGTTAGTTCCAGGTTTAATATGTGCAATAAGTTCATTTCAATAAGTTCTGCAATAAACATTGAACCAGTCCGGCCCTCCACTAGTACCCATTTTTTTATTTTGGCCCACTGTGTATTTGAGTTTGACCCCCCTGCTCTATAAGGTCATACAAATTTAGCAAAAAAAGAGAAGTTGCAGATTAAATAAGTTTACTTTCTTTTGTACACCTACTTTTATTTATATTTCTGGGACAAAATATGGACATTTTATGGCTTAATGTGATAATCTTTTGAAAAATAAACATCCTCCTAGAGCCAAAATCTCACCGATGCCAACGCCTAATGCAATGACAATATATTAACATTTACCAACATGTTATCAGGGTTTTGTCGTGTGTGTGCCCTCAAACCAAAATGCAGATTTTCCCCGTAAAACGTTTATTTATTTATATATCTTATAGACAACATCAGAGACACAGAACTCATACTATATGTTTCTAGAAACACCCCTGACTCTTATAAGCAATTACAGCCACGGCTTTAGATCAAACCTGAACCCAGTGTGCACTTTATAAGAATCTGCTAAACTTTGGAGATGTCCTTCTTTCCTTTGTTTTATATCATATTAATAGCTCTGGGGTTTGGACTGACAAAAAACATTTATATTAAATATATAATAATAACAATGAAAAGAAACCGTGAGAGGATCATAAACCGGGAAGAAAAGCCACAAAATGTCGGCACATCGTGAGAAAACCGCTGTGAGTGTTTTTGTTTTGTAGCTTCAGGCCGACAGTTCTGGTTTAAATGAATTCCTGATGGTTTGTTTCTGCCCTGAGAGAGAGAGAGAGAGAGAGAGGGAGAGGGAGAGGGAGAGGGAGAGAGAGAGCGAGAGAGAGAGATGTTAAAGAGAGAGAGAGCGAGAGAGAGAGAGAGAGCAGTTACAGAGAGAGAGAGAGAGAGAGAGAGAGAGCGAGAGAGAGGTTACAGAGAGAGAGAGGTTACAGAGAGAGAGATGTTAAAGAGAGAGGGAGCGAGAGAGCGAGAGAGCGAGAGAGAGAAGTTACAGAGAGAGAGAGAGAGAGAGAGAGAGAGAGAGAGAGAGAGAGAGAGAGAGAGAGAGATCTGGATTTCCTCGGAGACGCCGTGACATTCGAGCCGGCTGCTGAGGCTCGCGTCCAAACCAAAAACCAGACGGAGATTTAACAAACACAAACGCTCCTCCACCGGCCGCCAACAATTCAGTTAGTAGAGCGTGGTAATATGTATAACAAAGTATATAGAGCACATACGGGTTGTTGCACAGGGGAGGAAGACTAAGCGGTGATCGTGCAAGAGTTCAGCGGCATGGCTGCTCTGTATCACCCTGACGTAACTAACGTAAGACCGTTTGAAAAAAGTTATACGGACATGATTCCCAGAAGATACAGGGATGAAATGTTTAATGATAACTGGGTGTTTACGGTTTATTTATTTCCTTGGTTTGTTATTTTATCTTTTCTTGATTACCATTTACCTCTTTTATGCATTTGTTTTAGGGCTGTGCAATTAAATCGTATTTTAAATCGCAATTACGATTTTGGCCACAATTACGAAAAAAACATAATCGAAAAAAACAATTATTTAGCTTTGCTAGGTTGTGACATATTTGATCCAATTCATTTTGGTCTAATTGATTTATCATATTTATATATCTTTAGTAGCTTGTTGAAGTGCACTCCAAAATATTTGTTGATCTTGTTTATTGGTATTTATTATTTTTGATATTATTTATTTAAAAGTAAATATAAATGTGTAATTTATTGAATTTATTTATGTATTGGTTTTTCAGTTGAATTATGCGTTCAGGGCAGGCCCGGCGCCACGAGGGGGCAAAAGGGGCCCCCTCAGTTGTATTCTTTGCCCCCTCACTTTGAGCATCATTCATCCATCAAAAAGTACAATAAATGTCACAATTATTAAATAACTTTAAATAATTATTTTGCCCAACACACGTTACTTTGTTTAGATCAGATATGTGGGAAGGCAGTCAAGCAACGAAAGCCTCAACACCAAGTGAGCTTGTAGTCGTAATGTTAGCGTGTGTGCTTAGCTGTAAGCACAGTCAGATGGGTGACCAAAACGTCCACGTTTTCCGGGCAGAGTCCCTGTTTTTGTGGCTGGTACCCGTTTTAAACTCACGAAAATGTTCCCGTTTTCGAACGTGCGTTAAAAAAAATAGAGTAAGGTGAAATCAAATGTTACATGTCAGTAAAAACAGAGTAGCAGTGTTGTGCCTGTTTGTTTTAGCGTATTTCTTCTTCTACTACTTTTTCTTCTTCTTTTGTCTTTAATGGTGAATCGCTTCCACTTGGAGCATATATCGCCACCTACTGTTGATTTATTAAATGTTTATATTAAATCCTTGTCCTCAGATCAGTGTTTTTGAGGAACTTGAAGATCAGCTTGTTTACTTCATTTCTTGATTTACATTCGTCCATTGACTTGAAATCCATGTCCTTAATGTTATGTTGTTCCAGTGTAGTTTTCAGAATGAGTCTTTGTCTGTTATAATCCGGGCAGCTAAAAAATACATGATGTAATTTTTCTCCCCAATTTTCGGCGCCCCTGATTGGTTGATGCGCCCTTAACATTCGCCTATACTGCCTATGCCAAGGGCCGGCCCTGGTGAAAACAAGATGACATCAACAAAAAATAAGACTACAGATGGCACCACACGTGATGGTTACTTGTTATTAGTTAGGGTTGCCTGTATGGATCAGGTTTTTGCCAAAGCGAGCCCTTTTACTAGAATAATAATATGTTATGTATTATATCAACCGTATTGGTACAATGAGCGACATTTAGTGACGGATCAGTTAGACTCTAGAGACAAACCAGGGGACTTTACTTTAATCTGTGTCTGTCCATTTGGTGTAGTATTTGATCCAATATTACATTTGGTTTATATATTAGTCACTTTCTTATGAAATGCCAGGTTTTAGGCCTTGATTTGAACATTCACTCCTGAAAATAAAAAATCAACCAGATTAATGTTCCTTTAATCCTGACCTGACTAGAGGTAAATAAATCGGTATAGGAAGACGAGTTAATGGCTAGAGGAGAAAAGGTTATGGTATAATTACAGAGCCTGTCCATTTATAAATTGAGGAAATAGATTTGGTTTGGTCAGTAAACCAAAGTGCAGGTATCTATCTATCTATCAAATATCTACTATCTATGATTAAAGATCGGAGGAACAGAACAGAACGAGAGGGGTAAATCCGGAATAAAAATAAAGAAGCAAAGAGATTGTAGAGCAGTGAGAAGGAAAAAAGCTTGGTGTGTCAATTCATTACATTGCCAGTATCATCGCCCCCTCCGATATTTTAACAGCCCCCTCAGTCATTTCATCCTGAAGCCGGGCCTGGTTCAGGGTAATCAACAGTTAAAAAGATACTGTTCAAATTATTATTTGTATTTGTTTTAAAGTTCAATAAATTGATGTTTTCAAAGTCAATTAATAATTAATAATTGTGATATCAATTATTGACCCAAATAATCGTGATTATGATTTTTGCCATAATCGCAGAGCCCTAATTTGTTTATTCATTTATTTGTTTGTTTTTTAATAACATAGTATTTCGGAGGGTGGATGTAAAATGATAGTCTTTTATATTTGTATCATCAAATATGACACACAACGTAAAATAATAATATATATAAATATTGTAGTAATAAGGATATCATCTATTCATAATTGTAAATGTATATTGTATGTAGACATATATTGAGATCTACATTTTGTGAAAAGAAAAATAATTAATAGTTAATAATTAAGTTTTTGGGAGAAGGGGCGGGATTAAATAAATGTTAACTTCTTCCCACCCCTTTTCAGATGTGTAATTAAGTCGATTATTTGTTTATATATAATTTGTAAGTCATTAATATTTATGTTTATCAATTTAAGATTGTACTGTATCATAATGCTCTTGTTTCACACGTTAGAAATCAATCAGATAAAGATAAGTGCTCTTTAAAGTTTACTCGGATATAGGGCTGCACGATTTTGGGAAAAAAATCTAATTGCGATTTTTCTGACAAATATTGCGATTTGAATTGCGATATTTGTTTTTAAGCGACCCAACGTAAGTTTATTGTAAAATGCGGCCATAACTCCGGCTAGGAAGGTCGTATCAACGTACTCCCGTCTCTAGAACCCCCGCAGCCCGAGCTACGAGTGAAAGAACTAAACTTACATGAAACTTCCGTTGGGTTGCTTTAAAGTCAAGCTTCAGTTTAAGATTCACCCTGTAATAGAAACATGTGATGGAGCATTACTAACCTGACTCAGATGGTTTCACCAAACCATCTAAAGCTCCATTGGAAGCCATTTGGAAAGGGCAGGCACTTTAAAAAAATACTTGGCAGGTGATTGGATCAATCTGTCTATCACCTTCTATCATGGGCCACTTCTGATTGGTTAACAATGGCTGGTACATGTGGAGCACAGCACTTCTGATTGGTGTGGATGACTGACACACAAGAACAAAAAAGAAAAAAATGTTTAAAAAAATCGCAAGCTTTGCGATTTGATAATCCCATCATTTAAAATCGCGATTTTGATTTACAATCGATTAATCGTTCAGCCCTACTCAGATATAACACGTTCAGGCAGTGAGAGTCTAATGAGTCGTCCAGGCGGACAGACACAGCGTGACGGAGGTTAAATGGAGGGAGAGCTGGTGCCTCAGAGTGAGTGTGTTTCTGTAAGCCGGCTGTCTCTCTGCACACTGCACACTGACCGTGATGCAGACGCTAACGCACACAGAGGCTGAGAGGAGCAGCTGAGACGTGTCAAACCTCCTCGTTCATCCCTCATCAGAGCCTGGTGTAAATATGGAGAAACCTCAGTCTCTGCATCACTTGTTGGAAACCGGGACATACTGTGTTCTTCTCTGTCAGCTGTTCTGTTCTCTGATGCTTTAAGAGGGAATCTATTCTTCTGCTGCCTGAATCTGCTTCATGGCTTCCACTTTCTTTGCTTCATCTGTTCTGTTTTTCAGCAGGTGAACCCATATGTTCATCAAATAGTGTGTGAGCTTAACTGTGTGTGTAAAGGCCCTGACACACCTACCCGATCTTGGGAGTCAGAGGCCGTCAGAGGCAGTCGGGCATTCGCGGCGCCCTACTCAGGTTGGGGTGTCCCTGCTTTACGGTATATTTTCACACCGCGGCCGATTGAACATGAAAGTCGGCCAAAGAAATCACTCTGATTGGCTGTTGCTTCTTTTGAATGACGAATACACACTACCGCTGCCTGCTGGTAAGGACAGTTATTGCCACTCGTCGACTGAAGTCTTTGCGGTGTGTTCGTAGGCGGGCGACGTAACGGACGTAAAAGCCGGGACGTAAAAGCCGGGACGCCTTCGGTACGAGTTCTTTGGTCTCAGGTCGGTGTGTAGCGGCCTTTAAAACTAAAACGGAACATTTTCTGTCGGATCAGATTTTATTCCTGCTTTTTTTAAACTGTAGTCTGTGCTCAAGTGTTTCAGTGTTGAATATGCTTCATGAAAGAATGGATCCTAACTGTAGTGCAAAGAACAAAACTATGGTGCAATACCGGCCAAAATCACAGGATCTGAAGAAAAGTACGGATGTGGCTCAGTGGGTAGTGTGCTGGACTTCGAACCAGGGGATAGCAAGTTCAAACCCCACTGCAGTCAGCATGTCGTTGTGTCCCTGAGACACTTCACCCCAAAGTGCTCCTGTGGGGATTGCCCACAGTACTGAATGTATGGAAGTCGCTTTGGATAATAGCGTCTAACATGTGATGTGGAAGTACTGACACGTGGTGATCCCAAAAAGAGAAAGGTCTCCACGTCATCTCAAACATCTGAAGTGTCTTCAGTTTATTTTCAGCTGTCTCTGAGGGGATTCCAAAAGATGTATTTGTTATTCTCTCTCATTTTAAAATCTATAATTATCTATGTGTGTGCAGGAATCAAATTGGTTGTGTCCCCAATTGCATCGTGGGTATTTTTACTGTCAGAAATTATGATAGTGAGGGAGGCTAGCAGCTCAAGTGGTTTTGTTTTCATCTTTAACTTAGAGCCAAAGGGGGGGGGGGGGGGGAGTTTATGAAGAAGTGGAAATGCTGCCTTTCAGTTGTGTTTCTGCTTTTTAGAGAATCAGGATTGGTAGAAGAACGGGGAAAGTTTCCACTGACTTATTTCCTTTCTCAGTATTTAGCAAAATAGTGAAGTCCACCAAAAGTCAGTACTTTTTATTAAAGAGTCTTTCTTATTCTTTTTGTGTTGTTCCCTTTCCTGTAGTGCATTATATAGTTTGATGTTTCTCTAAATGGACTCAACATAGTGACATCAGTATAGAACACTCAAGTTCCTATTGGCTAGCGCTCCAACATTTTGTACGTGATGGAGACATGTCCCAGTAGGGACACTACATACTAGCCGCATTCACACAGCAGGACTTTCCCTGGTACTTTGGTCCTTTAGTTCCGTTAGTACCAATAATGTCGCGTTCACACCGCCGGGACTACTCAGTGCCGGAAACTCTTTTGGCCATTTTCAGTCCCTGCTAGAGAGGTGGTACGAACCTGGTGATAAAAGAGTGCCAATTTGTATTCTATTTCTATTGGCTGGGCGAATTGCAAACTACGCCCCGTTAGACTCTGAATTGTTTTTGTTAGGCAGCCATTTTTTTCCTCGCTACAAAACCACATCCACACCTGAGAGAGTACTTTTTTTGTAGTTTAAAGCAGTTATGACCACACGTACTACAACACCGGAGCAAACTCGATAACTCCATGTCTGAGGTCGGAAAGTAAACAAACGCCTCATGTACAGCGGATGGGCTTTATACCCCCTCCCCCGTGTAGTTCTTCTTCTCTCTTTTTTTTGTACTCGCCGTGAAGTGGTTTTGCGGCCTGCCAGTAAACCCAGAGAAAAAGAAGACGAAATGACGTCAGCGTAATCTTGCCTCAGGGAAAGTACTGCGGTGTGAATGCGATTGGCACTAGCCCCCTGGCGGATTCAGTGCCGTGGTACTTTAGTGCCGGCACTAAAGTACGGCAAGTCATGCGGTGTGAAAGCGGCTAATGATATACACCTGAACATCAGCAGGAGAGGACTCTTTAAAGTGGAGACACTACATACTGATATACACCTGAACATCAGCAGGAGAGGACTCTTTAAAGTAGAGACACTACATACTGATATACACCTGAACATCAGCAGGAGAGGACTCTTTAAAGTAGAGACACTACATACTGATATACACCTGAACATCAGCAGGAGAGGACTCTTTAAAGTAGAGACACTACATACTGATATACACCTGAACATCAGCAGCAGAGGACTCTTTAAAGTAGAGACACTACATACTGATATACACCTGAACATCAGCAGGAGAGGACTCTTTAAAGTAGAGACACTACATACTGATATACACCTGAACATCAGCAGAAGAGGACTCTTTAAAATAGAGACACTACATACTGATATACACCTGAACATCAGCAGGAGAGGACTCTTTAAAGCAGAGACACTACATACTGATATACACCTGAACATCAGCAGGAGAGGACTCTTTAAAGTAGAGACACTACATACTGATATACACCTGAACATCAGCAGAAGAGGACTCTTTAAAGTAGAGACACTACATACTGATAAACAGAATATGGGCCTTTTAGGTCAAATCTTAAATCGAATATGAGTAAATTAGGTCAGGTTTACTTGCTGTCATCATTTTGTTTTGCTTTTTTTTTTACCTAACACTTGCGTTTGTGTGAGATTCAGACACGTTGATTTACCTGGTGAAGAACTCAGCTATGCCGAACCTCTTTGGCATCAGCCTGGATTCGGAGATCTCCGTCTGCTCGGCCGGATTCGGCAGATTATCCGGGGCGCTCTGCCTGCGACCCGAGTCCAAAACACTCCGGATGTCTTCCTCGTCTCCAAAATAAAAACCCCCTTCATCATCATCTTCATCATCTGGAGATAAAGGTGTTGCATCACAGCTGAGGGAAACCACCATGTTGGAGTTAGTCCTTAAACTCTGCGGCCTGACGGGTAAACTGAGCTCACTGAAATCCTCCAGGGATAAAGAGGGGGAAGATGGAGGAAGTTCTGCCTCAGATGGTGCACTCTCTTCTAGGGGTAAAGAGGGGGAAGATGGAGGAAGTTCTGCCCCAGATGGTGCATCCTCCCCTGGGGAAAGAGAGCCTAATGTCCCGGTGCATTCACTTTGGCTGCTAACTCCCAAACCTGCACTGTTTTCCTGCTCATCCACCAGTTCTATACAAATATTAGTTGTGTTTTCATCCTGCAAATCAGATGTGTTGTGCAAAAAACCACCATAAGCAACTACCTTCTCCTCCTCACAGTCCACGTTGCAAAAACCCAGGTTAAAGTGAGAGATTTCTGCATCAGGATGACCGCTGTCAACACCCCCGTTTTGCATGTTTGGGGAGGAAGAACCGGTGGAAGAACCTGTAGAAGAACCGCTGTCCTGGACGAGGTGTTTCCCGGTGTATTGAAGCTGATTTCTGATGTCATGCGCGTCTTCTCCCAGGGTTTCGTCCCGGTTCTCCCCCAGACAGGAAGCCTGGCCCTCCTCTCCTTCCCCCTCCTCGGTCTTCGGCTCCTCCAGTGACTCTGTGAATCCGTTCAGGACCCCAGAAATCACACCTCTGTCCGGGGGAAGATACTCCAGATCCAACATGATCTCCCGGTTCTGTGTGGCCGGCTTCTCCCCGTTTACATGCCTCCCGTTACCGGTCACGTAAAACATATGACCCTTCCCGGTTTCCTGACCTCCAATGTATCCCCCTCCGTTTTCGTTGAGATCGACACCTCCGTTCTCCACCGGTGTTTCCATGACCACTCCGTCCGAATAAAGAGCCTCAAACCTGGGTGTAAAATCCCGCAGAGACCCCCTCCCGTCCGGTGGATCCGCAACAAAAGCAGCAGGTTTTCTTGTTCCCGGAGGAAGAGGCTACCATTTTAACCACATTACCTCCTAATAAGCCCGGTTTCTCCCAAATAATGACTACAAAAAACACTAAAATCCTTAATTATTTTTGCACCGAATTCACCCTGAAAAATATGCATTAGGAAGATTTAAGATAAATCCAAAACATAGCTTCTTCTTGGGCTACCATTTCAGCCACGTTACCTGACAATCACTGTGTTAACGTGTCTTTGAAAGATACCAATAGTTATATTTTGTTATCCCTCTTTATTTAAATCCTCCGATTGTTTTAGCTGCAGAATTCCAGCCACAGTCCACCGCCATCTTGGAAAAATACCCCAACAATGACGTCACCCTTCTTCTCCTCCTCTTCTTCTTCTTGTTTAATGGCGGGCGGCACTCAACGTTTAAGGGGCGTTACCGCCACCTACTGTGCGGAGTGTGAACAACAGGGGACGAGAAGCAATGACCACGAGATATAATAAATAACAATAGATTAAAATAAATTAAATAAATAAAATAAATTAAATAAATAAAATAAATTAAATAAATTAAATAAATTAAATAAATTAAATAAATTAAAAATAAATAAATAAAAATAAATACATAAATAAAAAAATAAATAAAAATAAATCCATAAAATAAAATAAAATAAATAAAATAAATAAAATAAATAAAATAAATAAAATAAATAAAATAAATAAATAAATAAATTAAATTAAATTAATTAAATTAATTAAATTAATTAAATTAAATTAATTAAATTAAATTAATTAAATAAAATTAATTAAATAAAATTAATTAAGTAAATTAAATAAATATACGGACCCCCTAAAATAAAGGGAAATGCAAAAGTCGCGATAACGGGTTAGTGTCCCGAGCGCATGAGAAAGTATCTTGGCTTTCCTGGAAAATAGGCTCCTGAAAGACAGACAAAGGGGTTAATAAATACTGCTGGTTATAATAAACTAAAAAAGATTATTTCACATTTAGAATTTTAATTGGTTAGAGATTACAAAAAGACATTTAATATTTATGAAGAGTGAGTTTTTACAAGCTATAAAATAATAGAAATGTAATTTGGTTAATATTTTCAATGAAGTCTGACATGATTCCAAGTACAAACATATAATTAAACATATTATAATTGTTATAACATCAATTTGTATCAAAACAATTTCTATAAAATATATTTGATAAAATATAATGATTGATTAATACATTAATTTATATTGTATTACAGAAACCAAACTTTAATATATTTTATTAAAAATATTAATAGATTAATGAATTGCTTCATATTTTTTGACACAAAAAAAACATTTAGGATGAAACATCAAATATTTAATTGTTTTAAAGGTCACCAATCATGTCATATTTAGGCAATAGCATAGGTCTCAGATATATACAAATGAATAAAAAACATGTCTATGAAGTGTTTTGCTCAAAATACCAAACAGATCACCCATTCTAGCCATGCCTCATATCCCTCTATTTCACTTCCTGTTTCAAAAGAGATGATTCAGGGTATAAAGCTTTTTTTTTAAAAAGGGCGCTGAGCTCATGCGGGACCCGGCAGCTACTGTCTAAACTAAATGCTGCCGTGATGAAACGCCATTTCAAGGATTATTTCTGAAACAGTATGGAGCTCAAAGGATTTCTCTCTTGCCGGTTATACCACAAGGTGAGTTCCTTTTTATTTCCTGCTTCTTCACACACATGCTCTCCAGTACAGGTTAGCTCTGACAGTCGAGCATTGTTTCTGATAGCAACTTTCTGTGGGTCCACAGCGTGGGTGCCATCCGATATGACGTAAATATCGTCATATCGGCGGCAAATCTGGATTAGCTCGTTGTACCCCCATTTTAGAGATTTGGGTACGGAGGAAAAGAGAGATGGTTTTATTTTCGGACACTTTGTGAGTTCCCTGACACACCGGGGACACACGTTTATGTATAAAAGTAATCAGAAAGTGCATTTTGCATGACAGGTCCCCTTTGATAAACTTTTGTAAATGTTATTTAATTTCGTTATTTTTGCTAAATATATTTTTACGGAATATATTTCTATGAACTATATATTTTATAAGTTAGAAGAGTTATTTTTTTAACATCTGTAATATTTATGTTATTTAATGCAGTTTTCCCATTTTGTGACTTATTTGCAGTCACTGAGATTATTGTAACAATTTATTATTATTATTATTATTATTATTATTATTATTATTATTATTATTGTGTTTCCCTGTAGCCTCTGAAATGTGAAGTTGTTGAGGTCAGACTCAAACAGCTGATGGAAAATTATTCAGTTCCTCAAAAACAAATGAAAAGCCATAAAGAAGTGATGATGAATCCCTCCTCCTCATCGTCAGTCTGACCACCGTCTGCAGCTGCTGCACTTTCTATCAAAAAGCTGCTAAATCAACAGTTTCACAATCAGGCACACACACACACACACATACACACACACACACACACACACATACACACACACACACACACACACACACACACACACGATCAACACACCCTCCTGACCCCCCCTCAGGAACTCTGATCTAAAGTCTAAACAGTGAAACTCAAACGTCTTAATGCAGTATTCTCACCTTGTTACATGTGTCCTGATAATGAAGAAGTGTACTTGTACTAGACTGTAAAGTTACAACATGTACTTACAGGCAATATCTGTATCTGATGGCATTAGAATATATTCTATAAACTGTCATTCAACGGGAACTGTTTCACTACTTTTGCTGACAGACTTTTAACATATTTCTAAGTTTTCTGTTTTCACAGAGCACATTAAGGTTTTAGCTTCTGATGAAACTGTGAGGGACTCTTTCTCTGTTGTAGTCTTCTCTTCAGGTGTTCTGTGTTAAACACCAGCTGAGCAGGACGGAAGCCATTTTGTTTCTTAGTCTTCACTATCAAAAAAGAAAACTCAAACAAACACGTCAACAAACCAACAAAATAGGTGTGTTCAATTCAGTCGGGAAGAGTATCAAATATGGAAGAGGATGGAGGAGGAAGAAGAAGGAGGAGGAGGACCTCCAGTGGTCACTCTGAGGAACTGCAGCTGGTTTCTTGTTTCTCACAGAGGAGGACGAAGGACTCAGATCTTTAGTTTCAGAAACATTAGTGAAACCACAGAGTGATAATAATCTGTTACAGGTCCTCTATTCAACACTTCACTAAAGTACAAGTTTAAACATAAAAATATACTTAAAGTACAAAAGTACTCATTCTGCACCAGAATATTTTAATATATATTTATTGCATGATATTCTGGTGATTATATTTAGTGTGATTAATCTAGATTTGACATTTTTTCTTAACTTAAGTTATCACATACATGTACTTCAGAAAAAGTAGAATACTTGCTTTTAAGATGTAGAATGGTAGAAGAATAAAGTAGCAGGTAATGAAGTGAACTAAAGTACCTAAAAGCTGAACTGAAGTACAACACCTGAGTCAAGGTGCAGCAGTGAAATCCTGCATCAGCTCCATCTGGTGGAGCTTCCTCTGCTCTGATTGGTCCTCACCACTGACTCAGGACAATAAGCAGACTCTTCTCTGTCCAATCACAAACTACTAGTGTGTTCCTTTATTAAAGGACCTAAAATAATACAGAACATCAATTTATTGTTCGTTTAAAAAAAAAAAATCAATACATTTATTTTGGTCATCTTTATTTTTTACCCTCCAAATCTTCTGCTCTGAACTCCAAACACAGTTTCCTGTTGGTTGTTTAAAATGTATGAACCTCTGAAACAGAGGAAGATTTGAAGGCTTGGTGAGCTCTTCAGAGTCCGTCCAATAGAAGTGATCTGCACAGAAAGGCCAAGAATAATCCACATGAAGGATGTTCCTGAAGTCTTCAAACCGTCCTGAAGACCACAGAGCATTGAGAGTGTCTTTAAGACGCTGTAGCTCACAGAGCCAACAACATGGAAACTGTCTCATGAGTGTTTTAGTTTGGAGGTGTGAGAGCTCTGTGTCCTGATGAGATAATGTGTGGTTCTCCAGCAGGTGGTTGTGTGTGTGTGAAGGTGTGAGCTCTGCTATGAATCCCTGCGAGGACACTGAACCCGCTCTGAGTGGGGACCCTGAACGCCTCACCAAAGCTCAGAGGTGAGATGAAGACCTCTGACTGTCCTCTCCTCCAGAGCTCAGCAGGCATTATTCACACTCTGTGTGTGTGTTGTGTTGAAGCCCAGAGCAGCAGCATGGACCTGGACCTGGACCTGGACCTGGACCTGGACCTGGACCTGGACCTGGACCTGGACCTGGACCTGGACCTGGATCTGGACCTGGACCTGGACCTGGATCTGGACCTGGACCCAGCTGTGTGTCCATGAAGAGTGACCGGTCTAGAGATGAACCTTTATATTTTAAAGGCCGCCCTTCAGAGACAGAGTAAGTGGACGTCATGTGACTTCATTATATCAGCAGCAGTAGAAAACTTGTTGTTACTGAAGAACAGAGACTTCTTATTGAAGCTGAGGGAGGGACTACCAAGGTGTGTTCAGCCTGAAGCCAGAGTGTAACGTGTCAGAGAGGCTCAATAAAAGAAGCCTTCAATACCATAGCAGGTAAAATATTTAAAGCACTGTTTAAACAATAAATACAGTTCAATTTGTCCACAAACCAGTGCTTGAATTGGAATAAAAAAGGTGCCAGTACTCTAAATCAGCAACAGGTATTTGGCACAAAGTCATAGTAGGCTATATCCTATAATGCTGGTGGGTTTGTCTCTTTACTGTATATTTTAGAGAGGCTCACTGTACTTAAACAAAATGACTCAGGGTGCATCTGAGATTAGAGGGGGTGCAGTGGTAAAGTGCTATTTTTATAAGTAGGGAGTGGACCTGACACCCTCTAGTCTAGGGGGGTCCAGGGGCATGCTCCCCCGGGAACATTTTTTTTTAAATATTGAAGTTAGATGCATCAATCTGGTGCAATTTGAGAGAAAAATGAAGAGATATATGGATGTCTCTCAACATCCATAATGAAACAACTGTAAACAGATTTACTTTTTCTTTATGGATATAAAAGAAAGTAAAGCTTGACTCCTACTGGCTGGTTAGATGACTCCTCGTCCCTGAGGCCACTACCAGTTTTTTGTGCCATTTTGCTGGATTTATTTGTCAATAGCGTTGCTGCACAAAGTGATAGCCCTCTAGTTTAAATCTACTACCCCAAAAGAAACATATGGAGATGGGTTACTATTTAAAAAAAATTGCAAATCTATTTGGGAACAGTAGGGCTGGGCCTCAAATCCTATAGGGGGGTCCGGGGGCATGCTCCCCCGGTAAGATTTTTTTTTAAATGTTGGACTTAAATGCATCAATCTGGTGCATTTTGAGGGGGAAATAAAGAGGCTACACCCATATGAAACAAAAATGTACACATTTAAATAATCATAAAATCATAAGTACATGGCCATAACCAATAACATACAATATCCAATATGAAAAAACATTGAAACTTGTTTATTTATTTGTTTTTGGTTCATTTATAGTTGTGAGTGTGTCTGGGCTCCTGAATCGGCCTCTCCTGTCTCCCTCCTCTCCCCCCTGCTCCTCTTTGAGGCAACAGCAAAGACTAGTTTTAGCTCTCAACAAGTTTATCTTACCTTTTTTCACCTAGTTAACATTTTGTTTGTATTATTGATGCATATTTTACTAATCACTACCCCCTCAAATGGAAATATGTGTTTACATAAATTGTGACCGAACCGTTTGAGACCCACTGAGATAACTTAAACTAAGTTAACTATCTAAAGACTCAGAGAGTAATTTACCTCACCAGAGCTGTAGTTATCAGCCTCTCAGTCTGACAGCAAAGGACTCTCCCTCCACCTTGTTGTTGAAACAGCTCCTTATATCCGTTAGCGCAGCTAGCTAGCACCAGATGCTAACAACAATACACGTAACCGGTGCGCACGCTTTTCTCGCTCGCTCGCGCCACACACATACACCAACACACACCCTCCCGAGCTTGAATGACACACAGAGACCAATCGAGGGCATTAGTATGATCTGTATGAAAGTGGCAATGTCGGCAGGCCACGTCATGTAGACAGCCAGTCACCCTCTGTGAGGCAGAGTCAGACCCACATTTGCGCTGCGTTGCGTTTACAATATATACGTATATTGCCGGCGGCTGAGTACCGGCAAGGTGCCGGTACTCAGTAAGAAGTGCCGGTACCACATGGGTAAAAATCAGAAGTGCCGGTACTGCGTACCGGTGAGTACCGGCCCAATTCAAGCACTGCCACAAACTAAAGTGGTTTTCCATCATTATGGTAGAGTTTCAGACCTAAATGCTGTAGAATGAGCAGGTATCACATTAGGAATAAATGGGAGGCAATGAGAGAGCATTGGGTAGTCAAATAAATACATGACTTCATTCACCACAGTACCCTCTTGTATGTGCCGTCTTCTCTGTCTTTGTGCCTCATATATTGGTGTTCTACTGCAGATCAGTAAAATAGAGAATACTGAAAAAGAAAAAGGTGGCAGGAGATAACCAAACCTGCTGAGATCCAATCAAACAGCTCCGGACTAGAGTTCGGACAGGCTCACCAAATCAATATATTCTCAAGTATTCTGATGAAACAGGGTAAATATATCTGTCCCTGTTGTAACACTTACTGAGAAAATCACGCAGGTACTTTCTTATAAATACGTGGGTGTCCTGACATACCCTTCTCTTCTAGAAAGACCACATAGAATCTGAAAAAGACAAAACAAATAATAGAGTAGAGAGTAGATAAAGTTTTATTTTTTACATCTGTGATTTTAGAGTATTTTGCAGTACTGTAATACTACACGGTACAGGTCCACCTCTTTAAAATCAAAACTGCTCCACCAGTCTATCAGAGAATCTGCTCAAAGGTCGTAGGTCAACATTTGAGAGCCTCTCTGAATCATCCTACCATCACAACCTTTAGAGGCTGGCCAACCACGTTATCTCTGACCCAACCATGATTATGTAATGAGTGATATCCCAGGTCAGATGAACATGGTGTCTTCAGTGACTGTGTTGTTATGGTAAATATCTGTTTCCTTGTTTCTTGTCTTGATGTTTGTCCTCGTTGACGTTGCTAAAGGAGCTGCTGTGATGCCAGAAGCATGTCAGACTTGATCTGATCATAAAGTATTCTCATGTTGTTATATGGTGCTCTGAGCTCTGATCTGACTAAGTGTTAGTGTGATGGAGACTAGGAGATGTTTTAAGTGTTCGATGACCATTATGTGCGTCCCTGTCTAAGGACTGCAGATAGAAATGATCTTAATCTGGCATAACTCATCCCTTCTTTGAGATTCATGTATTTATAAGCATGGCCCCTGTTTATTAAACACATTCTAATATGAATAGTATTTAGGACCATTGTGACGGTCCAGATTCCTAACTGTTTGTTTCTCATGTTTCAGGAGGAGGCTGGAGGAACCTGAACCCAGCTGTGTGTCCATGAAGAGTGACTGGTCTATGGACAAACCTATGCGCTTCAAAGATGGACGACACTCTGTTGGTCAAAGGTGAGGATTAAAAGTTGATAACCCCCTTCATGGTACCTGCTGCTCTGCTTTCAGGTTGTATTGACCCAGCTAAGAAAGTGTGGCTCTGTTGAATTTTCTTGGTGAGACACTTCTCTGGTTCCTTTCTAATAAAAGCAGCTTTGATCATTTATAAGGCGTATCAGGTTTGAAAGCTTTAAGCACCATAAACACCAACTTGGCAATAAACCTGTTTCTGAATCTGATGAAGGTTTCTTTAAATAAAGAAATCAGGGTCATGTTTACCTTCAGTGTTTCTCATCTGAGTTACATTTCTTTCCTTCTTAAGTAAAGCTGGAGTTTTGTAATCCTGCAGCTTGCGTCCAAAGGGAGGGAAACTCAACTGTGTGGACGTCTACTCCAGCTTATGATCAGCTCTGTGTGAATACATACCTGAGTGTTTCCCATTGCTCCTCGTCAGTCGGAGGTCAATGTTTCCCTGTATTTGCAGCAGTTTTTGCTTCTCATTTCTAAAATGTGTAATTGCTGTGTGGTGTTTTGCTCTTCACCTGGTGCTCTATTGAACAATTAAACAGCTCTTGATCAAATTAAATGTAATTGTTAAACCTTAATCAAAGATTACAGTCACTGATTACTTTCATTTTGGTGCGTGGCACTTCTTAGTATTTAGTGTTGCTGATAGTCAAGGATGAGTGATATCACTGCCCTTTAACCTTTGTACCAATTCATGTGTCTATAAAATGTTATTTTGAGGTTTTAGTTTAAAATAAAAATTGGCAATAACTTCTACAGCTGCTAAAGTTGGTACTCCGTGCGAGGCCCAGACAAATCCAGTGATCCAACCTTTATACCTTTATATACGAAATAGAACTAGATCCCAGGAGAAAAGGCATTTCAAAATAAAATAAGGAAAACAAAACAAAGATCATGCTCATCATAATGACGTCTCCAAGCGATTCTCTTAGCACTGAAGCTCTCTCCTAAATCCTGATGAATTCTCCTTCACACCTTTCCTTGAGCCCAAGACATTTGTCACAGAGGTTAAGGCAAAGTGTTCAGGAAGAGTTAGGACCGGACCTTTTTTGACAATTCTAGATTATTTCCTGTTTTCACCTCATGTTTCAGGGGGAAGCTGGAAGAACCTGAACCCAGCTGTGTGTCCATGAAGAGTGACTGGTCTATGGATCTTCCTCTTAAATTCAAAGAAGGACAACACTCTGATGGTCAAAGGTGAAATTGATAGTTATTTGATGATAACCTTTACTTCTAAACCTGGTGCCCCGTGCCCAGGCAAACCCGTCCTTTCTCCTGATGCTCACACATGCACTCAATCCACATTTCCAGCCCCACTGAAGCATATCAGAGATAATGTGAGTTGTTTCTTCATGATTCCTCACAGAGAGGACCAGCAGAGCTCGGAGGTTCCCAGAGGTCAGTCTGCCCAGCAGCATCAGACACAGCTGGACTCCACATTTAAGGTCTGTACATGAACTACAGCTACTTCACATCTGTTCTGCTCACAGTCAACTCCATGATGCACTTTGTAGATCAGTGGATGGTCAGTCTGTCCAACATGGATCTGATGTTTGGTGACTTTAGTTTGATTGTGTTGTTCATGTATTCTGTTCCAGCTGCTGGAGGACAACATCATCACTTTTGTGAAGAACGAGCTGAAGAAGATCCAGAAGGCTCTGAGTTCAGATTACCCAGAATGCTTAGAGAGTCAGAGGGATGATGAGGAGGTGCTGGACGGTGAGGATGAAGAGCAGAGGAGGAGCAGCAGAGAGGCATTTCTGAACATCACACTGCACTTCCTGAGGAGCATGGAGCAGGAGGAGCTGGCTGACCGTCTGCAGAGCAGTAAGAGGGTTTCTATAAAGATTTAACAAGCTGGATAAATGTTGACTAAAGTCTCAAGAGATGGAACAAAGTATATTCAGATCCTCATTCTTTAAGGATGTATTTGACTCATTGATCTGATTTGTTGTGTGTTCATTCAGGAAGTCGTTCTGGAGTGTGTCAGCGTGAACTCAAGTCTAACCTGCAGGAGAGGTTCCAGTGTGTGTTTGAGGGCATTGCTAAAGCAGGAAACCCAACCCTTCTGAACCAGATCTACACAGAGCTCTACATCACAGAGGGGGGGTCTGCAGAGGTCAACAAGGAACATGAGGTCAGACAGATTGAAACAGCATCCAGGAAACCAGACAGACCAGAAACACCCATCAGACAAGAAGACCTCTTTAAAGCCCCACCTGGAAGAGATGCACCAATCAGAGCAGTGCTGACAAAGGGCGTGGCTGGCATTGGGAAAACAGTCCTAACACAGAAGTTCACTCTGGACTGGGCTGAAGGCAAAGCCAACCAGGACATCCAGTTCATATTTCCATTCACCTTCAGAGAGCTGAATGTGGTGAGAGAGAACAAGTACAGCTTGGTGGAACTTGTTCATCACTTCTTCTCTGAAACCAGAGACGCAGGAATCTGCAGGTTTGATCAGTTCCCGGTTGTGTTCATCTTTGACGGTCTGGATGAGAGTCGACTTCCTCTGGACTTCCTGAACACTGAGATCCTGACTGATGTCACGGAGTCCACCTCAGTGGATGTGCTGCTGACAAACCTCATCACGGGGAAGCTGCTTCCCTCTGCTCGCCTCTGGATAACCACACGACCTGCAGCAGCCAATCAGATCCCTCCTGAGTGTGTGGACATGGTGACAGAGGTCCGAGGGTTCACTGACCCACAGAAGGAGGAGTACTTCAGGAAGAGATTCAGAGATCAGGAGCAGGCCGGCACCATCATCTCCCACATCAAGACCTCACGAAGCCTCCACATCATGTGCCACATCCCAGTCTTCTGCTGGATCTCTGCTTCAGTTCTGGAGGAGGTGTTGGAAACCAGAGGGGGAGGAGAGCTGCCCAAGACCCTGACTGAGATGTACATCCACTTCCTGGTGGTTCAGTCCAAAGTGAAGAACATCAAGTATGATGGAGGAGCTGAGACAGATCCACACTGGAGTCCAAAGAGCAGGAAGATGATGGAGTCTCTGGGGAAACTGGCTTTTGAGCAGCTGCAGAAAGGCAACCTGATCTTCTATGAGTCCGACCTGACAGAGTGTGGCATCGATATCAGAGCAGCCTCAGTGTACTCAGGAGTGTTCACACAGGTCTTTAGAGAGGAGAGAGGACTGTACAAGAGGGACCAGGTGTTCTGCTTCGTCCATCTGAGCGTTCAGGAGTTTCTGGCTGCTCTTCATGTCCATCGAAAATATATAAATTCTCGTGTCAACCTGCTGTCAGAAGAACCAACAACCTCCTGGCATCCTAAAGTCTTCAGAGCCAAACCTGAACTAACACATCTCTACCAGAGTGCTGTTGACCAGGCCTTACAGAGTCCAAACGGACACCTGGACTTGTTCCTCCGCTTCCTCCTGGGTCTTTCACTGCAGACCAATCAGAAACTCCTACGAGGTCTACTGACAGAAACAGGAAGTAGCTCAAAGACCAACAAGAAAACAGTCCAGTACATCAAGAAGAAGATGGATGAGGATCTGTCTCCAGAGAGAAGCATCAACCTGTTCCACTGTCTGAATGAACTGAATGATGGTTCTCTAGTGGAGCAGATCCAACAGTCCCTGAGTTCAGGAAGTCTCTCCTCAGATAATCTGTCTCCTGCTCAGTGGTCAGCTCTGGTCTTCATCTTACTGTCATCAGGAGAAGATCTGGACGTGTTTGACCTGAAGAAATACTCTGCTTCAGAGGAGGCTCTTCTGAGGCTGCTGCCAGTGGTCAAAGCCTCCAGGAAGGCTCTGTGAGTACAGAAACATTCAAATATGTAAGGGATAATGTGCTGCGACGCGGCCTTCATGCCGATCTAGATCCCTCCGCTTCGCGTCGGGCTCCTGATCGGCCTGTCGGTGTTCTTTTCCCCATCATGACCAAGTCGCTGCACATTATCCCGCTTATTACACGGCCACATTCTCAACAAAGTAACGTTATGACTCCCAATATTAATTGAAATGCTTTTATGGATTTAGAAAATGATTTTATTGATTTAAAAAATAGTTGTATGTATTGATTTAAATTGACATGCATCCGCTAAGAAAAATACTCCGTTGTTACCGTTTGAACTAACGTAGCAACGGCAGGAACTGCTTCGATAGCGTTTTTGAGGAGCTTTTTGATTGCAGATTTGAAAACATCGCTGCTTGCTTTAAAAGTAGCACAATTCATGATGTCAAACCTTGGGAAGTATCTAGATATCCCTGCCCTAATGCCAAAGTAACTTGCAACTGAATATGTGTCGCCGTTTGATGTCTATGTCTGGACCGCTGCGTAAAAGGAGGGTTTTTGCCCGTTACTTCTCCGCTGTTTTCTTGTCGCTCTTGTCTTGTCAGTTAGAAAGCAAACTGCATGCAGTTTGCTTTTCGGCCAAACTGTATACAGTTAAATCGAACGGACTTCTTTCTGCAGATGTGAGCGTCCTTAACAACGGTCAATAAGTCCTTGACAGCGGTCTGTCTGTTCGGTATTAACAACGTGTCACGTGTTCTGAATTGACCAATCAGAATCGAGTATTCAACTAAGCCATTTAATAAGTAAGGGATAATGTGCAGCGACTTGGTCATTATGGGGAAAAGAACAACGACAGGCTGATCAGGAGCCCGACGCGAAGCGGAGGGATCTAGATAGGCTGATCAGGAGCCCGACGCCCCTCCGCGAATCTAGATCCCTCCGCTTCGCGTCGGGCTCCTGATCAGCCTGTCGGTGTTCTTTTCCCCATCATGACCAAGTCGCAGCACATTATCCCGCTTATTACACGGCCACATTCTCAACAAAGTAACGTTATGACTCCCAATATTAATTGAAATGCTTTTGTGGATTTAGAAAATGATTTTATTGATTTAAAAAATAGTTGTATGTATTGATTTAAATTGACATGCATCCACTAAGAAAAATAGTCGGTTGGAGCAGATATTTCCAACTATTTTGAAATAGAAAATGGTATTCCCCAAGGGAGTGCAGTCAGTCCAATATTATTCAACATCATGATTAATGATATTTTTACATGCTTAGACACATGCATACAATCGGCTCTGTACGCAGATAATGGGGCTATTTGGATGAGGGGAAGAAATGCCCCATACGTAGTGGAGAATATAGCTAGAGCGATTACAAAAGTGAAGAGGTGGTCATATAACTGGGGATTCAAAATGTCAGAAAGCAAGTCATGCTACATGGTATTTACTAACAAACGCAAGATTGATGGCCAACAGCTAACACTATATGAGCGTCCAATGAAAAAGGTGAATGAGTTCAAATACCTAGGACTGTGGTTTGATAGCAAATACACATGGAACATGCATATTAATCAAGTGGAAACAAAATGCAAAAAAGTATTACATTTATTGTACTCAAGTTATTTTTCAACCAAGTTGTGATCGTCAATTTTCAGACCCTATGTAACATAATATACTTTACAGTTTTTCTGTTTTGCCCAGGAAAACATGTTATATAAAAACATAGTCCACTTTAACATTTGGTTCCATTTATTTTGTTGTCTCTTCAGATTGAGTGGCTGTAACCTGTCAGAGAGAAGCTGTGCAGCTCTGTCCTCAGTCCTCAGCTCCCAGTCCTCTAGTCTGAGAGAGCTGGACCTGAGTAACAACGACCTGCAGGATTCAGGAGTGAAGCTGCTGTCTTCTGGACTGGAGAGTCCTCACTGTGCTCTGGAGACTCTCAGGTCAGGATTCATCAACATGTTCAACCGATAGACTTTTTAATTCCTAACCATTTCAATGGTTTAATTCCTTCTTTTCTCTACCAAAATGATTTTGAAATAGTTATCTTCGTCAAACTCTCAGGTCAGGATTCATCAATATGTTGAGATCCCTTTTGAATATGTATTGATATATTGGGCTGCTGTTGCCCAGAAGGGAAATAGGCAAGTACCAATGGGAGGGTTATTGATTTGATCCCCTCTCCATGAGGTTAACATGTCAAAGTGTCCTTGGGAAAGATACTTGACCTCAAATTATTTTCTAGACATTGTATTGAAGTATTTGTTAGTTGCTTCAGTAAAAGCCTAAGCTGAAATAACATGTATGATTACTGGATGAGTTTTCTAAGTTCACTGTACTCAAGTTATTTTTCAACCCAGTTGAAATTGTCAATTTTCAGACCCTATGTAACATAATATAACATAATTTACAGTTCTTCTGTTTTGCCCAGGAAAACATATTATACAAACACAAAGTCCACTTTAACATTTGCTTCCATTTATTTTTTTGTCCCTTCAGACTGAGTGGCTGTAAGCTGTCAAAGAGAAACTGTGAAGCTCTGTCCTCAGTCCTCAGCTCCCAGTCCTCTAGTCTGAGAGAGCTGGACCTGAGTAACAACGACCTGCAGGATTCAGGAGTGAAGCTGCTGTCTTCTGGACTGAAGAGTCCTCACTGTGCTCTGGAGACTCTCAGGTCAGGATAAATCAATACGTTGAGCTTCCTTTTTTGGATGTATTTAACTTACTATAGTAAATGAACTATTTTTAAACCCGTTAAATGATTCTTTGCTGTTGTGTTCAGGTGCAAATCTACACACTCTTCTCCCTTTCTACTTTTGACACATTTTTAACATTGGCTTTCAATCCACCATGTATGCAAAATCTTTGCCATCAGTTCAAATAATGTAGGATTCCTCGTATTTATGATTATAGGGTCTTAATATTTTGTTTTTGAATTTGTAAAAAGGAGTAAATGCCAAAATTTTAATTTAAATGTTTGTCCCTTCAGACTGAGTTATGGTGAGCTGTCAGAGAGAAGCTGTGAAGCTCTGTCCTCAGCCCTCAGCTCCCAGTCCTCTAGTCTGAGAGAGCTGGACCTGAGTAACAACGACCTGCAGGATACAGGAGTGAAGCTGCTGTCTGCTGGACTGGAGAGTCCTCACTGTGCTCTGGAGACTCTCAGGTCAGGGTTCATCAACATGTTAAACTTATAGCCAGTTAAATTACGATGTACATTAATGATGGATACACTCATAACCTTTTGTTGCATCTGCTTCAATAACATTTGTTATTGTTTTTTGACTCACTCTTGTTTGAACTTGTGTGTGTGTGTGTGTGTGTGTGTGTGTGTGTGTGTGTGTGTGTGTGTGTGTGTGTGTGTGTGTGTGTGTGTGTGTGTGTGTGTGTGTGTGTGTGTGTGTGTGTGTGTGTGTGTGTGTGTGTGTGTGTGTGTGTGTGTGTGTGTGTTCAGTCTGTCAGGCTGTCTGGTCTCAGAGGAAGGCTGTGTTTCTCTGGCTTCAGCTCTGAGATCCAACCCCTCCCATCTGAGAGAGCTGGACCTGAGCTACAATCATCCAGGAGACTCAGGAGAGAAGCTGCTGTCTGCTGGACTGGAGGGTCCTCTCTGGAGACTGGACACTCTCAGGTATTATAAACATATACAGTGAAGGAAATAAGTATTTGATCCCTTTGCAACAAACAAGGATTCTGGCTCCCATGCACAGACAAATAATTCATCTTCCTTTAAAAAAGTACTCCTAATCAACTTGTTACCTGTATAAAAGACACCTGTCCACAGAATCAATCAATCAGATTCCAATCTCTCCACCATGGGCGAGACTGTAGAGCTGTCTAAGGACCTCAGGGTGAGACTGTAGACCTGCACCAGGCTGGGATCGGCTACAAGACCACCGGAAAGCAGCTTGGTGAGAAGGAGACAACTCTTGGTGCCATTATTCAGAAGAATAATGTGTGTGTTTCTAAATGGAAGAAACACAAAATGAGCATCAATGGCCCTCGGTCTGGGCTCCACACAGGATCTGGCCCCGTGGGGTATTGATGATCATGAGAAAGGTGAGGGATCAGCCAAGAACTACACAGGAGGAACTTGTTAATGATCTCAAGGCAGCTGGGACCACAGTCACCAAGAAACCTATTGGTAACACACTACACCATAGTTGATCAAATCCTGCAGTGCCTGAAGGCCCCCTGTCACAGTCCAAACTGTGTCCCTGTTTGTTCCCCTGTGTGTGTGTGTGTGTGGAGAGGGTGTGGTGTCCCTTGCAGGCAGCAGCCTGATTGCTCTCACCTGGCCGTCCGATTCAGCTGTCCCTCATCATCTAATCAGGACACAGCTTATCTACTCCAGTCTCCCAGCAACTCACCGCCAGATTGTTTTCTACACCAGTGGTATTACATCCTCCTGGCTCCCCATTCAGTTATCCTGGCTGCCCATTCAGTTATCCTGTCTGCGTGTAAATCCGTACTCTTTGTAACTAGTTTCTCTTGTGTTTCCAGTGCAATCCCTCGGCCATCATCCACCAGAGCTTCCAGCCAACCTGCCTGCTTCTTCCTGCATCCTACCTGCCTGCCTGGTAATCAGTCCAGCCTCTCACTGCCTACCTCCACTCCGGACCTCCATAATCACCAAACCTGCCTGAGTCTCCGAAACAATAAACCATTTAAACATCTTCAGTCATTGCCTGCGCCTGGGTCCTGTTTAAAAACATAATCCTAACAGAACAATCTGGCCACCATGGACCCAGCAGGCCCGGACCCAATTCGTGAGGCTCTCTCCAACCAAGGCGTCCTCGTGGGCCGGCATGACCAGATGCTCAGAGAGGTTATGGATAACCTCGCATCACTAGCCGCCAATGTAGCACAGATGGGACATCACCTCAACCTGGTTTCAACTCATCTTGCTCCGCCTGCTCCGGAGGATCCAGCTCCCTTAGCACAGGTTCCAGCCCAGCCCGCTCTCCCTTCACGTGAGCCAAACATTCCCACTCCAGAGAGGTACGCAGGTGCCTTAGGGACATGTAACTCTTTCTTAATGCAGTGTTCTCTTGTGTTTGAGCAGCAGCCGTCTACTTATGCTAATGACAGAGCTAAGATTTGTTATATGATAGGTTTACTTACAGGTAGCGCCCTAGCCTGGGCATCAGCTGTATGGGAGAGTCAGTCCAACCTCTGTTATTCTTATCCAGAGTTTACAGAAGAAATGAAGAAAGTTTTCCACCACCCCGTCAGCGGTAGGGACGCTACTAAACGCCTCCTCTCACTGCGACAGGGCTCCCGTAGTGTAGCCGAATACTCAGTGGAATTTAGGACCTCAGCGGCAGAGGCGGGGTGGAATGATACAGCGCTTCAAGGGGTTTTTCAAACTGGGCTAACTGATTCTGTTAAAGATGAGTTAGCAGTCAGGGACGAATCTCTTAACTTGGATGAGTTGGTCTCCCTAGCCATAAGACTGGATAACCGCCTTAGGGAGCGCCGTAGGGAAAGAGCCAGTCGATCTCCTGGGTCACTCCCCTCTCGCCCTGTCTCGTCTCCTCTCGCAAGATTCAGGTCGGAGACTTTCCCAAGTCCTAGTGCTCCATCTGAAGTCTTTTCTCCTCTCCTGTCTTCAGAGGAACCGATGCAGCTAGGCAGAGCCCGACTCACTCCCCAAGAACGTCTCCGGAGAATGAGAGAGGGACTTTGTGTCTACTGTGCTCACTCCGGTCATCTCGTGGACACATGCCCCCAGCGCCCAAAAGAGGGTGCTCGCCAGTAAAGGTGGGGATACTGGTGAGCAAGGCTGTTTCTTCCTCAACCCCCCAGACCCGCAAGCCTCTTGAAGCCACACTGCTGTTAAATCAACAGTCTCTCTCTCTGCCTGCCCTAGTGGACTCTGGGGCTGATGAGAGTTTTTTGGATGCCCAACTGGTTGCCTCAGCCGGCATCTCAACTCAACCTCTGACAGCTCCTCTCAATGCTCGAGGTCTGAATGGGAAGCTCCTGGCACGCGTTACCCATGTCACCGCCCTACATCTCGTCCTGTCCGGTAATCACCATGAAATGATTCAGTTCCACGTCATGTCCTCCCCTCACACACCCCTAGTTCTGGGCCAGCCATGGTTAAGACTGCACAACCCCCACATGGACTGGTCGGAGAATCAAGTAAGGAGTTGGAGTTCCTTTTGTCACTCTTCATGCCTGCGGTCTGCAATTCCCCCAGCAGAGGTCGGTATTCCTCCAGTTCAGCAGGAGCCACTCAACTTGTCCGCTGTCCCTCCGGTTTATCATCGCCTGGGAGAGGTTTTCAGCAAGCAGCGAGCTCTTTTTCTGCCCCCTCATCGCCCTTACGACTGTACAATAGATCTTCTTCCTGGGGCATCTCTCCCATCCAGTCGCCTGTTTAACTTGTCCCGAACTGAGCGTGAGGCCATGGAGACATACATCAAAGACTCACTGGCTGCTGGCATCATAAGACCCTCTTCTTCTCCCGTCGGAGCAGGCTTCTTCTTTGTATCCAAGAAGGACCGCTCCCTACGCCCCTGCATTGACTACCGGGGCCTTAACAACATCACCATCAAGAACAAGTATCCACTGCCCCTCATCAATTCAGCCTTCGAACCCCTACAGAATGCCACCATTTTCTCGAAACTCGACCTCAGGAATGCTTACCACCTGGTCCGCATACGTCAAGGAGACGAGTGGAAGACGGCGTTCAACACCCCACTAGGCCATTTCGAGTATCTAGTGATGCCCTTTGGACTCACCAATGCCCCAGCTGTCTTCCAGGCTCTTGTGAACGATGTCCTCCGTGACTTCCTGAACCGTTCAGTATTTGTGTATCTTGATGATATCTTGATATTCTCACAGACCATGGAGGAACACACCCAACATGTGCAGCAGGTTCTACAAAGGCTCCTCGAAAACAAGCTGTTTGTCAAAGTAGAGAAATGCAAATTTCACGTGGATTCAGTGGATTTCCTGGGCTACATCATTGAGCAAGGTCAGCTGAGAACAGACCCAGGGAAGGTACAAGCAGTGGCACAATGGCCCAAGCCTTCCACCAGGAAGCAGCTCCAACGTTTCTTGGGCTTTGCAAATTTCTATCGCCGGTTCATCAGAGACTACAGTCGTGTTGCCGGTCCTCTCAACCAACTCACCTCCCCAGCAATCCCCTTCTCGTGGACTACTCAGGCTGAGGCTGCCTTCTCTGAGCTGAAGAGACGTTTCACCTCGGCTCCTATTCTTATGAACCCTGACTCATCTCTTCAGTTTATTGTTGAGGTTGATGCATCCAACACCGGTGTGGGGGCGGTTCTATCACAACGCTCAGTCTCCGACCAAAAGCTTCACCCTTGTGCTTTTTTTCCCCGACGACTGACAGCCCCTGAGCGCAACTATGATGTTGGCAACAGGGAGCTGCTTGCTGTTAAGCTTGCGCTGGAAGAATGGAGGCACTGGCTGGAAGGCTCTGAACATCCATTCATTGTGTGGACAGACCACAGGAACCTGGTCTACATACAAACTGCCAAACGACTAAACTCCCGTCAGGCACGCTGGGCATTGTTTTTTGGGAGGTTCAACTTCACCCTTACCTACCGACCTGGTTCTAGAAACCTTAAACCTGACGCATTGTCCCGGCAGTTTGCAGTGGATCAGGATCCCATAGCTCCTGACACCATAATCCCCGCTACCAGAGTGGTGGGCGCTGTAACATGGGAGATTGAGAACTCAGTGAGGAATGCACAGAGAGACCATCCAGATCCAGGAAAGGGTCCAGCTAACCGTTTGTTTGTACCTGACTCTGTCCGCTTACAGGTTCTCCTATGGACCCATGCTTCCCGCTTTGCCTGCCACCCGGGTGTGAGTCGGACCCTATCCCTCCTGAGACGACACTTCTGGTGGCCTTCTATGGAAGCGGACTCTCGAGCCTTTGTGCTGGCCTGCACGATTTGCGCCCGTAGTAAGTCTTCACACCAGGCTCCTATCGGTCTACTCCAGCCTCTCCCAGTCCCTAGTCGTCCCTGGAGTCACATCGGCCTAGATTTTGTTACCGGCCTCCCGGTTTCACAGGGTAACTCAACCATTCTCACTATTGTTGATCGCTTTTCCAAAGCAGTTCATTTTGTGCCTCTTCCTAAACTCCCCACAGCCTCTGGAACTGCTGACCTCCTGGTCAATCATGTTGTCCGGCTCCATGGCATTCCACATATACAGTTCATATCTCAGGTATGGAAAGCATTCTGTCGAGCACTTGGAGCATCTGTCAGTCTCTCCTCAGGCTATCATCCTCAGACTAACGGGCAGGCCGAAAGAGCCAATCAGGACCTTGGAGCTGCACTTCGCTGTGTCACCTCCCGGAATCCCACCTCCTGGAGCTTACATCTGCCCTGGATTGAATATGCTCATAACTCACTGTCTAGTGCTGCTACCGGTATGTCCCCATTTGAATGTTCTCTTGGATATCAACCCCCTTTGTTCCCAGCCCAAGAGGATGAGATCGCAGTTCCCTCTGTCCAAGCCCATCTCCGTCGTTGTCGTAGGATTTGGAAGGATGCCCGCTCTGCCCTTCTCCGCTCCGATGAACGCAATCGGCATATTGCAAACCGCTACCGGACCGCAGCTCCCCAGTTCCAACCAGGTCAGAAAGTTTGGCTTTCTTCAAAGAATATTTCTTTACAAGCTGAGTCTAAGAAGTTGAAACCACGCTTCATTGGCCCCTATGTGATCGAGCGCATAATCAATCCATCTGCTGTTAGACTCAAGCTGCCTCCCTCCATGAGAATTCACCCAACCTTTCATGTGTCCCAGTTGAAACCAGTGTTGTCCAGCCCTTTGTGCCCTCCAGCCATCTCCCCTCCACCCACCCTTGTTATTGATGACCACCCGGCCTACACGGTCCGACGGCTGTTGGACATTCGCCGCCGGGGCCGTGGGTACCAGTATCTGGTTGATTGGGAGGGTTATGGTCCTGAGGAGAGGAGCTGGGTGTCCCGCAAGCTCATTCTATGTCCCTCTCTCATTCGGGACTTTCGCAGGGACCACCCAGATAAGCCTGGTGGTTCGCCTGGAGGCTCCCGTTGAGGGGGGGGTACTGTCACAGTCCAAACTGTGTCCCTGTTTGTTCCCCTGTGTGTGTGTGTGGAGAGGGTGTGGTGTCCCTTGCAGGCAGCAGCCTGATTGCTCTCACCTGGCCGTCCGACTCAGCTGTCCCTCATCATCTAATCAGGACACAGCTTATCTACTCCAGTCTCCCAGCAACTCACCGCCAGATTGTTTTCTACACCAGTGGTATTACATCCTCCTGGCTCCCCATTCAGTTATCCTGGCTGCCCATTCAGTTATCCTGTCTGCGTGTAAATCCGTACTCTTTGTAACTAGTTTCTCTTGTGTTTCCAGTGCAATCCCTCGGCCATCATCCACCAGAGCTTCCAGCCAACCTGCCTGCTTCTTCCTGCATCCTACCTGCCTGCCTGGTAATCAGTCCAGCCTCTCACTGCCTACCTCCACTCCGGACCTCCATAATCACCAAACCTGCCTGAGTCTCCGAAACAATAAACCATTTAAACATCTTCAGTCATTGCCTGCGCCTGGGTCCTGTTTAAAAACATAATCCTAACACCCCCTGCTCAAGAAGAACACGAGAGGCCGTCTGAAGTTTGACAACGAACATCTGAATGATTCAGAGAAGGCTTGGGAGAAGCGGATGAGGTCAGATGAGACTAAAATGTTGATCTTTGGCTTCAACTTGACACGCCGTGTTTGGAGGAAGAGAGATGCTGACTATAACCCCAGAACACCATCCGTCAGGCATGGAGGTGGAGACATTCTGCTTTGGGCTGTTTCTCTGCTGAGGGGACAGGAGGACTTCCCTGCATCGAGGAGAGGATGGACGGGGACATGTCCCGTGAGATCTTGGTCGATAGCCTCCTTCCCTCAGCCAGGACACTGACCATGGGTCATGGAGGGGTCTTCCAGCAGGACAAGGACCCTGAACATACGGCCAAGGCAACACAGGAGAGGCTAAAGAAGAAGCACCTTCAGGTGATGGAGGGTCCTAGCCAGTCTCTGGACCTTAATCCCATAGAAAATGTGTGGAGGGAGCTGAAGCTTCCAGATGCCAAGCATCAGCCTCAACACCTGAAGGATTTGGATCTTCAGAGAGGAGTGGACCAACATCCTTCCTGAGATGTGCACAGACCTGGAGACCAACTACAAGAAGCGTCTGATCTCTGTGTGACCTCTGTGTGTCCAACAAGGGTTTCTCCACCAAGTCCTAACACATGTTCTGCAAGGGGATCAAATACTTCTTTCACTCAGTTAAATGCAAATACATTTTTGTCTTTTATATAATGTACATTTCTGGATTTCCTTATTGATATTCTTTCTCTCACTGTTTATATAAACCTACCATTCAAATGACAGACTGGTCCTTTCTTTGTTGGTGAACTTACAAAGTCTGCAGGGATCAAATACGTATTTCCTCCACTGTGTGTATGCCAAGACAAAAACATTGAAGGGAACTAAAGACACGGGATAAGACTCAGGCAGCAGCTCTGTGTTTACAGAGAAGACACGACAACAAGAAATACATCTTTATCATTTTAGATTCTGATCTCCATTTTAATGCTCATTTTAATTTGCTGACCAAAAACTGCTTTTATCATTTTGGCAATAGAGTCAAAATCCATCCAACAACCTAAACACAGCAGAGATCATCCCACTCCTGATGGACACCATCTGCACTGGCTCCTGTATCTGAATTGATTCTGAAGTGCTTCTCCTATTTTTAAAGCACTAAATGGCCCCTCCCTCTTTTAAACACAATGATGAACTATCAGATGTCCTGTGAATTCATCATAATAATAATAATAATAATAATAAATTGTATGGTCAAAGCACCTTTCATTGCTCAAAGCAAACCCAAAGTGCGTTGCATGAAAGATGCTTTTAAATAAAGTTCATTGATTTTCCTCTTCAGATTCCAGGTAAGAGAAACACTCATTGACTGCTGCTAGCAGATGCTGAGGGAACACTAACTGAACACTGATCAACTCTTACATCTTATTCTCTGATAAATAATAATTGAAGTTAATGAGCTTTATTTATCGACTGATCTAAAATGATATCGTGAACATGAAGGTTCATCTCTGGAGAATAACAAAGCTCTGAGTTTGAGAGTGATGTAATGTCCATGTTTCCATGCTGCTCTGACCCCCCCCCCCCTTCTTTCAGGATGGAGCCTGCTGGAGTCCGATGGTTGAGACCCGGTCTGAGGAAGTGTGAGTGTGGTTTAATTTGATTCATGAAAACAAAGCAGCCACCATCTTCAAATGTAACCTTCATCATCAAAGTGTCAATAAATGAACAGCTGATAGATGAATAACTGCTGCTGTTCCTCTCCTCAGATTCCTGTGAACTCTCACTCGACACAAACACAGCACACAGGAACCTCAAACTGTCTGAGGACAACAGGGAGGTGACATGTGTGGAGGAGGAGCAGCCATATCCTGATCATCCAGAGAGGTTTGATATCTGGCCTCAGCTGATGTGTAGAGAAGCTCTGACTGGTCTCTGTTACTGGGAGGTCGAGTGGAGAGGAGCGGTTTATATATCAGTGACTTACAGAGGAATCAGCAGGAGAGGAGGCAGTGATGATGGATGTGAGTTTGGATGGAATAATCAGTCCTGGAGTCTGTACTGCTCTGGTGGTCGTTACTCTGTCTGTCACAATAACACAGAAACACACACCTCCTCCTCCTCCTCCTCCTCCTCCTCCTTCTCCTCTGGTAGAGTAGCAGTGTATCTGGATCATCCTGCTGGCTCTCTCTCCTTCTACAGAGTCTCCTCTGACACACTGATCCACCTCCACACCTTCAGAACCACATTCACTGAACCTCTCTATGCTGGGTTCTGGTTCAGGTCTGGTTCCTCAGTGTCTCTGGTTCCTCTGTAGGAGGAAGAGTCTCCTCCTGTTCCAGAGACTTCCTCCCTGCTGCCCAGAGAGTTCAGTCTGTTCAGGCTCACAGCTGATGTTAGACCAACGTTGTTTAAAACATATATTTCCATCTATTTGTTTTTAACCGTGGTGTACTTGTTATGTGTTTTTACTTATTGTTCTTCTTTATTATTAATAATGTCTTCCTGCTTTGTTATATTTGAATATACAGTCTACTCTTTTCACTTTATCAGCACTATACATCTTTTGATGTAATAATGTAGATTTCCACTTTTCGGGACAAATAAAGGAATTCTGATTCTGAAAATATGCTTTTGCTTCAGATTCAATATCTTCACTGTGATTCAGGAAAGTGCAACAAACATCACTTCACACACAAATACAGATAGAAATCAAACACATGGAAATACAGAAAAATAAATAAGATTTAAAGAAAAGAAAACCTCTGGAGCGCTCTCTGAGCTTTCAGTTAGTTTGAACAACAACACGTCTTTCTGTTGTGTTTGCAGTTTTTTTTGGCGAGAGAGATTTAGTTTAACCGTAGGACGAATAAATAAATAATAATAATAATAATAATAAAAATGTTAATAATAATAATAATATTAATAATAATAAAACAGAAATAGAAATACTATAAAAAAATAATCACAATTATAATAGTAAGAAATAATAATACAAAAATGAAAAATAATAATAAACACTCAAATTAAAACAATTAAAAATAAATAAAACAAAATAGTGATAAAAATACAAATTAAATACATTTAAATAGAAAGACTTTCAAACAAATATTAAAGTGTTTTTCTTTCGTTTTAAATTGTGAAAGACAAAAATATAAATAAATATGATAAAACATTAAATAAAAACTTTACAAAATATTATTTAAAAACCAATCATTATAATAAAATACATTCAAAATAAAGATGTGTTGTGTTTTGGCCACGCAGTCGTGTACAAAGCTTTTCTGTCTGCTGCTTTCAGAAAGAGACAGAAACCAGTTTGTGGCTCAGTGGTTAGCGCAGATTCAAGATTCAAGGCTTTCATTGTCACGTGTGCATAGCTACCGTGTAGTTATGACAACGAAGATCTGAGGTCACAGGCTGCTCCATCAGAGCTACACAATAACACAGATACAACAGTACAAGTAAATAAAATAGAATATAGTAGAAACAGTGCAGCCCATAACCAGTGCTGCTGTGTGAATGAGAGCTCAAACCCTGAGCCAGGGAGACGAACACATACTGGACTGTGAATACAAATAAAATCTCTCTGGCCAGAACTACAGAAAAGGATAGGGGACACGTCTGCTCCCCCATGAAGTGGAACCACTGTACAGATCTTAACCTCTGCCTAACGTTGGCAGTAACATAATAAACTTCTAATGTACTAAAGACTGGTGTTTACATGGTGTTTGTCCTCGGTTCCCCTCCTCCACTCCTCCACTCGCATCTCCTGTGGGCGGGACTAAGACGCAAGGATAGGAGTCGAGGAGAGAATTGAGAAAGGGCTATAGGTTTTGAAATATCATTGGGATAACAGGTAGAGGTCGTAGAGACAGGCTTTAATGCCCTCTCACAGTCTTCATTCATAAGACTAGCGTTACGGGGCGGGATGAGTGTCTTCCTAGTTGGTTAAGTTAGAAAGATATTGACAGATCAATAACTCAAACACAATCGTCGTCTCTGAACAACCACAGTAAGGTAGACAACAAGCTCTAACCCCTCTTTTCTATCAAAACAAGCCAATACACACCGTCCTCCGAGCTGCTCAACTTCTATCTGAATGCAGGGACCGTCTACAAAGTGCAACACGGAAAAATTATAATTCAAAAGTAGTCAATAATTCCCTTCCCACATTTCTAGTGTTTATATTTGAGTTTTTTTGTAATGATCAATAACCCCTCTGCTATTCAGTAAAGTGCTTCCAGTTCATGTTTACATAAATGGTCAAATGATTCAAATGAACGGTTCAAATTCACTGATTGGTTTAAAAATGTCGTGCAATTGAAGCTTTATTTTTCTGTCAATTTATTTAGGATCTGTAAACAGTACCAGCTGCTTCTATAATTTTGTATCGTCACCTTGTTTAAAAATATAGACTGCTATTTAGTTTGTTTTAACCATAGTGTAGCCTACTTATTATTTGTTTTTACTTATTGTGTTTTTTATTATTAATAACGTGTGCCTACTTTGATATATTTAATATACTTCGGCACTATACTTCTGCTGTTGTAATTCCGTAAATGTCCCATAAGCAAGTGTACTGTATAAATCAGGGGAAACCCCATCGTGTGGCAGCTGTACTCTTCCAGCCGCCTCTTTTGCGTTTGTTTTCCTTTTTCCTGTCTGTGTTGTTTGTGTGGGCGTGGTGGCTGTCATTCCTGGCTCCCGGCTCAACCTCCACTCACCTGCTGCAATCAGCTGTGCACCCTCCCCGACTACACACCTGATTCCCATCAAGCCATTTACAACGGCATATCAGCGGAAGCTCCACAACCTGTCAGTGCCAGATCGTTGTAAAACCACAGTGGTATAACTCCTAGCCTACTTAGCATTGTTAAGCTATTTCCTCAAACCTGGATGTTCTTCTTACATGTTTTCTTCTTGAGCTGCAGGATCATTCTCCGACCGCCGTGTTGTCGCCACCAGCCGGATTATTCTTCCCGCTCCTCCACCTCAAGATAAACCTTTTTTCAACACTCTGCCGTGTCCTGCGTTTGGGTCCTCTCAGATACCGTAACACATCGTTGTTTAACAGTTTCCTCCGTCCGTAGTTCCCAAATCCCCATACCTCGTTAGCTTACAGAAATGTTTTAATGAATGAATGTAAGTGAACATAAATGTAGAAATACATTAAAGATATATAATAATGTGTGTCCTGTTTGTTCTCAATCTATATTTATTTATTTTTTACATCATTTTCTTTTTAGTTAAAGTATTTATTTATTTATTTATTTATTTATTACTGTATTATTTTTATTTCTGTATCTATTTCCACAGTTATTTATATTAGTGTTCCTATATTTATTCAAACATGTATTTATTTATTCTTACCTATGTCATGTTCTGTCCTCCATAGATTGCAAGGAGGCTAGATGGAATAAAACCAATTTGAGCCAAGACTAAATACACTTGAGTGATGAACCCTGGCCCCCCACATCAAGAACCAATACTCAGACCTCTGGGCGACCTTCAGGGTCATAAATGTGCAAAACAATGTCTCTGCCCGACCCTGCTCAGCTTCTGAGATATATGAGATCGGGCAAGACTTTATATCTCATTATCGAAAATACTTCATTACATTCCATGTATACAAACCAAATACGTATTTTTATAGCATTATGTTGCGAATAAGCACCACTAAAACAGAATGGAACAAAACAAATGCATTGATAAAAGACTATAAGAAATAGAAAAAGTTAAATTGTGAAATGTATGGTTTCAGAGAAATTCCGTGAACAAGAATAAAAGACAAACGCAAAGATCCTACGAGAAATTACGACAAAACAAATACAAACTTAATTTAAACTATGATACAGAAATAATAAGAACACAGACTTAGTACAACTGATCAATTGTGTTCAGGAATACACAAATACAACACAAAAAAACAGATTGTACTAACAGAATAAGTGACACAATAGACTTTGTAGATCAGAAATAAAAGTACACAAGAAAAACGTAGCAGTACTTTCACTCCTAATACCTAATACAACGAAACATTAGAAATGATTTGTTTATCTAAAGGGGTAAATGGATGTCTACCAATCTGAAGAACAATGTTCAATTCCTATGTAAAGTGTGTTTAAACTACCATACTATAACGAGCGGAAAAACCCCGTTTTTACTTAGAACGTGTTGAAATAGTGGCGTATTTTGGCACAACGAGCTTCAACCTTATTTCTATCAGAACAAACCAATATGCAGCGTCCTTATTCAAAACTCCCCTGTTATACTGGATAGTGCTACCAAAACCACTTCATTCAACGACTGCAGCACTGGGAATACGAGGTGTCCCATCTAAGTATTGGTATGGTAGGGTATGGTCGTAAGCATAAAGTGAGCATGGGAACATACCATCTATAGCAGGTAAAACACTGGAAATGTGTGTTTCTGGATCCATCATTGTTGGGTCAAAGGCTTTGTATGAAAATAAACCAAAAAATCTAAAGCAGAGTATCAGCTGCCAATTCCCCTTTTAGCCGTAACCCTAACGCTAATTTAGGTAAAAACCCCACCCGGTAAAATTTGACTGCAATCTGTCCGGATGGTGTGTCTCAAGGGGTTAATGGATTCTAAAGGCCGGGGACACACCAAGCCGATTATCGGCGTCGTTGGGCGTCAGGCCGACGATGAGCGTCGACACGCCCTACTCAGATTGGTGTGTCCCGCACCGTCGTGTCTTTTCAGCCGTGCCGAGACCTTTTCGGCCGAATGTCGGATCGGTGGGCAGTCGGCCAAAGGCTGTCGGCAAAAGAAAACACTCTGATTTGCTGGTCAGCTTAGCGAATCAGCACAAGAGAAGCGAAACGGAAGTGAGGGACCCAAACAAACGATTAAGATTTAATTTAACTCCAGCTCTCCTCACAGGTTGGGGAAAGCCCCGTGAGCTTCTCGCTGTAGAGTGATAATGGAACACGCTATCTGTTGTTTGTTTATATCACGCAGTCTGTTCTTCTTCTCTCGGTTATAACGCAGTCTGTCTTCAGGTTGTTGCCTCTTTTGAATGACGAATACACACTACCGCCGCCTGCTGGTGAGGAGAGTTATTGCCACTAACGCATGCGCAGGTCGTACGTGCTTCTTGGCCGTCTGAAGTCTTTGCGGTGTGTTCCAGTGCGAAACATGGCCAAGACGAGGAGACGAGAGGAGACACAACAGTCGGGGGTCCGTCTGTGTCAGTTCTTTGGTGTCAGCTTGGTGTGTCCGGGCCTTACGAGTCAGAAAGTTGACAATCCCCAGCATGACAAAGCGAACTTTGGTGTGAGGCAATAGGAACGGAAATGTGGGTGAGATGGTGGAGATAACACACTTTGGAAGGGCGGTCGAGAGGATATTACACCAGAAATGAGAGTGAGATACCTGTACTCATCTCAGAGGTACATATTGTACTTTTTACTGGACTACACTTATCTGACAGCTGCGGTTACTCTACAAATGAAAAACCAGATCACCAAAGAGCAGTGAAGAGATCACTTTGTGTTGTTTTAATGAATATAGTTATTCAAGCTGTGTCCAGGAAGCAGAACTTTACACAACAGAGGCTGCAAAGAGTCCAATCGGACATTATTCTGCAAAATTGCAAAAAAGTAATGACTTCCTGTTTTGATCAAACGCACTGCAGGTTAGAGTACCGGAAACTCTGTTAAAGATCCCTTCCCAATAATTCTATTCACAAAAACATTTGATCCTGTGAACGCAGTACAGACTGAGACTCAGTCCAACCAGTCTGACTGCTAACTGTAAAAAGTGAGGTGAGGACACACACACACACACACACACACACACACACACACACACACACACACACACACACACACACACACACATACAAACAGGATAGGAAGCGCCTTCACTTCACTTCGTCTGACAGACGCTGAAGTTGATGAAGCTCAGACGAGGCTGCTACTGATGAATCTCACGGCTAACAGTTCAGTAAGTGGAGCTGTGATTGGTTGATGTTGTTGATTGTTGTGGTCGCAGAAACGCTTGAGTTGATGAACGTGTGATTGTTTAAAGCTGGGAAACAAGATGGCCTCCGAGCTGTGCGAGCAGAGAGAGAGTGCAGGTTAGTTTAAAGAGTTCCCTGTGAGGAGGAAGAGGAGTTCAGGCTGATGGGGGTCAGTCTGTCAGGAGGGCTACTGATGTGGAGGGGGAGGCAACTTGAGGGCACTAGGACCCAGCAGCCATCAGAGAGCTCACCTGGGCCTTTGCTCCTGAAACACCTGAGAGACTCTGGCTGCGTTTCATTGGTCGATCAACACGCCCTCCTGGCCCCACCTCAGGAACTCTGATCTAAAGTCTAAACAGTGAAACTCAAACGTCTTAATGCAGTATTCTCACCTTGTTACATGTGTCCTGATAATGAAGAAGTGTACTTGTACTAGACTGTAAAGTTACAACATGTACTTACAGGCAATATCTGTATCTGATGGCATTAGAATATATTCTATAAACTGTCATTCAACGGGAACTGTTTAACTACTTTTGCTGACAGACTTTCAACATATTTCTAAGTTTTCTGTTTTCACAGAGCACATTAAGGTTTAGTTTCTGATGAAACTGTGAGGGACTCTTTCTCTGTTGTAGTCTTCTCTTCAGTTGTTCTGTGTTAAACACCAGCTGAGCAGGACGGAAGCCATTTTGTTTCTTAGTCTTCACTGTAAAAAAAAATAACTCAAGTCCAAACACGTCAACAAACGAAAAGAAAAGGTGTGTTCAATTCAGTCGGGAAGCTCAAATATGGGCCAAAAATAAAAGCTAAAGGTGTTGGAGGAGGGGGAGGAGGAGGAGGAGGAGGAGGAGGAGGAGGAGGAGGAGGAGGAGGAGGAGGAGGAGGAGGAGGACCTCCAGTGGTCACTCTGAGGAACTGCAGCTGGTTTCTGGTTTCTCACAGAGGAGGACGAAGGACTCAGATCTTTAGTTTCAGAAACATTAGTGAAACCACAGTGTGATAATAATCTGTTTCAGGTCCTCTATTCAACACTTCACTAAAGTACAAGTTTAAACATCAAAATATACTTAAAGTGCAAAACTACTCATTCTGCACCAGTTCATAATAATATGTTTCACATTATTTAATAATAATAATTAATGAATCCGTCTGTTCACTTTAATGTAACAGCTGGTAAAGGAGGAGCTTTTTCTTTTTTAAATAAAGGTCATATACAGTACATTGTGCCTCGTGATTTTCACCATGGAATCATATTTTAATATATAGTTAAGGCAGGACAATTTGGTGATTATATTTAGTGTTATTAATCTAGATCTGAAACGTTTACACAACATGTTCTTCACGTAAGTTATCACTTAAATGCATGGCCGTGGGAAGTAGGGTTGCTGAGGGTGCTGCAGCACCCCCTGGTGGAGGACAGGGGATCTGCACTTCCACAAGATTAAATACAAATATAATAAATAAAATAAAATGAATTTTCAGCCTTGACGTAACAACATTCATAATTAAGTAAAGATAACACCCTTTTCACCCCGGTTACATTTTCCATTTGCCCCGTACGATGGGCGCTTTAAGTGATGAAAGTGGGGGATGTTGGCTTATCAGGCGCCCGCAGCTCACAGCCAGCGTGAGAGAGAGATAGATAGAGAGAGGGGGTGCACCTGTACCGGCGGGGAATGTTGTTAGCTTCTGCTAACGGATATAAGAAGCTCTTTCTACAATAATGTGGAGGGAGAGTTCTGTCCTGTCAGACTGAGAGGCTCAGTGAGGCAAAGGACTCTGAGTGTTTAGATAGTTCACTTTAGTCTAAATTATCTCAGTGGGTCTCAAACGTTTTGATCACAATTTATGTAAAAACATATTTCCAAGGCACTCCTTTATAATTATTAGGATAAATAAAAACAGGTTTGAAATCATTCCAATGTATACTATAAGACAGTAAACCAAAAATATCGTTTAAAACTGGAGAGATTTAAAAATATGCATAAATAAATAAATGTTAACTGATGAGATATAAATGAAGCACAAAAATAAAATAAGTTAGCCTACATTTATTTGTTATTGGCTATGGTAGGTTATCGGTTATGTTCACATACTTATTTGATTATTAAAATGCAAAGCGATCTTTTTCATATGGGTGTTTAGAGTTGTATCCCCTAGATCAGTCTCTAGTAATTGGGCGCTCAAAGTGCACCAGATTGAAGCATTTTACTTTAAAATGTTAAAAACAATCTTCACGGGGGGTACCCCCGGACCCCGCTAGAGGATGTGAAGTCCACCCCCCAGTTAAAACATGTTCAATGTTCATGCAATACTAAATAGTATACATTTGAAGCCTTTTTATATAAGCTGTCCACCATGTCAATATGTTTCTGTTTGTAGTGTCTTTTGTAGAGGTTTTTCATTGCCAGCTAAAATCTTGCCAATAGGGCAGCAAATTGGTCAAAACCGGCCCTGGTGTCATCCCCACAGCACCCCCCATTTGAAACATGTTCCCACGGCTATGCTTAAATGTACTGCAGAAAAAGTAGAATACTTGCTTCTAAGATGTAGAATGGTAGAAGAATAAAGTAGCAGGTAATGAAGTGAACTAAAGTACCTAAAAGCTGAACTGAAGTACAACACCTGAGTCAAGGTGCAGCAGTGAAATCCTGCATCAGCTCCATCTGGTGTAGCTTCCTCTGCTCTGATTGGTCCTCACCACTGACTCAGGACAATAAGCAGACTCTTCTCTGTCCAATCACAAACTACTAGTGTGTTCCTTTATTAAAGGACCTAAAATAATACAGAACATCAATTTATTGTTCGTTTGAAAAAGAAAAAATCAATACATTTATTTTCGTCATCTTTATTTTTTACCCTCCAAATCTTCTGCTCTGAACTCCAAACACAGTTTCCTGTTGGCTGTTTAAAATGTATGAACCTCTAAAACAGAGGAAGATTTGAAGGCTTGCTGAGCTCTTCAGAGTCCGTCCAATAGAATGGATCTGCACAGAAAGGCCAAGAATAATCCACATGAAGGATGTTCCTGAAGTCTTCAAACCGTCCTGAAGACCACAGAGCATTGAGAGGGTCTTTAAGACGCTGCAGCTCACAGAGCCAACAACATGGAAACTGTCTCATGAGTGTTTTAGTTTGGAGGTGTGAGAGCTCTGTGTCCTGATGAGATAATGTGTGGTTCTCCAGCAGGTGGTTGTGTGTGTGTGAAGGTGTGAGCTCTGCTATGAATCCCTGTGAGGACACTGAACCCGCTCTGAGTGGGGACCCTGAACGCCTCACCAAAGCTCAGAGGTGAGATGAAGACCTCTGACTGTCCTCTCCTCCAGAGCTCAGCAGGCATTATTCACACTCTGTGTGTGTGTTGTGTTGAAGCCCAGAGCAGCAGCATGGACCTGGACCTGGACCTGGACCTGGACCTGGACCTGGACCTGGACCTGGACCTGGACCTGGACCCAGCTGTGTGTCCATAAAGAGTGACCAGTCTATAGCTGCACCAATATATTTTAAAGGCCGCCCTTCAGAGACAGAGTAAGTGGACGTCATGTGACTTCATTATATCAGCAGCAGTAGAAAACTTGTTGTTACTGAAGAACAGAGACCTCTTATTGAAGCTGAGGGAGGGACTACCAAGGTGTGTTCAGCCTGAAGCCAGAGTGTAACGTGTCAGAGAGGCTCAATAAAAGAAGCCTTCAATACCATAGCAGGTAAAATATTTAAAGCACTGTTTAAACAATAAATACAGTTCAATTTGTCCACAAACTAAAGTGGTTTTCCATCATTATGGTAGAGTTTCAGACCTAAATGCTGTAGAATGAGCAGGTATCACATTAGGAATAAATGGGAGGCAATGAGAGAGCATTGGGTAGTCAAATAAATACATGACTTCATTCACCACAGTACCCTCTTGTATGTGCCGTCTTCTCTGTCTTTGTGGCTCATATATTGGTGTTCTACTGCAGATCAGTAAAATAGAGAATACTGAAAAAGAAAAAGGTGGCAGGAGATAACCAAACCTGCTGAGATCCAATCAAACAGCTCCGGACTAGAGTTCGGACAGGCTCACCAAATCAATATATTCTCAAGTATTCTGATGAAACAGGGTAAATATATCTGTCCCTGTTGTAACACTTACTGAGAAAATCACGCAGGTACTTTCTTATAAATACGTGGGTGTCCTGACATACCCTTCTGTTCTAGAAAGACCACATAGAATCTGGAAAAGACAAAACAAATAATAGAGTAGAGAGTAGATAAAGTTTTATTTTTTACATCTGTGATTTTAGAGTATTTTGCAGTACTGTAATACTACACGGTACAGGTCCACCTCTTTAAAATCAAAACTGCTCCACCAGTCTATCAGAGAATCTGCTCAAAGGTTGTAGGTCAACATTTGAGAGCCTCTCTGAATCATCCTACCATCAAACCTTTAGAGGCTGGCCAACCACGTTATCTCTGACCCCAACCACGATTATGTAATGAGTGAAATCCCAGGTCAGATGAACATGGTGTCTTCAGTGACTGTGTTATGGTAAATATCTGTTTCCTTGTTTCTTGTCTTGATGTTTGTCCTCGTTGACGTTGCTAAAGGAGCTGCTGTGATGCCAGAAGCATGTCAGACTTGATCTGATAATAAAGTATTCTCATGTTGTTATATGGTGCTCTGAGCTCTGATCTGACTAAGTGTTAGTGTGATGGAGACTAGGAGATGTTTTAAGTGTTCGATGACCATTATGTGCGTACCTGTCTAAGGACTGCAGATAGAAATGATCTTAATCTGGCATAACTCATCCCTTCTTTGAGATTCATGTATTTATAAGCATGGCCCCTGTTTATTAAACACATTCTAATATGAATAGTATTTAGGACCATTGTGACGGTCCAGATTCCTAACTGTTTGTTTCTCATGTTTCAGGAGGAGGCTGGAGGAACCTGAACCCAGCTGTGTGTCCATGAAGAGTGACTGGTCTATGGACAGACCTATTCACTTCAAAGATGGACGACACTCTGTTGGTCAAAGGTGAGGATTGAAAGTTGATAACCCCCTTCATGGTACCTGCTGCTCTGCTTTCAGGTTGTATTGACCCAGCTAAGAAAGTGTGGCTCTGTTGAATTTTCTTGGTGAGACACTTCTCTGGTTCCTTTCTAATAAAAGCAGCTTTGATCATTTATAAGGCGTATCAGGTTTGAAAGCTTTAAGCACCATAAACACCAACTTGGCAATAAACCTGTTTCTGAATCTGATGAAGGTTTCTTTAAATAAAGAAATAAGGGTCATGTTTACCTTCAGTGTTTCTCATCTGAGTTACATTTCTTTCCTTCTTAAGTAAAGCTGGAGTTTTGTAATCCTGCAGCTTGCGTCCAAAGGGAGGGAAACTCAACTGTGTGGACGTCTACTCCAGCTTATGATCAGCTCTGTGTGAATACATACCTGAGTGTTTCCCATTGCTCCTCGTCAGTCGGAGGTCAATGTTTCCCTGTATTTGCAGCAGTTTTTGCTTCTCATTTCTAAAATGTGTAATTGCTGCAGGGCTCGACATTAAGGACTGCCCGATGGCCCGGGGCCATCTAGTATTTAGCTCGGGCAATGAAGCCTCACCTGCTGGTTGCCCGATCGGGCAATCTATTATGCCAGTATCATGCAGCTCGCGGATCCAGTAATGAGTGACCCGACAGTAAAACTAAACATATCTATAACTAGTTACGGTAGTTTGAGAGGTAATTAAAATAGCTACGAGTGATGTTCTAACCTGAAGTGTGTGTTTTGTTCCGCTCACCGCTGCATGTGATCATGCAGTGCTGCGTGTCGACTCGTCAGCAGCAGCTGATCTCTCTCTCCCGTCAGATTAGACTTCACTCGTGTTATGTCCATATTGATCAGATCTAGCTAGTTTTAGCTAATGATATGACTACCTGCTTATTAAAAGACACCGTGACCTAAACAATAAGTGTCGCTATGCAACTGGGTGAGGCCACAAAGTATAGCGCAGCATTATGCATTTGTTTACATGCCCACCGGAACCCCGAGGCATTAGCAACAGATCAACGCACAATCAACCCATACAGCACATCTCTTTCTCCACATTAAGTGTTAGACATTAGAATGGGCTATTCTTGTCTGTCACATAAGTGGCGCAACTGAAGCGGTATTGTAAAGGGAAATTATTTTGACCGGAGAGATTTAGATTTGCCGGCTAACGGGAACTCTGACGTCGCCATTTTGTGTGCTTCGCGGATGCGCTCGGCTCCTCTCGACTGCTGCTCGGGTCTGCTCGGTCAGCTTCCGGATGAGGAGGCATTCGTTCGACCAACTTACAGTAGATAACATTACAAACATTTTTAACAGATGCCATAATAGTGTAAATAATGTTTGTTTTGGCAGTTACAACTGAATGTAATGTTTTCTACTTTTTTACATCTGGGAAGGCATTTGACTTCATCAGATGGAAAGTGTCTTGACCAAAAACTTAAGTATTTCGTATAGCTATGCAGGACATGCAAGAGAGCAAACACAAACAAGAGCAAACAAACAAGTGAAATGAAGAATACAATTGAAATTGTACAATATAATAGTGTGCTGGTTCATCTTATAATTCAGTCTAGAGAATGCACCAGACAGCATCTAAGACCTGCAAAAATCTAAATGTTCTAGGGGGAGGCCCCCCAAACCCTTCGTGCCATTTCGTCAGCGCGCATTTTTCAGGGCAATCTCTATTGGGCTCAGGGCCATCTGTAAATTAGCTTAGATGTCCCACAGGGCCATCTCCCAAAATCCTTAATGTCATGCACTGTGCTGTGTAGTGTTTTGCTCTTCACCTGGTGCTCTATTGAACAATTAAACAGCTCTTGATCAAATTAAATGTAATTGTTAAACCTTAATCAAAGATTACAGTCACTGATTACTTTCATTTTGGTGCGTGGCCCTTCTTAGTATTTAGTGTTGCTGATAGTCAAGGATGAGTGATATCACTGCCCTTTAACCTTTGTACCAATTCATGTGTCTATAAAATGTTATTTTGAGGTTTTAGTTTAAAATAAAAATTGGCAATAACTTCTACAGCTGCTAAAGTTGGTACTCCGTGCGAGGCCCAGACAAATCCAGTGATCTAACCTTTCTCCTGTTGCTCACACATGCGCCTGATCCACATTTCCAGCACCACTGAAGCATATCAGAGATAATGTGAGTTGTTTCTTCATGATTCCTCACAGAGAGGACCAGCAGAGCTCAGAGGTTCCCAGAGGTCAGTCTGCCCAGCAGCATCAGACACAGCTGGACTCCACATTTATGGTCTGTACGTGAACTACAGCTACTTCACATCTGTTCTGCTCACAGTCAACTCCATGATGCACTTTGTAGATCAGTGGATGGTCAGTCTGTCCAACATGGATCTGATGTTTGGTGACTTTAGTTTGATTGTGTTGTTCATGTATTCTGTTCCAGCTGCTGGAGGACAACATCATCACTTTTGTGAAGAACGAGCTGAAGAAGATCCAGAAGGCTCTGAGTTCAGATTACCCAGAATGCTTAGAGAGTCAGAGGGAGGATGAGGAGGTGTTGGACGGTGAGGATGAAGAGCAGAGGAGGAGCAGCAGAGAGGCATTTCTGAACATCACACTGCACTTCCTGAGGAGCATGGAGCAGGAGGAGCTGGCTGACCGTCTGCAGAGCAGTGAGAGGGTTTCTATAGAGATTTAACAAGCTGGATAAATGTTGACTAAAGTCTCAAGAGATGGAACAAAGTATATTCAGATCTTTCTTCTTTAAAGATGTATTTGACTCATTGATCTGATTTGTTGTGTGTTCATTCAGGAAGTCGTTCTGGAGTGTGTCAGCGTGAACTTAAGTCTAACCTGAATGAGAGGTTCCAGTGTGTGTTTGAGGGCATTGCTAAAGCAGGAAACCCAACCCTTCTGAACCAGATCTACACAGAGCTCTACATCACAGAGGGGGGGTCTGCAGAGGTCAATGATGAACATGAGGTCAGACAGATTGAAACAGCATCCAGGAAACCAGACAGACCAGAAACAACCATCAGACAAGAAGACCTCTTTAAAGCCCCACCTGGAAGAGATGCACCAATCAGAGCAGTGCTGACAAAGGGCGTGGCTGGCATTGGGAAAACAGTCTTAACACAGAAGTTCACTCTGGACTGGGCTGAAGGCAAAGCCAACCAGGACATCCAGTTCATATTTCCATTCACCTTCAGAGAGCTGAATGTGGTGAGAGAGAACAAGTACAGCTTGGTGGAACTTGTTCATCACTTCTTCTCTGAAACCAGAGACGCAGGAATCTGCAGGTTTGATCAGTTCCCGGTTGTGTTCATCTTTGACGGTCTGGATGAGAGTCGACTTCCTCTGGACTTCCTCAACACTAAGATCCTGACTGATGTCACAGAGTCCACCTCAGTGGATGTGCTGCTGACAAACCTCATCAGGGGGAAGCTGCTTCCCTCTGCTCGCCTCTGGATAACCACACGACCTGCAGCAGCCAATCAGATCCCTCCTGAGTGTGTGGACATGGTGACAGAGGTCCGAGGGTTCACTGACCCACAGAAGGAGGAGTACTTCAGGAAGAGATTCAGAGATCAGGAGCAGGCCGGCACCATCATCTCCCACATCAAGACCTCACGAAGCCTCCACATCATGTGCCACATCCCAGTCTTCTGCTGGATCTCTGCTTCAGTTCTGGAGGAGGTGTTGAAAACCAGAGAGGGAGGAGAGCTGCCCAAGACCCTGACTGAGATGTACATCCACTTCCTGGTGGTTCAGTCCAAAGTGAAGAACATCAAGTATGATGGAGGAGCTGAGACAGATCCACACTGGAGTCCAAAGAGCAGGAAGATGATGGAGGCTCTGGGGAAACTGGCTTTTGAGCAGCTGCAGAAAGGCAACCTGATCTTCTATGAGTCCGACCTGACAGAGTGTGGCATGGATATCAGAGCAGCCTCAGTGTACTCAGGAGTGTTCACACAGGTCTTTAGAGAGGAGAGAGGACTGTACCAGAGGGACAAGGTGTTCTGCTTCGTCCATCTGAGCGTTCAGGAGTTTCTGGCTGCTCTTCATGTCCATCTGACCTTCATCACCTCTGGAGTCAACCTGCTGTCAGAAGAACCAACAACCTCCATGCTGCCTGAAGTCTTCAGACACAAACCTGAACTCACACATCTCTACCAGAGTGCTGTGGACCAGGCCTTACAGAGTCCAAACGGACACCTGGACTTGTTCCTCCGGTTCCTCCTGGGTCTTTCACTGGAGACCAATCAGAAACTCCTACGTGGTCTGCTGACAGAAACAGGAAGTAGCTCAAAGACCAACAAGAAAACAGTCCAGTACATCAAGAAGAAGATGGATGAGTATCTGTCTCCAGAGAGAAGCATCAACCTGTTCCACTGTCTGAATGAACTGAATGATGGTTCTCTGGTGGAGCAGATCCAACAGTCCCTGAGATCAGGAAGTCTCTCCTCAGATAATCTGTCTCCTGCTCAGTGGTCAGCTCTGGTCTTCATCTTACTGTCATCAGAAGAAGATCTGGACGTGTTTGACCTGAAGAAATACTCTGCTTCAGAGGAGGCTCTTCTGAGGCTGCTGCCAGTGGTCAAAGCCTCCAGGACAGCTTTGTGAGTACAGAAACATTCATATATCATGAAGTAAATATTATGCTCATCTTTTTAAAATATTGTTTGTACTTTCTTTATCAGACTGAGTGGCTGTAACCTGTCAGAGAGAAGCTGTGCAGCTCTGTCCTCAGTCCTCAGCTCCCAGTCCTCTAGTCTGAGAGAGCTGGACCTGAGTAACAACGACCTGCAGGATTCAGGAGTGAAGCTGCTGTCTGCTGGACTGGAGAGTCCTCACTGTGCTCTGGAGACTCTCAGGTCAGGGTTCATCAACATGTTAAACTTATAGCCAGTTAAATTGCGATGTACATTAATGATGGATACACTCATAACCTTTTGTTGCATCTGCTTCAATAACATTTGTTATTGTTTTTTGACTCACTCTTGTTTGAACTTGTGTGTGTGTGTGTGTGTGTGTGTGTGTGTGTGTGTGTGTGTGTGTGTGTGTGTGTGTGTGTGTGTGTGTGTGTGTGTGTGTGTGTGTGTGTGTGTGTGTGTGTGTGTGTGTGTGTGTGTGTGTGTGTGTGTGTGTGTGTGTGTGTGTGTGTGTTCAGTCTGTCAGGCTGTATGGTCTCAGAGGAAGGCTGTGTTTCTCTGGCTTCAGCTCTGAGATCCAACCCCTCCCATCTGAGAGAGCTGGACCTGAGCTACAATCATCCAGGAGACTCAGGAGAGAAGCTGCTGTCTGCTGGACTGGAGGGTCCTCTCTGGAGACTGGACACTCTCAGGTATTATAAACATATACAGTGAAGGAAATAAGTATTTGATCCCCTGCAGATTTTTTAAGTTTGCCCACACAATACATTAACAGTCTATCATTTAAATGGTAGGTTTATATAAACATTGAGAGTAAGAATATCAATAATAATTATTAATATAAGTACTATAAACATAAACTATTTATTCTCTGATAAATAATAATTGAAGTTAATGAACTTGATTTATCGACTGATCTAAAATGATATCGTGAACATGTAGCTTCATCTGTGGAGAATAACAAAGCTCTGAGTTTGAGAGTGATGTCCATGTCTCCATGCTGCTCTGACCCCCCCCCCCCCCCCCCTTCTTTCAGGATGCAGCCTGCTGGAGTCCGATGGTTGAGACCCGGTCTGAGGAAGTGTGAGTGTGGTTTAATTTGATTCATGAAAACAAAGCAGCCACCATCTTCAAATGTAACCTTCATCATCAAAGTGTCAATAAATGAACAGCTGATAGATGAATAACTGCTGCTGTTCCTCTCCTCAGATTCCTGTGAACTCTCACTCGACACAAACACAGCACAGAGGAACCTCAAACTGTCTGAGGACAACAGGGAGGTGACATGTGTGAGAGAGGAGCAGCCATATCCTGATCATCCAGAGAGGTTTGACCCCTGGTGTCAGCTGATGTGTAGAAAAGCTCTGACTGGTCTCTATTACTGGGAGGTCGAGTGGAGAGGAAGGGTTTATATATCAGTGACTTACAGAGGAATCAGCAGGAGAGGAGAGAGAGAGGAATGTTTGTTTGGAAGGAATGATCAGTCCTGGAGTCTGATCTGCTCTGGTGGTCGTTACTCTGTCTATCACAATAACACAGTAACACACACCTCCCCCTCCTCCTCCTCCTCCTCCTCCTCCTCCTCCTCCTCTGGTAGAGTAGCAGTGTATCTGGATCATCCTGCTGGCTCTCTCTCCTTCTACAGAGTCTCCTCTGACACACTGATCCACCTCCACACCATCAGAACCACATTCACTGAACCTCTCTATTCTGGGTTCTGGTTCAGCTCTGGTTCCTCAGTGTCTCTGGTTCCTCTGTAGGAGGAAGAGTCTCCTCCTGTTCCAGAGGCTTCCTCCCTGCTGCCCAGAGAGTTCAGTCTGTTCAGGATCACAGCTGATGTTAGACCAACGTTGTTTAAAAAATATATTTCCATCTATTTGTTTTTAACCGTGGTGTACTTGTTATGTGTTTTTACTTATTGTTCTTCTTTATTATTAATAATGTCTTCCTGCTTTGTTATATTTGAATATACAGTCTACTCTTTTCACTTTATCTGCACTATACATCTTTTGATGTAATAATGTAGATTTCCACTTTTCGGGACAAATAAAGGAATTCTGATTCTGAAAATATGCTTTTGCTTCAGATTCAATATCTTCACTGTGATTCAGGAAAGTGCAACAAACATCACTTCACACACAAATACAGATAGAAATCAAACACATGGAAATACAGAAAAATAAATAAGATTTAAAGAAAAGAAAACAGAAATAGAAATACTATAAAAAAATAATCACAATTATAATAGTAATAAATAATAATACAAAAATAAAAAATAATAATAAACACTCGAATTTAAACAATTAAAAATAAATAAAACAAGACAGTGATACAAATACAAATTAAATACATTTAAATAGAAAGACTTTCAAACAAATATTAAAGTGGTTTTTTTTCGTTTTAAAGTGTAAAAGACAAAAATATAAATAAATATGATAAAACATTACATAAAAACTTTACAAAATATTATTTAAAAACCAATCATTATAATAAAATACATTCAAAATAAAGATGTGTTGTGTTTTGGCCACTCAGTCGTGTACAAAGCTTTTCTGTCTGCTGCTTTCAGAAAGAGACAGAAACCAGTTTGTGGCTCAGTGGTTAGCGCAGATTCAAGATTCAAGGCTTTCATTGTCACGTGTGCATAGCTACCGTGTAGTTATGACAACGAAGATCTGAGGTCACAGGCTGCTCCATCAGAGCAACACAATAACACAGATACAACAGTACAAGTAAATAAAATAGAATATAGTAGAAACAGTGCAGCCCATAACCAGTGCTGCTGTGTGAATGAGAGCTCAAACCCTGAGCCAGGGAGACGAACACATACTGGACTCTGAATACAAATAAAATCTCTCTGGCCAGAACTACAGCAAAGGATAGGGGACACGTCTGCTCCCCCATGAAGTGGAACCACTGTACAGATCTTAACCTCTGCCTAACGTTGGCAGTAACATAATAAACTTCTAATGTACTAAAGACTGGTGTTTACATGGTGTTTGTCCTCGGTTCCCCTCCTCCACTCCTCCGCTCGCATCTCCTGTGGCTAGAAAGGATCCGTCTTGTGTAAAACTCTCGGGAGAGTTTGGCTGAATGTCACGTGGCTGAATGTTTACGTTTGGCAGGCAGCCTTTCAGTTACGATCGTTAACATCAGTTGGCCACCGCAAATGATGGTGAGAAGCTAAACTATCTATTAATTATGTCAATGACAGGGAGTGTGATTGTTGAAATAGGATGTAAGCGGTCTTGTTGGTGTTCAAAGAAGAATGACAACACTGTAGATCACCAACACTGGTTTATTTTTTATTCACAGGCAAGTCAACGTTGTCGCAGTAAAAGTCCCAAGATAGCTCCTGGTGCAATAAAATGTTCCCTTGCAGTGTTTTACTATTAAGTCTGATGTTTCTCTATTAATATTGCTGCTGCATTAATGTGTATGTTGCATCATGTTACTGCTGAAGATGTGTTTCCGAGCCGCTCCGATTACAACGAGAGTTACAACGAGAACGTGACGTCATATTTACACTAGACAGATCCTTTCTAGTAGTGATGGCAAAATGAAGCTTTGAATGAAGCGTCGAACCACTTGGACAATTGTGTCGGAAATAGGTTCATTTCTCGAAGCTTCAGTTACAGCGACCTCTCCTGGCGAAGTGCAAGGCTGCAGTGGGTTTAACGCATCTTTGCCTTGAAAAATATTTGATACACACACACACTAAGACTGAATATCATGTTCTATTTGCAATTAAAGATTGATAATAGTGTGTATTGGGTTATTGAGAAGAGACTCGAGAGTGCTTGACATTTATTTGGGCGGAGACGGCCCTTTATCAGTTATTAAAGTATTAAAATTAAAAGTTAAACTATTCCGAGCTTTGAACCAGCTGCGCAGAGGATATCGCCACATCCTAGCCGCCTGCCCTATCCACTGGGCTATCAATTCTTTAGACCATCGAAGTGTTTTTATATTACTGATTGTCTTTTTGTTCACAACTTCTCCACATTTCGAAGTGTTTCACGAGCCAGAACGATCTGTTTTTCTTCGTGGGTTGCTATAATGATCCAATGCAATGCCAACAACAACAACTCAACAGCAACAATGCAAACTCCGACAACAACCCATACATTGCGCATTGTTTAGAGCGGTTATAAAGTGTTGAAGCGCTCAAATTTGAAACTGTCACCTGTCAGAATCGAGACGAGGCAGTGCATTGAATCACCTGATTGGACGGCGAACCAGTGAGTTGATTCATTCAGGAAATGAAGCAGTTGCTGGTTCGGACGTCACATGTCACGTGATTTGAAGCAGTTGCTGCTTCGGACGTCACATGTCACGTGATTTGAAGCAGTTGCTGGTTCGGACGTCACATGTCACGTGATTTGAAGCAAGCTTCGAAGCACTGCTTCTATGGAATTGGAAGTCCAAGGTTGAAGCTCCGTTCGAAGCTTCAGTGTCAAACTGCCATCACTACTTCACAGTCCGTCCAATAGAAGTGATCTGCACAGAAAGGCCAAGAATAATCCACATGAAGGATATTCCTGAAGTCTTCAAACCGTCCTGAAGACCACAGAGCATTGAGAGCAGTGTTGGGAAAGTTCACTTTCTACATGAACTAGTTCAGTTCACAGTTCACACATTTTAAAATGAACTAGTTCAGCTCATAGTTCATAATTCAAAATGTTGAACTAAAGTTCATGATTTCAAAAATGAACTAATTTATAGTTTATAGTTATTTTTTCAATACGTTGCTGCGAGCTATTATTTGTCAAAATGATTGCCACAACCCATATAGAACCACAGACAGAATACTGGCATTTCCATAACGCTTTGCTGCCGCCCATTCAGTCCACACTAGTAGCAGCTGCAGCTTTCATCTCTACATTATATTTTCAAAAACATGAGAAAAAACATGCTTCTTGAATGGTCTTTATTAAGTATAATAATCTAAATATACTTAAAGTACCAAAAGTGAAAGTGGTCATTGTGCAAACATATAACATATAAACATGTGCCGACATAACTCTGTACTAACACAACACGACGTAGGAACCAGGCTGAGGTATGAAACTAAGGTTGTACCTCAAAGTTCAATATTCAAAGTGCAAAACATTTAAACATTAATTCTCTTTTCATTAAGTCAGTCGCATTCTTTTTTTTTCCTGACTAAAGATCCCTTCCCACAAATTCTATTCACAAACACATCTGATCCTGTGAACGCAGCACAGACTGAGACTCAGTCTAACCAGTCTGACTGTATTCTGTCATAGTGAGGTGAGGACACACACACACACACACACACACACACACACACACACACACACACACACACACACACACACACACACACACACACACAGGATAGGAAGCGCCTTCACTTCACTTCGTCTGATGGACGCTGAAGTTGATGAAGCTCAGACGAGGCTGCTACTGATGAATCTCACGGCTAACAGTTCAGTAAGTAGAGCTGTGATTGGTTGATGTTGTTGATTGTTGTGGTCGCAGAAACGCTTGAGTTGATGAACGTGTGATTGTTTAAAGCTGGGAAACAAGATGGCCTCCGAGCTGTGCGAGCAGAGAGAGAGAGTTCAGGTTAGTTTAAAGAGTTCCCTGTGAGGAGGAAGAGGAGTTCAGGCTGATGGGGGTCAGTCTGTCAGGAGGGCTACTGATGTGGAGGGGGAGGAAACGGTAGGGCACTAGGACCCAGCAGCCATCAGAGAGCTCACCTGGGCCTTTGCTCCTGAAACACCTGAGAGACTCTGGCTGCGTTTCATTGGTCGATCAACACGCCCTCCTGGCCCCCCCTCAGGAACTCTGATCTAAAGTCTAAACAGTGAAACTCAAACGTCTTAATGCAGTATTCTCACCTTGTTACATGTGTCCTGATAATGAAGAAGTGTACTTGTAATAGACTGTAAAGTTACAACATGTACTTACAGGCAATATCTGTATCTGATGGCATTAGAATATATTCTATAAACTGTCATTCAACGGGAACTGTTTCACTACTTTTGCTGACAGACTTTTAACATATTTCTAAGTTTTCTGTTTTCACAGAGCACATTAAGGTTTAGTTTCTGATGAAACTGTGAGGGACTCTTTCTCTGTTGTAGTCTTCTCTTCAGGTGTTCTGTGTTAAACACCTGCTGAGCAGGACGGAAGCCATTTTGTTTCTTAGTCTTTGCTGTAAAAAAAAATAACTCAAGTCCAAACACGTCAACAAACGAAAAGAAAAGGTGTGTTCAATTCAGTCGGGAAGCTCAAATATGGGCCAAAAATAAAAGCTAAAGGTGTTGGAGGAGGAGGAGGAGGAGGAGGAGGAGGAGGAGGAGGAGGAGGAGGAGGAGGGCCTCCAGTGGTCACTCTGAGGAACTGCAGCTGGTTTCTGGTTTCTCACAGAGGAGGACAAAGGACTCAGATCTTTACTTTCAGAAACATTAGTGGAACCACAGTGTGATAATAATCTGTTTCAGGTCCTCTATTCAACACTTCACTAAAGTACACGTTTAAACATCAAAATATACTTAAAGTGCAAAAGTACTCATTCTGCACCAGTTCATAATAATATGTTTCACATTATTTAATGATAATAATTAATTAATCCGTCTGTTCACTTTAATGTAACAGCTGGTAAAGGAGGAGCTTTTTCTTTTTTAAATAAAGGTCATATACAGTACATTGTGCCTCGTGATTTTCACCAAGGAATCATATTTTAATATATAGTTAAGGCAGGACAATTTGGTGATTATATTTAGTGTTATTAATCTAGATCTGAAACGTTTACACAACATGTTCTTAACGTAAGTTATCACTTCAATGCAGGGCCGTGGGAAGTAGGGGTGCTGAGGGTGCTGCAGTACCCCCTGGTGGAGGACAGGGGATCTGCACTTCCACAAGATTAAATACAAATATAATAAATAAAATAAAATAAATAGATTTGAAGGCTTGCTGAGCTCTTCAGAGTCCGTCCAATAGAAGTGATCTGCACAGAAAGGCCAAGAATAATCCACATGAAGGATATTCCTGAAGTCTTCAAACCGTCCTGAAGACCACAGAGCATTGAGAGGGTCTTTAAGACGCTGCAGCTCACAGAGCCAACAACATGGAAACTGTCTCATGAGTGTTTTAGTTTGGAGGTGTGAGAGCTCTGTGTCCTGATGAGATAATGTGTGGTTCTCCAGCAGGTGGTTGTGTGTGTGTGAAGGTGTGAGCTCTGCTATGAATCCCTGTGAGGACACTGAACCCGCTCTGAGTGGGGACCCTGAACGCCTCACCAAAGCTCAGAGGTGAGATGAAGACCTCTGACTGTCCTCTCCTCCAGAGCTCAGCAGGCATTATTCACACTCTGTGTGTGTGTTGTGTTGAAGCCCAGAGCAGCAGCATGGACCTGGACATGGACCTGGACCTGGACCTGGACCTGGACCTGGACCTGGACCTGGACCTGGACCTGGACCTGGACCTGGACCTGGACCTGGACCCAGCTGTGTGTCCATAAAGAGTGACCAGTCTAGAGATGAACCTTTATATTTTAAAGGCCGCCCTTCAGAGACAGAGTAAGTGGACGTCATGTGACTTCATTATATCAGTACTTTCTTATAAATACGTGGGTGTCCTGACAGACCCTTCTCTTCTAGAAAGACCACATAGAATCTGGAAAAGACAAAACAAATAATAGAGTAGAGAGTAGATAAAGTTTTATTTTTTACATCTGTGATTTTAGAGTATTTTGCAGTACTGTAATACTACACGGTACAGGTCCACCTCTTTAAAGTCAAAACTGCTCCACCAGTCTATCAGATAATCTGCTCAAAGGTCTTAGGTCAACATTTGAGAGCCTCTCTGAATCAGCCTACCATCACAACCTTTAGAGGCTGGCCAACCACATTATCTCTGACCCCAACCATGATTATGTAATGAGTGAAATCCCAGGTCAGATGAACATGGTGTCTTCAGTGACTGTGTTGTTATGGTAAATATCTGGTTCCTTGTTTCTTGTCTTGACGTCCGCGTTGACGTTGCTAAAGGAGCTGCTGTGATGCCAGAAGCATGTCAGACTTGATCTGATAATAAAGTATTCTCATGTTGTTGTATGGTGCTCTGAGCTCTGATCTGACTAAGTGTTAGTGTGATGGAGACTAGGAGATGTTTTAAGTGTTCGATGACCATTATGTGCGTACCTGTCTAAGGACTGCAGATAGAAATGATCTTAATCTGGCATAACTCATCCCTTCTTTGAGATTCATGTATTTATAAGCATGGCCCCTGTTTATTAAACACATTGTAATATGAATAGTATTTAGGACCATTGTGACGGTCCAGATTCCTAACTGTTTGTTTCTCATGTTTCAGGAGGAGGCTGGAGGAACCTGAACCCAGCTGTGTGTCCATGAAGAGTGACTGGTCTATGGAAAAACCTATGGACTTCAAAGATGGACGACACTCTGTTGGTCAAAGGTGGGGATTGAAAGTTGATAACCCCCTTCATGGTACCTGCTGCTCTGCTTTCAGGTTGTATTGACCCAGCTAAGAAAGTGTGGCTCTGTTGAATTTTCTTGGTGAGACACTTCTCTGGTTCCTTTCTAATAAAAGCAGCTTTGATCATTTATAAGGCGTATCAGGTTTGAAAGCTTTAAGCACCATAAACACCAACTTGGCAATAAACCTGTTTCTGATTCTGATGAAGGTTTCTTTAAATAAAGAAATAAGGGTCATGTTTACCTTCAGTGTTTCTCATCTGAGTTACATTTCTTTCCTTCTTAAGTAAAGCTGGAGTTTTGTAATCCTGCAGCTTGCGTCCAAAGGGAGGGAAACTCAACTGTGTGGACGTCTACTCCAGCTTATGATCAGCTCTGTGTGAATACATACCTGAGTGTTTCCCATTGCTCCTCGTCAGTCGGAGGTCAATGTTTCCCTGTATTTGCAGCAGTTTTTGCTTCTCATTTCTAAAATGTGTAATTGCTGTGTGGTGTTTTGCTCTTCACCTGGTGCTCTATTGAACAATTAAACAGCTCTTGATCAAATTAAATTAAATGTAATTGTTAAACCTTAATCAAAGATTACAGTCACTGATTACTTTCATTTTGGTGCGTGGCCCTTCTTAGTATTTAGTGTTGCTGATAGTCAAGGATGAGTGATATCACTGCCCTTTAACCTTTGCACCAATTCATGTGTCTATAAAATGTTATTTTGAGGTTTTAGTTTAAAATAGAAATTGGCAATAACGTCTAAAGCTGCTAAAGTTGGTACTCCGTGCGAGGCCCAGACAAATCCAGTGATCTAACCTTTCTCCTGTTGCTCACACATGCACCTGATCCACATTTCCAGCACCACTGAAGCATATCAGAGATAATGTGAGTTGTTTCTTCATGATTCCTCACAGAGAGGACCAACAGAGCTCAGAGGTTCCCAGAGGTCAGTCTGCCCAGCAGCATCAGACACAGCTGGACTCCACATTTATGGTCTGTACATGAACTACAGCTACTTCACATCTGTTCTGCTCACAGTCAACTCCATGATGCACTTTGTAGATCAGTGGATGGTCAGTCTGTCCAACATGGATCTGATGTTTGGTGACTTTAGTTTGATTGTGTTGTTCATGTATTCTGTTCCAGCTGCTGGAGGACAACATCATCACTTTTGTGAAGAACGAGCTGAAGAAGATCCAGAAGGCTCTGAGTTCAGATTACCCAGAGTGCTTAGAGAGTCAGAGGGAGGATGAGGAGGTGCTGGACGGTGAGGATGAAGAGCAGAGGAGGAGCAGCAGAGAGGCATTTCTGAACATCACACTGCACTTCCTGAGGAGCATGGAGCAGGAGGAGCTGGCTGACCGTCTGCAGAGCAGTAAGAGGGTTTCTATAGAGATTTAACAAGCTGGATAAATGTTGACTAAAGTCTCAAGAGATGGAACAAAGTATATTCAGATCTTTATTCTTTAAGGATGTATCTGACTCATTGATCTGATTTGTTGTGTGTTCATTCAGGAAGTCCTTCTGGAGTGTGTCAGCGTGAACTTAAGTCTAACCTGCAGGAGAGGTTCCAGTGTGTGTTTGAGGGCATTGCTAAAGCAGGAAACCCAACCCTTCTGAACCAGATCTACACAGAGCTCTACATCACAGAGGGGGGGTCTGCAGAGGTCAACAAGGAACATGAGGTCAGACAGATTGAAACAGCATCCAGGAAACCAGACAGACCAGAAACAACCATCAGACAAGAAGACCTCTTTAAAGCCTCACCTGGAAGAGATGCACCAATCAGAGCAGTGATGACAAAGGGCGTGGCTGGCATTGGGAAAACAGTCTTAACACAGAAGTTCACTCTGGACTGGGCTGAAGGCAAAGCCAAGCAGGACATCCAGTTCATATTTCCATTCACCTTCAGAGAGCTGAATGTGGTGAGAGAGAACAAGTACAGCTTGGTGGAACTTGTTCATCACTTCTTCTCTGAAACCAGAGACGCAGGAATCTGCAGGTTTGATCAGTTCCCGGTTGTGTTCATCTTTGACGGTCTGGATGAGAGTCGACTTCCTCTGGACTTCCTCAACACTGAGATCCTGACTGATGTCACAGAGTCCACCTCAGTGGATGTGCTGCTGACAAACCTCATCAGGGGGAAGCTGCTTCCCTCTGCTCGCCTCTGGATAACCACACGACCTGCAGCAGCCAATCAGATCCCTCCTGAGTGTGTGGACATGGTGACAGAGGTCCGAGGGTTCACTGACCCACAGAAGGAGGAGTACTTCAGGAAGAGGTTCAGAGATCAGGAGCAGGCCGGCACCATCATCTCCCACATCAAGACCTCACGAAGCCTCCACATCATGTGCCACATCCCAGTCTTCTGCTGGATCTCTGCTTCAGTTCTGGAGGAGGTGTTGAAAACCAGAGAGGGAGGAGAGCTGCCCAAGACCCTGACTGAGATGTACATCCACTTCCTGGTGGTTCAGTCCAAAGTGAAGAACATCAAGTATGATGGAGGAGCTGAGACAGATCCACACTGGAGTCCAAAGAGCAGGAAGATGATGGAGGCTCTGGGGAAACTGGCTTTTGAGCAGCTGCAGAAAGGCAACCTGATCTTCTATGAGTCCGACCTGACAGAGTGTGGCATCGATATCAGAGCAGCCTCAGTGTACTCAGGAGTGTTCACACAGGTCTTTAGAGAGGAGAGAGGACTGTACCAGAGGGACAAGGTGTTCTGCTTCGTCCATCTGAGCGTTCAGGAGTTTCTGGCCGCTCTTCATGTCCATCGAAAATGTATAAATTCTCGTATCAACCTGCTGTCAGAAGAACCAACAAACTCCAGGCGTCCTAAAGTCTTCAGAGCCAAACCTGAACTAACACATCTCTACCAGAGTGCTGTGGACCAGGCCTTACAGAGTCCAAACGGACACCTGGACTTGTTCCTCCGCTTCCTCCTGGGTCTTTCACTGGAGACCAATCAGAAACTCCTACGTGGTCTACTGACAGAAACAGGAAGTAGCTCAGAGACCAATCAGGAAACAGTCCAGTACATCAAGAAGAAGATGGATGAAGATCTGTCTCCAGAGAGAAGCATCAACCTGTTCCACTGTCTGAATGAACTGAATGATGGTTCTCTAGTGGAGCATATCCAACAGTCCCTGAGTTCAGGAAGTCTCTCCACAGATAATCTGTCTCCTGCTCAGTGGTCAGCTCTGGTCTTCATCTTACTGTCATCAGAAGAAGATCTGGACGTGTTTGACCTGAAGAAATACTCTGCTTCAGAGGAGGCTCTTCTGAGGCTGCTGCCAGTGGTCAAAGCCTCCAGGAAGGCTCTGTGAGTACAGAAACATTCATATATCATGAAGTAGTGGTGGTCTAATGCAGTGTTTCCCAACCGGGGGTACGCGTAACCCTAGTGGTACGCGAGGGAACTTCAGGGGGTACGTGGAATTCCAAGGTGACAAGTAAAAATAATAATAATCCCGTCAAAAATGATATTGCGCGATTAGTTTCCCTAGGGAGACAATAGTCTGTTTCACAACCGCGCCAAAATCCCACAATGAAAACAGCTGCTTACCTGCAGCCAGAAAAAAACTGGTAGGTCTGCACTATGGCTAAATGGCTGAAACGTCCGCTTGCTCTGGATTCAGGCCAGGAGGAGCCCGCAGAGAAACGTAAGAAAGAGGCCAAACTGAAACCAAGGCAGTACAGTGAAACATATATATTATTTTGATTCATTTCTACTTCTGCGGACCCACCGCAGCCTCAGTGCTTCTTTTGCGGTGAAGTCCTGGCTAATAGTGCGATGAAGCCAGCGCATTTACAGAGACACCAGAGCACCAAACATTCGGGAAGTGTCGATAAAAGTGAAGAATTTTACAGACGAAAGCTGTCGGAATTTTTAAGTCGAGCCAGACAGTAATGATGAAAGCCACGAATGTGTCAATGAAAGCACTCGAGGCATCTTACGCCGTGTCCCTGCTTGTGGCTAAATAAAAAAAACCTCACTCTATTGTTGAGGAGCTCATTCTCTCTGCAGCGACTGCGTTGGCCGAAATTATGATAGACAAGAAAGCAGCCGAAGCACTTAAGAAAGTTCCCCTGTTGAATAACACCGTATCCCGTCGGATCAATGATATGTCTGTTAATATAATTGGACAAGTGGTGAACAAAATGAAACTAGCCGGTCAGTTCGCTTTGCAGCTGGATGAAATTACAGACGTGAGTGGAGAAGCGCAGCTCCTGTCCTTCGTGCGTTACAAAGATGCGTCGGACATAAACGAGCATATTTTATTTTTCAAAACGCTGCCAGGAAAGACAACTGGGGAAGAATTGTTCCAGTTTATCGACAGCTTCTTCAGAGAACATCATCTGCAGTGGAAAACCTGCAGCCACATCTGTACTGATGGAGCAGCTGCGATGAAGGGGCGTGTAAAGGGACTTTTTGGGCACGTAAGAAAGGTAAATCCCGACATTAAATGGATGCATTGTATTATTCATCGTGAAGCACTAGCTAGCAAGAGGATGAGCCCTGATTTAAGTGCTGTTATGGATGATGCTGTGAAGAGGATAAAATTCATCCAATCTCGGCCATTGAATCACAGGCTGTTTGAAAGTCTTTGTCATTTGAAAGGCACAGAGCACGATCAGCTATTGCTTCACACAGACGTGCGCTGGCTGTCTCGTGGGAAAATGTTACTGAGATTTTATGAACTTCGCAATGAAGTTTTTTTGTTATTGACGGAGCATCTGCATCCTCTTGCTGTGCAGCTTGAGGATGACAAGTGGGTGGCGCGCCTGGCATATCTTGCTGATGTGTTTACCAAACTCAACGAGCTCAACCTATCACTTCAGGGCAAGGAGTCACATATCCTGAAATTGTATGACAAAGTTCAAGGATTCACAAAAAAGCTCAAACTATGGGAGAGGAAATGTGATGAGGGAGACGGCATACTTGCAAACCGTTAGACCTCAGAAATCGGGATTATTTCAAAATGCAAAATGGGGGGGGTGCTAGTGGAGTGGATCGCCGGAGCTGTTAGATTAACATTAACATGCTTCTTGTAGTTGTAAGTGCACTGCCTTGCGGCCTGTAGCGCCGTCCTTGATGGAGCATATGTGTGGGCTGGACCTGTATTTTAGGAAAGGACTGAGCAGAGAGTAGAGTAGTTGTCGATTCTTGTTCTGTTTTTCTGTGAATATCTGCCTCACCCACTCAGACTTTGAGTTGCGCGCGCTACTAAAGAGACGTGTTACCATGGAAACCAAACAATGCTGCAGCTGTATTAAAGTCCGAGTGGAAACTGTCGTGTGTAAATCTGATTTTGTCAGAAATCGGGAGAAATGCGGGAGAAATATGACCCCGGGAGGAAACCGGGAGAGAGTAATGAAAATCGGGAGGGTTGACAAGTATGGGGAGACGTGAGCTCTTTCCCACTACTCAATGCCCATCTTGCCACAACTGCTGTTGCCAGGGGTCCAGACCGTCCAGTGGTCAAACTGGTGCAAGCACACCTGTCCAAACTCTGCACTGATTTCAGCCATTATTTTCAGGACATTGAAAATAAGTCAGAAAGACTGGATTGGGTGAGGAACCCATTCATTGTGAGTGAGAGCAGCAACAGCCTTCCAGCAATGCTGCAGGAGCCTCTGATGGAATTATCATCTGACCGTGGTCTGAAGATGGCATATGCTGAGAAGTCATTGACTGAGTTTTGGTGTGATGTGGAGAAGGAATATCCTGAACTGTGAAAACATGCACTGATTGAACTTTTGCCGTTTGGTTCTACTTATTTGTGTGAGGTGACCTTCTCAGCTTTAACACACATCAAAACCAAGCAGAGGAACAGACTGGATGTGGAGACCAGCCTGGTCACAGCTGTTTCCACACTGCCTCCAGAACTATCAAAGCTTATGAAAGACAAGCAAGCTCAAGTGTCTCATTAAAGCTCACATGACTGGTGAAAAGAAACTGCTAGGCCTATACTGATTCTGGATATTATTTTGCGAAGTGTTTTGTTCCCGAATTAAAGTTAATTGCCTGTTTAAAGGGGACTTATTCAAAGGGGCTCCAGGTTTAAGACTAAATGTTACAAGATATATAGCAAAGATAAGTTGATTATTTTGATTTCATATGTATTTATTTGATTACATTATTTATTTTCAAGGAAACATATTCATTTTTATTGAGTGATTTAAGTTAAAATTAAGAAAATGCCTGAGAATTAGATGTTAAAATTAAGGAGATGAAATAAAGTTATTTTCATTAATAATCAGTTACGTTCTACTTGTGAAGGATCATCAGCACATATGAGTGAGGGGGTACTCATGGTATGACAAAAGGCTGAGGGGGTACACAAGACAAAAAATGTTGGGAACCACTGGTCTAATGGATAGTGAGGTGGGATGAAGATCGGAACGTTGTGAGTTCAATTCCCGACAGGAACACCACCACTAGTGTGCCCTTGAGTAAGGCACTTAGTCCTCAGTTTCTCCAGGGAGAATGTCTCTGTAATTGTAAGTCGCTTTGGATAAAAGCGTCAGCTAAATGAAATGTAAAGTAAATATTATGCTCATCTTTTTAAAATATTGTTTGTACTTTCTTTATCAGACTGAGTGACTGTAACCTGTCAGAGAGAAGCTGTGCAGCTCTGTCCTCAGTCCTCAGCTCCCAGTCCTCTAGTCTGAGAAATCTGGACCTGAGTAACAACGACATGCAGGATTCAGGAGTGAAGCTGCTGTCTGCTGGACTGGAGAGTCCTCTCTGTACTCTGGAGACTCTCAGGTCAGGATTCATCAACATGTTGAGCTCCCTTTTGAATATTTATTGATATATTGGGCTGCTGTTGCCCAGAAGGGAAATAGGCGATAACCAATGGGAGGGTTATTGATTAGATCCCCTCTCCATGAGGTTAACATGTCAAAGTGTCCTTGGGCAAGATACTTGACCTCAAATTATTTTCTAGACATTGTATTGAAGTGTTTGTTAGTTGCTTCAGTAAAAGCCTAAGCTGAAATAACATGTATGATTACTGGATGAGTTTTCTAAGTTCATTGTACTCAAGTTATTTTTCAACCCAGTTGTGATCGTCAATTTTCAGACCCTATGTAACATAATATACTTTACAGTTTTTCTGTTTTGCCCAGGAAAACATGTTATATAAAAACATAGTCCACTTTAACATTTGCTTCCATTTATTTTGTTGTCTCTTCAGACTGAGTGGCTGTAAGCTGTCAGAGAGAAGCTGTGCAGCTCTGTCCTCAGTCCTCAGCTCCCAGTCCTCTAGTCTGAGAGAGCTGGACCTGAGTAACAACGACCTGCAGGATTCAGGAGTGAAGCTGCTGTCTGCTGGACTGGAGAGTCCTCTCTGTACTCTGGAGACTCTCAGGTCAGGATTCATCAACAAGTTAAACTTATAGCCAGTTAAATTGCGATGTACATTAATGATGGATACACTCATAACCTTTTGTTGCATCTGCTTCAATAACATTTGTTATTGTTTTTTGACTCACTCTTGTTTGAACTTGTGTGTACGTGTGTGTGTGTGTGTGTGTGTGTGTGTGTGTGTGTGTGTGTGTGTGTGTGTGTGTGTGTGTGTGTGTGTGTGTGTGTGTGTGTGTGTGTGTGTGTGTGTGTGTGTGTGTGTGTGTGTGTGTGTGTGTGTGTGTGTGTGTGTGTGTGTGTGTGTGTGTGTGTGTGTTCAGGCTGTCAGGCTGTCTGGTCTCAGAGGAAGGCTGTGTTTCTCTGGCTTCAGCTCTGAGATCCAACCCCTCCCATCTGAGAGAGCTGGACCTGAGCTACAATCATCCAGGAGACTCAGGAGAGAAGCTGCTGTCTGCTGGACTGGAGGGTCCTCTCTGGAGACTGGACACTCTCAGGTATTATAAACATATACAGTGAAGGAAATAAGTATTTGATCCCCTGCAGATTTTTTAAGTTTTCCCACACAATACATTAACAGTCTATCATTGTAATGGTAGGTTTATATAAACATTGAGAGTAAGAATATCACAAAGAAAATCCAGAAATTGACATTATATAAAAGATAAAAATGTATTTCCATTTAACTGAGTGAAATAAGTATTTGATCCCTTTGCAACAAACAAGGATTCTGGCTCCCAAAGACAAATAATTCATCTTCCTTTAAAAACGTTCTCCTAATCAACTTGTTACCTGTATAAAAGACACCTGTCCACAGAATCAATCAATCAGATTCCAATCTCTCCACCATGGGCGAGACTGTAGAGCTGTCTAAGGACCTCAGGGTGAGACTGTAGACCTGCACCAGGCTGGGATCGGCTACAAGACCACCGGAAAGCAGCTTGGTGAGAAGGAGACAACTCTTGGTGCCATTATTCAGAAGAATAATGTGTGTGTTTCTAAATGGAAGAAACACAAAATGAGCATCAATGGCCCTCGGTCTGGGCTCCACACAGGATCTGGCCCCGTGGGGTATTGATGATCATGAGAAAGGTGAGGAACCAGCCAAGAACTACACAGGAGGAACTTGTTAATGATCTCAAGGCAGCTGGGACCACAGTCACCAAGAAACCTATTGGTAACACACTACACCATAGTTGATCAAATCCTGCAGTGCCTGAAGCCCCCCTGCTCAAGAAGAACACGAGAGGCCGTCTGAAGTTTGACAACGAACATCTGAATGATTCAGAGAAGGCTTGGGAGAAGCGGATGAGCTCAGATGAGACTAAAATGTTGATCTTTGGCTTCAACTCGACACGCCGTGTTTGGAGGAAGAGAGATGCTGACTATAACCCCAGAACACCATCCGTCAGGCATGGAGGTGGAGACATTCTGCTTTGGGCTGTTTCTCTGCTGAGGGGACAGGAGGACTTCCCTGCATCGAGGAGAGGATGGACGGGGACATGTCCCTTGAGATCTTGGTCGATAGCCTCCTTCCCTCAGCCAGGACACTGACCATGGGTCATGGAGGGGTCTTCCAGCAGGACAAGGACCCTGAACATACGGCCAAGGCAACACAGGAGAGGCTAAAGAAGAAGCACCTTCAGGTGATGGAGGGTCCTAGCCAGTCTCTGGACCTTAATCCCATAGAAAATGTGTGGAGGGAGCTGAAGCTTCCAGATGCCAAGCATCAGCCTCAACACCTGAAGGATTTGGATCTTCAGAGAGGAGTGGACCAACATCCTTCCTGAGATGTGCACAGACCTGGAGACCAACTACAAGAAGCGTCTGACCTCTGTGTGACCTCTGTGTGTCCAACAAGGGTTTCTCCACCAAGTCCTAACACATGTTCTGCAAGGGGATCAAATACTTATTTCACTCAGTTAAATGCAAATACATTTTTATCTTTTATATAATGTACATTTCTGGATTTCCTTATTGATATTCTTTCTCTCACTGTTTATATAAACCTACCATTCAAATGACAGACTGGTCCTTTCTTTGTTGGTGAACTTACAAAGTCTGCAGGGATCAAATACGTATTTCCTCCACTGTGTGTATGCCAAGACAAAAACATTGAAGGGAACTAAAGACACGGGATAAGACTCAGGCAGCAGCTCTGTGTTTACAGAGAAGACACGACAACAAGAAATACATCTTTATCATTTTAGATTCTGATCTCCATTTTAATGCTCATTTTAATTTGCTGACCAAAAACTGCTTTTATCATTTTGGCAATAGAGTCAAAATCCATCCAACAACCTAAACACAGCAGAGAGCATCCCACTCCTGATGGACACCATCTGCACTGGCTCCTGTATCTGAATTGATTCTGAAGTGCTTCTCCTATTTTTAAAGCACTAAATGGCCCCTCCCTCTTTTAAACACAATGATGAACTATCAGATGTCCTGTGAATTCATCATAATAATAATAATAATAAATGGTATGGTCAAAGCACCTTTCATTGCTCAAAGCAAACCCAAAGTGCGTTGCATGAAAGATGCTTTTAAATAAAGTTCATTTTTTTTCCTCTTCAGATTCCAGGTAAGAGAAACACTCATTGACTGCTGCTAGCAGATGCTGAGGGAACACTAACTGAACACTGATCAACTCTTACATCTTATTCTCTGAGAAATAATAATTGAAGTTAATGAGCTTTATTTATCGACTGATCTAAAATGATATCGTGAACATGAAGGTTCATCTGTGGAGAATAACAAAGCTCTGAGCTTGAGAGTGATGTCCACATCTCCATGCTGCTCTGACCCCCCCCCCCCCCCCCCCCCCTCTTCTTTCAGGATGGAGCCTGCTGGAGTCCGATGGTTGAGACCCGGTCTGAGGAAGTGTGAGTGTGGTTTAATTTGATTCATGAAAACAAAGCAGCCACCATCTTCAAATGTAACCTTCATCATCAAAGTGTCAATAAATGAACAGCTGATAGATGAATAACTGCTGCTGTTCCTCTCCTCAGATTCCTGTGAACTCTCACTCGACACAAACACAGCACAGAGGAACCTCAAACTGTCTGAGGACAACAGGAAGGTGACACGTGTGGAGGAGAAGCAGCCATATCCTGATCATCCAGAGAGGTTTGATTTCTGGTGTCAGCTGATGTGTAGAGAAGCTCTGACTGGTCTCTGTTACTGGGAGGTCGAGTGGAGAGGAGGGGTTTATATATCAGTGACTTACAGAGGAATCAGGAGGAGAGGAGAGAGAGAGGACTGTGTGTTTGGAAGGAATGATCAGTCCTGGAGTCTGATCTGCTCTAATGGTCGTTACTCTGTCTATCACAATAAGAGAGAAACACACACCTCCTCCTCCTCCTCCTTCTCCTCCTCCTCCTCCTCCTCCTCCTCCTCCTCTGGTAGAGTAGCAGTGTATCTGGATCATCCTGCTGGCTCTCTCTCCTTCTACAGAGTCTCCTCTGACACACTGATCCACCTCCACACCTTCAGAACCACATTCACTGAACCTCTCTATGCTGGGTTTGCAGTTTGGTCTGGATCAGCGTCTCTGGTTCCTCTGTAGGAGGAAGAGTCTCTTCCTGTTCCAGAGACTTCCTCCCTGCTGCCCAGAGAGTTCAGTCTGTTCAGGATCACAGCTGATGTTAGACCAACGTTGTTTAAAACATATATTTCCATCTATTTGTTTTTAACCGTGGTGTACTTGTTATGTGTTTTTACTTATTGTTCTTCTTTATTATTAATAATGTCTTCCTGCTTTGTTATATTTGAATATACAGTCTACTCTTTTCACTTTATCTGCACTATACATCTTTTGATGTAATAATGTAGATTTCCACTTTTCGGGACAAATAAAGGAATTCTGATTCTGAAAATATGCTTTTGCTTCAGACTCAATATCTTCACTGTGATTCAGGAAAGTGCAACAAACATCACTTCACACACAAATACAGATAGAAATCAAACACATGGAAATACAGAAAAATAAATAAGATTTAATTTTTTACATCATTTTCTTTTTAGTTAAAGTATTTATTTATTTATTACTGTATTATTTTTATTTCTGTATCTATTTCCACAGTTATTTATATTAGTGTTCCTGTATTTATTCAAACATGTATTTATTTATTCTTACCTATGTCATGTTCTGTCCTCCATAGGTTGCAAGGAGGCTAGATGGAATAAAACCAATTTGAGCCAAGACTAAATACACTTGAGTGATGAACCCTGGCCCCCCACATCAAGAACCAATACTCAGACCTCTGGGCGACCTTCAGGGTCATAAATGTGCAAAACAATGTCTCTGCCCGACCCTGCTCAGCTTCTGAGATATACGAGATCGGGCATGACTTTATATATATCTCATTATCGAAAATACTTCATTACATTCCATGTATACAAACCAAATACGTATTTTTATAGCATTATGTTGCGAATAAGCACCACTAAAACAGAATGGAACAAAACAAATGCATTGATAAAAGACTATAAGAAATAGAAAATGTTAAATTGTGAAATGTATGGTTTCAGAGAAATTCCGTGAACAAGAATAAAAGACAAACGCAAAGATCCTACGAGAAATTATGACAAAACAAATACAAACATAATTTAAACTATGATACAGAAATAATAAGAACACAGACTTAGTACAACTGATCAATTGTGTTCAGGAATAAACAAATACAACACAAAAAAACAGATTGTATTAACAGAATAAGTGACACAATAGACTTTGTAGATCAGAAATAAAAGTACACAAGAAAAACGTAGCAGTACTTTTACTCCAAATACCTAATACAACGAAACATTAGAAATGATTTGTTTATCTAAAGGGGTAAATGGATGTCTACCAATCTGAAGAACAATGTTCAATTCCTATGTAAAGTGTGTTTAAACTACCATACTATAACGAGCGGAAAAACCCTGTTTTTACTTAGAACGTGTTGAAATAGTGGCGTATTTTGGCACAACGAGCTTCAACCTTATTTCTATCAGAACAAACCAATATGCAGCGTCCTTATTCAAAACTCCCCTGTTATACTGGATAGTGCCACCAAAACCACTTCATTCAACGACTGCAGCACTGGGAATACCGAGGTGTCCCATCTAAGTATTGGTATGGTAGGGTATGGTCGTAAGCATAAAGTGAGCATGGGAACATACCATCTATAGCAGGTAAAACACTGGAAATGTGTGTTTCTGGATCCATCATTGTTGGGTCAAAGGCTTTGTATGAAAATAAACCAAAAAAACTAAAGCAGAGTATCAGCTGCCAATTCCCCTTTTAGCCGTAACCCTAACGCTAATTTAGGTAAAAACCCCACCCGGTAAAATTTGACTGCAATCTGTCCGGATGGTGTGTCTCAAGGGGTTAATGGATTCTAAAGGCCGAGGACACACCAAGCCGATTATCGGCGTCGTTGGGCGTCAGGCCGACGATGAGCGTCGTCACACGCCCTACTCAGATTGGTGTGTCCCGCACCGTCGTGTCTTTTCAGCCGTGCCGACACCTTTTCGGCCGAAAACCGGCAGTCGGCCACCTTTTCGGCCGAAAACCGGCAGTCGGCCAAAGGCTGTCGGCAAAAGAAATCACTCTGATTGGCTGTTCAGCTTAGCGAATCAGCGAATGAGAGGCGAAACGGAAGTGAGCTACCCAAACAAACTATTAAGATTTCATTTCCCTCCAGCTCTCCTCACAGGTTGGGGAAAGCCCCGTGAGCTTCTCGCTGTAGAGTGATAATGGAACACGTTATTTGTTTATATCACGCAGTCTGTTCTTCTTCTCTCGGTTATCACGCAGTCTGTCTTCCGGTTGTTGCGTCTTTTGAATGACGAATACACACTACCGCCGCCTGCTGGTGAGGAGAGTTATTGCCACTCACGCATGCGCAGGTCGTACGTGCTTCTTGGCCGTCTGAAGTCTTTGCGGTGTGTTCCAGTGCGACACATGGCCAAGACGAGGAGACGAGAGGAAACACAACAGTCGGGGGTCCGTCTGTGTCAGTTCTTTGGTGTCAGGTTGGTGTGTCCGGGCCTTACGAGTCAGAAATTTGACAATCCCCAGCATGACAAAGCGAACTTTGGTGTGAGGCAATAGGAACGGAAATGTGGGTGAGATGGTGGAGATAACACACGTTGGAAGGGCGGTCGAGAGGATGTTACACCAGAAATGAGAGTGAGATACCTGTACTCATCTCAGAGGTACATATTGTACTTTTTACTGGACTACACTTATCTGACAGCTGCGGTTACTCTACAAAGGAAAAACCAGATCACCAAAGAGCAGTGAAGCGATCACTTTGTGTTGTTTTAATGAACGTATTTATTCAAGCTGTGTCCAGGAAGCAGAACTCTACACAACAGAGGCTGCAAAGAGTCCAATCGGACATTATTCTGCAAAATTGCAAAAAAGTAATGACTTCCTGTTTTGATCAAACGCACTGCAGGTTAGAGTAACAGGAAACTCTGTTAAAGATCCCTTCCCAATAATTCTATTCACAAAAACATTTGATCCTGTGAACGCAGCACAGACTGAGACTCAGTCCAACCAGTCTGACTGCTAACTGTAAAAAGTGAGGTGAGGACACACACACACACACACTCTCTCTCTCTCTCTCTCTCACATACACACACAAACACACACACACACACACACACACACACACACACACACACACACACACACACACACACACACACACACACACACACACACACACACACACACACACACACACACACACACACACACACACACACACAGGAAAGAGTTCCCTATGAGGAGGAAGAGGAGTTCAGGCTGATGGGGGTCAGTCTGTCAGGAGGGCTACTGATGTGGAGGGGGAGGCAACTAGAGGGCACTAGGACCCAGCAGCCATCAGAGAGCTCACCTGGGCCTTTGCTCCTGAAACACCTGAGAGACTCTGGCTGCGTTTCATTGGTCGATCAACACGCCCTCCTGGCCCCCCCTCAGGAACTCTGATCTAAAGTCTAAACAGTGAAACTCAAACGTCTTAATGCAGTATTCTCACCTTGTTACATGTGTCCTGATAATGAAGAAGTGTACTTGTACTAGACTGTAAAGTTACAACATGTACTTACAGGCAATATCTGTATCTGATGGCATTAGAATATATTCTATAAACTGTCATTCAACGGGAACTGTTTCACTACTTTTGCTGACAGTCTTTTAACTTATTTCTAAGTTTTCTAATTTCACAGAGCACATTAAGGGTTTAGTTTCTGATTAAACGGTGAGAGACTCTTTCTCTGTTGTTGTCTTCTCTTCAGGTGTTCTGTGTTAAACACCAGCTGAGCAGGACGGAAGCCATTTTGTTTCTTAATCTTCACTTTTAAAAAAAATAACACAAGTCCAAACACGTCAACAAACGAAAAGAAAAGGTGTGTTCAATTCAGTCGGGAAGCTCAAATATGGGCCAAAAATAAAAGCTAAAGGTGTTGGAGGAGGAGGAGGAGGAGGAGGAGGAGGAGGAGGAGGAGGAGGGGGAGGAGGAGGAGGAGGAGGAGGACCTCCAGTGGTCACTCTGAGGAACTGCAGCTGGTTTCTGGTTTCTCACAGAGGAGGACGAAGGACTCAGATCTTTAGTTTCAGAAACATTAGTGAAACCACAGTGTGATAATAATCTGTTTCAGGTCCTCTATTCAACACTTCACTAAAGTACAAGTTTAAACATCAAAATATACTTAAAGTGCAAAAGTACTCATTCTGCACCAGTTCATGATAATATGTTTCACATTATTTAATGATAATAATTAATGAATCCGTCTGTTCACTTTAATGTAACAGCTGGTAAAGGAGGAGCTTTTTATTTTTTAGATAAAGGTCATATACAGTACATTGTGCCTCGTGATTTTCACCAAGGAATCATATTTTAATATATAGTTAAGGCAGGACAATTTGGTGATTATATTTAGTGTTATTAATCTAGATCTGAAACGTTTACACAACATGTTCTTAACGTAAGTTATCACTTAAATGCAGGGCCGTGGGAAGTAGGGGTGCTGAGGGTGCTGCAGCACCCCCTGGTGGAGGACAGGGGATCTGCACTTCCACAAGATTAAATACAAATATAATAAATAAAATAAAATGAATTTTCAGCCTTGACGTAACAACATTCATAATTAAATAAAGATAACACCCTTTTCACCCCGGTTACATTTTCCATTTGCCCCGTACGATGGGCGCTTTAAGTGATGAAAGTGGGGGATGTTGGCTTATCAGGCGCCCGCAGCTCACAGCCAGCGTGAGAGAGAGAGAGAGAGAGAGAGAGGGGGTGCACCTGTACCGGCGGGGAATGTTGTTAGCTTCTGCTAACGGATATAAGAAGCTCTTTCTACAATAATGTGGAGGGAGAGTTCTGTCCTGTCAGACTGAGAGGCTCAGTGAGGCAAAGGACTCTGAGTGTTTAGATAGTTCACTTTAGTCTAAATTATCTCAGTGGGTCTCAAACGTTTTGATCACAATTTATGTAAAAACATATTTCCAAGGCACTCCTTTATAATTATTAGGATAAATAAAAACAGGTTTGAAATCATTCCAATGTATACTATAGGACAGTAAACCAAAAATATCGTTTAAAACTGGAGAGATTTAAAAATATGCATAAATAAATAAATGTTAACTGATGAGATATAAATGAACCACAAAAATAAAATAAGTTAGCCTACATTTATTTGTTATTGGCTATGATAAGTTATCGGTTATGTTCACATACTTATTTGATTATTAAAATGCAAACCGATCTTTTTCATATGGGTGTTTAGAGTTGTATCCCCTAGATCAGTCTCTAGTAATTGGGCACTCAAAGTGCACCAGATTGAAGCATTTTTAAAAAAATCTTCCCGGGGGGGCACCCCCGGACCCCCCTAGAGGATGTGAAGTCCACCCCCCAGTTAAAACATGTTCAATGTTCATGCAATACTAAATAGTATACATTTGAAGCCTTTTTATATAAGCTGTCCACCATGTCAATATGTTTCTCTGTTTGTAGTGTCTTTTGTAGAGGTTTTTCATTGCCAGCTAAAATCTTGCCAATAGGGCAGCAAATTGGTCAAAACCGGCCCTGGTGTCATCCCCACAGCACCCCCCATTTGAAACATGTTCCCACGGCTATGCTTAAATGTACTGCAGAAAAAGTAGAATACTTGCTTCTAAGATGTAGAATGGTAGAAGAATAAAGTAGCAGGTAATGAAGTGAACTAAAGTACCTAAAAGCTGAACTGAAGTACAACACCTGAGTCAAGGTGCAGCAGTGAAATCCTGCATCAGCTCCATCTGGTGGAGCTTCCTCTGCTCTGATTGGTCCTCACCACTGACTCAGGACAATAAGCAGACTCTTCTCTGTCCAATCACAAACTACTAGTGTGTTCCTTTATTAAAGGACCTAAAATAATACAGAACATCAATTTATTGTTTGTTTAAAAAAAAAAAATCAATACATTTATTTTCTTCATCTTTATTTTTTACCCTCCAAATCTTCTGCTCTGAACTCCAAACAGAGTTTCCTGTTGGCTGTTTAAAATGTATGAACCTCTAAAACAGAGGAAGATTTGAAGGCTTGCTGAGCTCTTCAGAGTCCGTCCAATAGAAGTGATCTGCACAGAAAGGCCAAGAATAATCCACATGAAGGATATTCCTGAAGTCTTCAAACCGTCCTGAAGACCACAGAGCATTGAGAGGGTCTTTAAGACGCTGCAGCTCACAGAGCCGACAACATGGAAACTGTCTCATGAGTGTTTTAGTTTGGAGGTGTGAGAGCTCTGTGTCCTGATGAGATAATGTGTGGTTCTCCAGCAGGTGGTTGTGTGTGTGTGAAGGTGTGAGCTCTTCTATTAATCCCTGTGAGGACACTGAACCCGCTCTGAGTGGGGACCCTGAACGCCTCACCAAAGCTCAGAGGTGAGATGAAGACCTCTGACTGTCCTCTCCTCCAGAGCTCAGCAGGCATTATTCACACTCTGTGTGTGTGTTGTGTTGAAGCCCAGAGCAGCAGCATGGACCTGGACATGGACCTGGACCTGGACCTAGACCTGGACCTGGACCTGGACCTGGACCTGGACCTGGACCTGGACCTGGACCTGGACCTGGACCTGGACCTGGACCTCGACCTGGACCTCGACCTGGACCCAGCTGTTTGTCCATGAAGAGTGATCGATCGATGTCCATACCAATATATTTTAAAGGCCGCCCTTCAGAGACAGAGTAAGTGGACGTCATGTGACTTCATTATATCAGCAGCAGTAGAAAACTTGTTGTTACTGAAGAACAGAGACCTCTTATTGAAGCTGAGGGAGGGACTACCAAGGTGTGTTCAGCCTGAAGCCAGCAAGCATGGCCCCTGTTTATGAAACACATTCTAATATGAATAGTATTTAGGACCATTGTGACGGTCCAGATTCCTAACTGTTTGTTTCTCATGTTTCAGGAGGAGGCTGGAGGAACCTGAACCCAGCTGTGTGTCCATGAAGAGTGACTGGTCTATGCACACACCTATTTACTTCAAAGATGGACGACACTCTGTTGGTCAAAGGTGGGGATTGAAAGTTGATCACCCCCTTCATGGTACCTGCTGCTCTGCTTTCAGGTTGTATTGACCCAGCTAAGAAAGTGTGGCTCTGTTGAATTTTCTTGGTGAGACACTTCTCTGGTTCCTTTCTAATAAAAGCAGCTTTGATCATTTATAAGGCGTATCAGGTTTGAAAGCTTTAAGCACCATAAACACCAACTTGGCAATAAACCTGTTTCTGAATCTGATGAAGGTTTCTTTAAATAAAGAAATAAGGGTCATGTTTACCTTCAGTGTTTCTCATCTGAGTTATATTTCTTTCCTTCTTAAGTAAAGCTGGAGTTTTGTAATCCTGCAGCTTGCGTCCAAAGGGAGGGAAACTCAACTGTGTGGACGTCTACTCCAGCTTATGATCAGCTCTGTGTGAATACATACCTGAGTGTTTCCCATTGCTCCTCGTCAGTCGGAGGTCAATGTTTCCCTGTATTTGCAGCAGTTTTTGCTTCTCATTTCTAAAATGTGTAATTGCTGTGTGGTGTTTTGCTCTTCACCTGGTGCTCTATTGAACAATTAAACAGCTCTTGATCAAATTAAATGTAATTGTTAAACCTTAATCAAAGATTACAGTCACTGATTACTTTCATTTTGGTGCGTGGCACTTCTTAGTATTTAGTGTTGCTGATAGTCAAGGATGAGTGATATCACTGCCCTTTAACCTTTGTACCAATTCATGTGTCTATAAAATGTTATTTTGAGGTTTTAGTTTAAAATAAAAATTGGCAATAACTTCTACAGCTGCTAAAGTTGGTACTCCGTGCGAGGCCCAGACAAATCCAGTGATCTAACCTTTCTCCTGTTGCTCACACATGCACCTGATCCACATTTCCAGCCCCACTGAAGCATATCAGAGATAATGTGAGTTGTTTCTTCATGATTCCTCACAGAGAGGACCAGCAGAGTTCGGAGGTTCCCAGAGGTCAGTCTGCCCAGCAGCATCAGACACAGCTGGACTCCACATTTATGGTCTGTACATGAACTACAGCTACTTCACATCTGTTCTGCTCACAGTCAACTCCATGATGCACTTTGTAGATCAGTGGATGGTCAGTCTTTCCAACATGGATCTGATGTTTGGTGCCTTTAGTTTGATTGTGTTGTTCATGTATTCTGTTCCAGCTGCTGGAGGACAACATCATCACTTTTGTGAAGAACGAGCTGAAGAAGATCCAGGAGGCTCTGAGTTCAGATTACCCAGAATGCTTAGAGAGTCAGAGGGATGATGAGGAGGTGTTGGGCGGTGAGGATGAAGAGCAGAGGAGGAGCAGCAGAGAGGCCTTTCTGAACATCACAATGCACTTCCTGAGGAGCATGGAGCAGGAGGAGCTGGCTGACCGTCTGCAGAGCAGTAAGAGGGTTTCTATAGAGATTTAACAAGCTGGATAAATGTTGACTAAAGTCTCAAGAGATGGAACAAAGTATATTCAGATCCTCATTCTTTAAAGATGTATTTGACTCATTGATCTGATTTGTTGTGTGTTCATTCAGGACTAATTGCTGGAGTGTGTCAGCGTGAACTTAAGTCTAACCTGCAGGAGAGGTTCCAGTGTGTGTTTGAGGGCATTGCTAAAGCAGGAAACCCAACCCTTCTGAACCAGATCTACACAGAGCTCTACATCACAGAGGGGGGGTCTGCAGAGGTCAACAAGGAACATGAGGTCAGACAGATTGAAACAGCATCCAGGAAACCAGACAGACCAGAAACAACCATCAGACAAGAAGACCTCTTTAAAGCCTCACCTGGAAGAGATGCACCAATCAGAGCAGTGCTGACAAAGGGCGTGGCTGGCATTGGGAAAACAGTCTTAACACAGAAGTTCACTCTGGACTGGGCTGAAGGCAAAGCCAACCAGGACATCCAGTTCATATTTCCATTCACCTTCAGAGAGCTGAATGTGGTGAGAGAGAACAAGTACAGCTTGGTGGAACTTGTTCATCACTTCTTCTCTGAAACCAGAGACGCAGGAATCTGCAGGTTTGATCAGTTCCCGGTTGTGTTCATCTTTGACGGTCTGGATGAGAGTCGACTTCCTCTGGACTTCCTCAACACTGAGATCCTGACTGATGTCACAGAGTCCACCTCAGTGGATGTGCTGCTCACAAACCTCATCAGGGGGAAGCTGCTTCCCTCTGCTCGCCTCTGGATAACCACACGACCTGCAGCAGCCAATCAGATCCCTCCTGAGTGTGTGGACATGGTGACAGAGGTCCGAGGGTTCACTGACCCACAGAAGGAGGAGTACTTCAGGAAGAGATTCAGAGATCAGGAGCAGGCCGGCACCATCATCTCCCACATCAAGACCTCACGAAGCCTCCACATCATGTGCCACATCCCAGTCTTCTGCTGGATCTCTGCTTCAGTTCTGGAGGAGGTGTTGAAAACCAGAGAGGGGGGAGAGCTGCCCAAGACCCTGACTGAGATGTACATCCACTTCCTGGTGGTTCAGTCCAAAGTGAAGAACATCAAGTATGATGGAGGAGCTGAGACAGATCCACACTGGAGTCCAGAGAGCAGGAAGATGATGAAGTCTCTGGGGAAACTGGCTTTTGAGCCGCTGCAGAAAGGCAACCTGATCTTCTATGAGTCCGACCTGACAGAGTGTGGCATCGATATCAGAGCAGCCTCAGTGTACTCAGGAGTGTTCACACAGGTCTTTAGAGAGGAGAGAGGACTGTACCAGAGGGACCAGGTGTTCTGCTTCGTCCATCTGAGCGTTCAGGAGTTTCTGGCTGCTCTTCATGTCCATCGAAAATGTATCAATTCTCGTATCAACCTGCTGTCAGAAGAACCAACAACCTCCATGCGTCCTAAAGTCTTCAGACCCAAACCTGAACTATCACATCTCTACCAGAGTGCTGTGGACCAGGCCTTACAGAGTCCAAACGGACACCTGGACTTGTTCCTCCGCTTCCTCCTGGGTCTTTCACTGGAGACCAATCAGAAACTCCTACGTGGTCTACTGACAGAAACAGGAAGTAGCTCAAAGACCAACAAGAAAACAGTCCAGTACATCAAGAAGAAGATGGATGAGGATCTGTCTCCAGAGAGAAGCATCAACCTGTTCCACTGTCTGAATGAACTGAATGATGGTTCTCTAGTGGAGCAGATCCAACAGTCCCTGAGTTCAGGAAGTCTCTCCACAGATAATCTGTCTCCTGCTCAGTGGTCAGCTCTGGTCTTCATCTTACTGTCATCAGAAGAAGATCTGGACGTGTTTGACCTGAAGAAATACTCTGCTTCAGAGGAGGCTCTTCTGAGGCTGCTGCCAGTGGTCAAAGCCTCCAGGAAGGCTCTGTGAGTACAGACACATTCATATATCATGAAGTAGTGGTGGTCTAATGGATAGTGAGGTGGGATGAAGATCGGAACGTTGTGAGTTCAATTCCCGCCAGGAACACCACCACTCGTGTGCCCTTGAGTAAGGCACTTAGTCCTTAGTTTCTCCAGGGAGAATGTCCCTGTAATTGTAAGTCGCTTTGGATAAAAGTGTCCGCTAAATGAAATGTAAAGTAAATATTATGCTCATCTTTTTAAAATATTATTTGTACTTTCTTTATCAGACTGAGTGGCTGTAAGCTGTCAGAGAGAATCTGTGCAGCTCTGTCCTCAGTCCTCAGCTCCCAGTCCTCTAGTCTGAGAGAGCTGGACCTGAGTAACAACGACCTGCAGGATTCAGGAGTGAAGCTGCTGTCTGCTGGACTGGAGAGTCCTCACTGTGCTCTGGAGACTCTCAGGTCAGGGTTCATCAACATGTTGAGCTCCCTTTTGAATATGTATTGATATATTGGGCTGCTGTTGCCCAGAAGGGAAATAGGCGATAACCAAGGGGAGGGTTATTGATTCGATCCCCTCTCCCTGAGGTTAACATGTCAAAGTGTCCTTGGGAAAGATACTTGACCTCAAATTATTTTCTAGACATTGTATTGAAGTGTTTGTTAGTTGCTTCAGTAAAAGCCTAAGCTGAAATAACATGTATGATTACTGGATGAGTTTTCTAAGTTCACTGTACTCAAGTTATTTTTCAACCCAGTTGTGATCGTCAATTTTCAGACCATATGTAACATAATATACTTTACAGTTTTTCCGTTTTGCCCAGGAAAACATGTTATATAAAAACAAAGTCCACTTAAACATTTGCTTCCATTTATTTTGTTGTCTCTTCAGACTGAGTGGCTGTAAGCTGTCAGAGAGAAGCTGTGCAGCTCTGTCCTCAGTCCTCAGCTCCCAGTCCTCTAGTCTGAGAGATCTGGACCTGAGTAACAACGACCTGCAGGATTCAGGAGTGAAGCTGCTGTCTGCTGGACTGGAGAGTCCTCACTGTGCTCTGGAGACTCTCAGGTCAGCATTCATCAACATGTTGAGCTTCCTTTTTTGGATGTATTTAACTTACTATAGTAAAGGAACTATTTTTAAACCCGTTAAATTATTCTTTGCTGTTGTGTTCAGGTGCAAATCTACACACTCTTCTCCCTTTCTACTTTTGACACATTTTTAACATTGGCTTTCAATCCACCATGTATGCAAAATCTTTGCCAATCAGTTCAAATAATGTAGGATTCCTCGTATTTATGATTATAGGGTCTTAATATTTTGTTTTTGAATTTGTAAAAAGGAGTAAATGCTGAACTTTTAATTTAAATGTTTGTCCCTTCAGACTGAGTGGCTGTAAGCTGTCAGAGAGAAGCTGTGCAGCTCTGTCCTCAGTCCTCAGCTCCCAGTCCTCTAGTCTGAGAGAGCTGGACCTGAGTAACAACGACCTGCAGGATTCAGGAGTGAAGCTGCTGTCTGCTGGACTGGAGAGTCCTCACTGTGCTCTGGAGACTCTCAGGTCAGGATTCATCAACATGTTAAACTTATAGCCAGTTAAATTGCGATGTACATTAATGATGGATACACTCATAACCTTTTGTTGCATCTGCTTCAATAACATTTGTTATTGTTTTTTGACTCACTCTTGTTCGAACTTGTGTTTGTGTGTGTGTGTGTGTGTGTGTGTGTGTGTGTGTGTGTGTGTGTGTGTGTGTGTGTGTGTGTGTGTGTGTGTGTGTGTGTGTGTGTGTGTGTTCAGTCTGTCAGGCTGTATGGTCTCAGAGGAAGGCTGTGTTTCTCTGGCTTCAGCTCTGAGATCCAACCCCTCCCATCTGAGAGAGCTGGACCTGAGCTACAATCATCCAGGAGACTCAGGAGAGAAGCTGCTGTCTGCTGGACTGGAGGGTCCTCTCTGGAGACTGGACACTCTCAGGTATTATAAACATATACAGTGAAGGAAATAAGTATTTGATCCCCTGCAGATTGTTTAAGTTTGCCCACACAATACATTAACAGTCTATCATTGTAATGGTAGGTTTATATAAACATTGAGAGTAAGAATATCAAAAAGAAAATCCAGAAATTGACATTATATAAAAGATAAAAATGTATTTCCATTTAACTGAGTGAAATAAGTATTTGATCCCTTTGCAACAAACAAGGATTCTGGCTCCCACAGACAAATAATTCATCTTCCTTTAAAAAAGTACTCCTAATCAACTTGTTACCTGTATAAAAGACACCTGTCCACAGAATCAATCAATCAGATTCCAATCTCTCCACCATGGGCGAGACTGTAGAGCTGTCTAAGGACCTCAGGGTGAGACTGTAGACCTGCACCAGGCTGGGATCGGCTACAAGACCACCGGAAAGCAGCTTGGTGAGAAGGAGACAACTCTTGGTGCCATTATTCAGAAGAATGATGTGTGTGTTTCTAAATGGAAGAAACACAAAATGAGCATCAATGGCCCTCGGTCTGGGCTCCACACAGGATCTGGCCCCGTGGGGTATTGATGATCATGAGAAAGGTGAGGGATCAGCCAAGAACTACACAGGAGGAACTTGTTAATGATCTCAAGGCAGCTGGGACCACAGTCACCAAGAAACCTATTGGTAACACACTACACCATAGTTGATCAAATCCTGCAGTGCCTGAAGGCCCCCTGCTCAAGAAGAACACGAGAGGCCGTCTGAAGTTTGACAACGAACATCTGAATGATTCAGAGAAGGCTTGGGAGAAGCGGATGAGGTCAGATGAGACTAAAATGTTGATCTTTGGCTTCAACTCGACACGCCGTGTTTGGAGGAAGAGAGATGCTGACTATAACCCCAGAACACCATCCGTCAGGCATGGAGGTGGAGACATTCTGCTTTGGGCTGTTTCTCTGCTGAGGGGACAGGAGGACTTCCCTGCATCGAGGAGAGGATGGACGGGGACATGTCCCGTGAGATCTTGGTCGATAGCCTCCTTCCCTCAGCCAGGACACTGACCATGGGTCATGGAGGGGTCTTCCAGCAGGACAAGGACCCTGAACATACGGCCAAGGCAACACAGGAGAGGCTAAAGAAGAAGCACCTTCAGGTGATGGAGGGTCCTAGCCAGTCTCTGGACCTTAATCCCATAGAAAATGTGTGGAGGGAGCTGAAGCTTCCAGATGCCAAGCATCAGCCTCAACACCTGAAGGATTTGGATCTTCAGAGAGGAGTGGACCAACATCCTTCCTGAGATGTGCACAGACCTGGAGACCAACTACAAGAAGCGTCTGACCTCTGTGTGACCTCTGTGTGTCCAACAAGGGTTTCTCCACCAAGTCCTAACACATGTTCTGCAAGGGGATCAAATACTTATTTCACTCAGTTAAATGCAAATACATTTTTATCTTTTATATAATGTACATTTCTGGATTTCCTTATTGATATTCTTTCTCTCACTGTTTATATAAACCTACCATTCAAATGACAGACTGGTCCTTTCTTTGTTGGTGAACTTACAAAGTCTGCAGGGATCAAATACGTATTTCCTCCACTGTGTGTATGCCAAGACAAAAACATTGAAGGGAACTAAAGACACGGGATAAGACTCATGCAGCAGCTCTGTGTTTACAGAGAAGACACGACAACAAGAAATACATCTTTATCATGTTAGATTCTGATCTCCATTTTAATGCTCATTTTAATTTGCTGACCAAAAACTGCTTTTATCATTTTGGCAATAGAGTCAAAATCCATCCAACAACCTAAACACAGCAGAGATCATCCCACTCCTGATGGACCCCATCTGCACTGGCTCCTGTATCTGAATTGATTCTGAAGTGCTTCTCCTATTTTTAAAGCACTAAATGGCCCCTCCCTCTTTTAAACACATTGATGAACTATCAGATGTCCTGTGAATTCATCATAATAATAATAATAATAATAAATGGTATGGTCAAAGCACCTTTCATTGCTCAAAGCAAACCCAAAGTGCGTTGCATGAAAGATGCTTTTAAATAAAGTTCATTGATTTTCCTCTTCAGATTCCAGGTAAGAGAAACACTCATTGACTGCTGCTAGCAGATGCTGAGGGAACACTAACTGAACACTGATCAACTCTTACATCTTATTCTCTGAGAAATAATAATTGAAGTTAATGAGCTTTATTTATCGACTGATCTAAAATGATATCGTGAACATGTAGCTTCATCTGTGGAGAATAACAAAGCTCTGAGTTTGAGAGTGATGTAATGTCCATGTCTCCATGCTGCTCTGACCCCCCCCCCCCCCCCCCGCCCCTTCTTTCAGGATGGAGCCTGCTGGAGTCCGATGGTTGAGACCCGGTCTGAGGAAGTGTGAGTGTGGTTTAATTTGATTCATGAAAACAAAGCAGCCACCATCTTGAAATGTAACCTTCATCATCAAAGTGTCAATAAATGAACAGCTGATAGATGAATAACTGCTGCTGTTCCTCTCCTCAGATTCCTGTGAACTCTCACTCGACACAAACACAGCACACAGAAACCTCAAACTGTCTGAGGACAACAGGAAGGTGACACGTGTGGAGGAGGAGCAGCCATATCCTGATCATCCAGAGAGGTTTGATTACTGGTGTCAGCTGATGTGTAGAGAAGCTCTGACTGGTCTCTGTTACTGGGAGGTCGAGAGGAGAGGAGGGGTTTATATATCAGTGACTTACAGAGGAATCAGGAGGAGAGGAGAGAGAGAGGACTGTGTGTTTGGAAGGAATGATCAGTCCTGGAGTCTGAGCTGCTCTGGTGACGGTTACTCTGTCTATCACAATAACACAGTAACACACACCTCCTCCTCCTCCTCCTCCTCCTCCTCCTCCTCCTCCTCCTCCTCCTCCTCCTCCACCTTCTCCTCTGGTAGAGTAGCAGTGTATCTGGATCATCCTGCTGGCTCTCTCTCCTTCTACAGAGTCTCCTCTGACACACTGATCCACCTCCACACCATCAGAACCACATTCACTGAACCTCTCTATGCTGGGTTTAGGTTCTGGTCACCTGGTTCCTCAGCGTCTCTGGTTCCTCTGTAGGAGGAAGAGTCTCCTCCTGTTCCAGAGACTTCCTCCCTGCTGCCCAGAGAGTTCAGTCTGTTCAGGATCACAGCTGATGTTAGACCAACGTTGTTTAAAACATATATTTCCATCTATTTGTTTTTAACCGTGGTGTACTTGTTATGTGTTTTTACTTATTGTTCTTCTTTATTATTAATAATGTCTTCCTGCTTTGTTATATTTGAATATACAGTCTACTCTTTTCACTTTTTCTGCACTATACATCTTTTGATGTAATAATGTAGATTTCCACTTTTCGGGACAAATAAAGGAATTCGGATTCTGAAAATATGCTTTTGCTTCAGATTCAATATCTTCACTGTGATTCAGGAAAGTGCAACAAACATCACTTCACACACAAATACAGATAGAAATCAAACACATGGAAATACAGAAAAATAAATAAGATTTTATTTTTTACATCATTTTCTTTTTAGTTAAAGTATTTATTTATTACTGTATTATTTTTATTTCTGTATCTATTTCCACAGTTATTTATATTAGTGTTCCAGTATTTATTCAAACATGTATTTATTTATTCTTACCTATGTCATGTTCTGTCCTCCATAGGTTGCAAGGAGGCTAGATGGAATAAAACCAATTTGAGCCAAGACTAAATACACTTGAGTGATGAACCCTGGCCCCCCCACATCAAGAACCAATACTCAGACCTCTGGGCAACCTTCAGGGTCATAAATGTGCAAAACAATGTCTCTGCCCGACCCTGCTCAGCTTCTGAGATATACGAGATCGGGCCTGACTTTATATATATCTCATTATCGAAAATACTTCATTACATTCCATGTATACAAACCAAATACGTATTTTTATAGCATTATGTTGCGAATAAGCACCACTAAAACAGAATGGAACAAAACAAATGCATTGATAAAAGACTATAAGAAATAGAAAATGTTAAATTGTGAAATGTATGGTTTCGGAGAAATTCCGAGAACAAGAATAAAAGACAAACGCAAAGATCCTACGAGAAATTATGACAAAACAAATACAAACATAATTTAAACTATGATACAGAAATAATAAGAACACAGACTTAGTACAACTGATCAATTGTGTTCAGGAATAAACAAATACAACACAAAAAAACAGATTGTATTAACAGAATAAGTGACACAATAGACTTTGTAGATCAGAAATAAAAATACACAAGAAAAACTTAGCAGTACTTTTACTCCTAATACCTAATACAACGAAACATTAGAAATGATTTGTTTATCTCAAGGGGTAAATGGATGTCTACCAATCTGAAGAACAATG
>NC_136909.1:87950381-88214918 GCF_949606895.1 Notothenia rossii
CAAATTAGCAACTACATTTCGGCCCTACACCCCAACGGTAGAAACCTCCCATCTGCTTCAGGGCAATGCCACTAATTGGTTGCAGACTGGCTTACAGATTTCTGATGAGCACCACACTCAAACAATCACAGATCTGCTGTCTAAATTAAGGAAAATGACAGACGGAGAAGAACAAAGGGCCTGGGACATAGCCTGTCATTGGATAAAATCAAAATTCCACACAACAGAAAATTGGATTTTTATCCAAACGGCAGAAGACCTCAATCTGATGAACATCAGGATCGATGTACACAGACCCCCCTTTCTGGGGGACATTACCACTCCAGTCCACCAACTCGAGACTGGAGCATCCCGAGGCCTAAGCGGGGAACAACCTCCGGAGAAAAATAGGACACCCTTAGAGCCACCTACCCCCCTAACTATCACCAACAACCAATCAATCCCTCAGCCACAATTAATGGCCAAGAATGTGGTTTTCCCTAACCGAGATTTAACTCCGGTTAGTCCCTCTACTCCGACCACCCGCCCTCCTAGGACTGAGATGCTAGACAACACATCTCTGACAACACACATGTTTCCGGAACCTAGACCGGAACGCTCCAGACCTCTAATAACGGAGGACTTCAATCTTTCCCCTTCTCCTCCGACAAGTCTGGCCACACGCCATGAACACCGGGGAAATAAGAAAAATAATTGGTCCCTGAACCCTAAACGTGAGGTCCTAATAATTGGGGACTCCAATATCTCCCGTCTCCAACCGATAGAGAATATCAAAATACAGGTGGATAGCTTCCCAGGGGCCAATTTGGGCCAGGCCGCCTTTCTTATCAAACACATGACCCCAACATCAGGAGAGGTCCGAAAAGTTCTTCTGTGCTTTGGCCTCAACGATAGGGACAATAGCAACAGAGCTATCGTATCAAATAATCTGGATCAGCTTTTAGCTTCCACCAGAGATACCTTCCCCAATGCCACAGTACGTATGACAAGCATCAACTACGCTCCGGAACTGTCATTTAGCACCATCAGAAACATCAGAACCCTTAATAAACTGATCATTCAAACCCCAAACTACATACCGGAACTGGAGCGTAAATACTTCTCCACCAAAGGGGACCGTATCCATTGGACCCCCTACACGGCTGAAAAAATGTGGGAACACTGGAAATCATTCCTAAACCTATAAAATAAGCCGAGGGACAGGACTATACTTCGGGACTTGTTAAACAGTAATTTGACCATAATCATTTTCCCTTTTAGAGTTTACTCCTTTCAAGGTAACAAGGCACCTAGAGGGTCTCCAAAACAAGAGGAGTTGAACTACAAAGTAATTCCTTTGGATAGGGGGTCTTTCACATATTTGTATATATTTTCAAAAAAATACATAAAAGGTCAAACTATACATGTTTCCTATTATTCCAAAGTGTATTGACTTGAACTGCACTAAGCAGCCATAGTGGTTTCTCTATAGAGGAGTCTAACTCTTTGTTTCCTTTTTTTACATCCTTTTGTTAGGAATCCTCTATGTACATATATACACTCCTTTTAGAGTGTCTAAAGTTAAAACTATACATGTTTCTTGAGTATATTTCCAAATCTATCTACTGGTAAGGAACCAATCACTTTAAGTGTTTCCTGTTAGGGGAGTCTAACTAAAAAACATAATCCTTGATAGGGGTCCTATATATTTTTTAGAGAAAGATCAAATATAAACACTATATATATTTGTTCTCATATCTTCCTCATCGTTTATTACTTCATCCCCTTGGATAGACTAGACAGAATTTAGTATTATTGTGATTATTTCTTTATAGTTTTCCTTTTTGAAATAAGATGTTAGGGAATGACAAGTTATTGTTATTTCTGTAATACTTAAAAAGTATATATACGTTGATTGATCATTTTCTATTTAATAAAAACACCAAAAATAATTGGATTCGGTTTGTTCCTTCCCTCCCTCCTTTCTTCTTAGTAATGATGCTGAATAAAGATGCTTATTTTTTACTCAACTACAGGTTTAATATACAGAACACAAATAATAATTACAGTAGGATGATGTTTATTAATTACTTTCTTATTCTACATATGACATAATAATAGGATTCTCTGCTCACTACACTTAACCCAGACCTTTCCCCTCTCAGGCCTTCCGGGGTCCTGCCAGAGGGTAGCAGGTTTACAGAGAAAGCCTATTCCGGCTAAGGGAGAGTGGAACGTATGCACTGCCCAACTCCTGACCTCTGAACTTCTCTAACCAGTATCCCACCAGAGATACACCTCTTTCTCTCCCTCTCTCCGTCTATCTTCACCCTATTTCTAAAAGAGAACTTTTAATAGGTGGGTCGCTTAACCCTTAATACAACTACTTTATTCCAATCCTTTTTAACTCTCTTACTTATTCTAAAATAATACAAAAAGCGGTTGACTAACTAATTTTATTAAGTGAAGGCGCTGTAACATCCGCTTTATTCACTCCTAATATTAAAGACTTGTAATACGCAAATGCAAACATAACCTCTCTGAGAAGTAGCCTATTTAATTTTGGGATTCTTTTTCTATAAAAAGGATCTATGTATATTTATTTATTATAAATGATACCGTTTGGTTTCACCTTTATATAGACACAAACAATAAAAATAAAAAAAACAATAAAAAGTCTATTCCCCTCAAAAAGGGTCAGATAACAACCTCTACCGTGCTACCACGGAGCTAATAGAGTGCTAACGGATGCCGTCATGAGGTCAGGAGTATATGAACCATGACCCCGGACCGGATGTTGATACCATTAGCCCACGGCTATTGGGGAGCGACATGCTATGCGAATGATGCTACTGAAAACACGAGTCAAAACCTAGGGAGGCTAATGGCTATGATTGTTCTCTCTATTTGGAGAGCTTTTTATGCTGCCGTTCATGAAGATTGCACTGGACAAATAGGAGCGTCAATAGTACATGACCCTATAAACCTCTTTTTAAAAAAACATAGTACTCTCTCTGTTTTTAGATGAATGACAAACTATGGCAACTTGATCTTCAGATAATCCTGGTTTTTTTAGACAACAAAACGGATTATTTTGACTAATATTTTGGGTTTTTTTCTGATTCAAAGACCATTTGTCTTTCAATTTTAACCACTAAAAATAACCAATAAAGTACTCTTCCCCTTCACAAGCTTAATCCAAAGGAACCTCTCCGGTCACTCAGGGTTTATGACAATCCCTCTGGTATCCTTTACAATAATAATAAATTGTTTTTAATAAACAAACCATGTGAGAAAAGGATACTTGCACTACCCCCTGTCACCACTAGATGGAGGCAGGAGACCACGAATGGATGGCTGACTGCTACAGTATTTTTGCAAACCACTCCAGTGGCTGAGGATGGGAGTCACAACATGCAAATGAACACAATTTTCGGATCGTTTAGTTTGAAAAATAAATCTTTATTTTATATTATTCTAAGCTGACCCCTAAACTTAACCAATTGAGGTTAAATGCCTAAACATAAGTACATTATCCATGCTTTTCTTTCTTGTGAGGGTACATCAGCTGACCTATCACCTTACCTTTTAACCTGACCCCTAAACTTAACCATTTGGGGTCATATGCCTAAACATAACTGCAATGTCCATACTTCTCATTCTTTGTAGAATACATCAGTAGACCTATCACCGTACCCTTTAACTTAACTGATTGAGGTCTGGTGCCTAAACATAAATACTATATCCGTACTTCTCATTCTTTGTAATATGCATCAGCGGGCCTATCACCTTACCCTTTAACCTGACCCCTAAACTTAACCATTTGGGGTCATATGCCTAAACATAAGTACATTATCCATGCGTTTCCTTCTTATTAAGTATACTTCAGCTGACCTATTATCTTACCTTTTAATCTAACCCCTAAACTCAACCATTTGAGGTCATATGCCTAAACATAACTGCAATGTCCATACTTCTCATTCTTTGTAATATACATCAGCAGGCCTATCACCTTACCCTTTAACCTGACCCCTAAACTTAACCGGTTAGGATCTGGTGCCTAAACATAAATACTATGTCCATACTTCTCATTCTTTTAGTATGCCTCAGCAGGTTTATTACCTTACCTTTTATCTGACCCCTAAACTTAACCAATTGGGATTTGGTGCCTAAACACAAATACTAGGTCCATGCTTCTCAGTATTTTTAAATATACAACAACAGACCTATTACCTCACCCTAATCTTACCCCTAGACTTAACCTATTGGGGTTTGGTACCTAAACATAAATACTAGGTCCATGCCTCTCATTCCTTTTAAATATACATCAGCAGGCCTATTACTTTACCTTTAATCTGACCACTAATCTTAACCACTCTGGCTCTTTGCCTAAACCTAAACCACATTCTCTCCCCACTTTTTCATCCTGATCTTTCTTTCAACCCCTTTCTGGGCGAGGCCCTTTTGGGTGTAACGTAAGGAAACGGGCCATAAACAGATACGGCCATTGCGGCAAGGGGAAGGCATCCGTTGGTAACCACCTACTAACCTCCCTGTCTCTGTCCTTCAAGCTTAATTACTCTGTCTACTTCACCTTTACACACTTATGACTCAGTCATGATGCTGAGCTAGGGCATGAGCCGACACGTCCTCTAGTGCGCGTGCCTTTCCTTGGATCTCTGTATAACCATGAAGTCGTCGGGCGACATGGGGAGATCTGGGGGCCTTTTCAAAAACAAAGACCACAGAGCATTGAGAGCAGTGTTGGGAAAGTTCACTTTCTACATGAACTGGTTCAGTTCACAGTTCACACATTTTTAAATGAACTAGTTCAGTTCATAGTTCATAATTCAAAATGTTGAACTAAAGTTGATGGTTTCAAAAATGAACTAATTTATAGTTTATAGTTCTTTTTTCAATACGTTGCTGCGAGCTATTATTTGTCAAAATGATTGCCATAACCCATATAGAACCACAGACAGCAATCAGAATACTGGCATTTCCATAACGCTTTGCTGCCGCCCATTCAGTCCACACTAGTAGCAGCTGCAGCTTTCATCTCTACATTATATTTTCAAAAACATGAGAAAAAACATGCTTCTTGAATGGTCTTTATTAAGTATAATAATCTAAATATACTTAAAGTACTAAAAGTGAAAGTAGTCATTGTGCAAACATATAACATATAAACATGTGCCGACATAACTCTGTACTAACACAACACGAGGTAGGAACCAGGCTGAGGTATGAAACTAAGGTTGTACCTCAAAGTTCAATATTCAAAGTGTAAAACATTTAAACATTAATTCTCTTTTCATTAAGTCAGTCGCATTCTTTTTTTTTCCTGACTTGTTTGCCCAAAGAACAAAAAGTTCTATAACTTGGGTCATAACTTGGGTGCAATATTCAGCCCAAATGAATGAGGCAAAAAAGGTAAAAAAAATTAGGTAAAAAAACCCAATAACTTAAAGAGTCAGTCAGAGTCCAAGGCCCATGGACAGTACTGCTATTACTTTCTGTCCAGTGTGAGTGAAAATACTGAGTGAAGATCTGTCACCACTGGTTACAGTTCAAATAAATAACTAAAATAACTAAATCACAAATAATAATTTGTGAAAATAAAAAAAGAGTCCAAAAGTGTGCAGGGGCAAGGACATTGTTACTTTCTGTCCATCCTGAAAAGGCCTTATCTGAATGAAGATCCTCTGTCACTGGTCACAGTGGTCTGGTCTCTCCCTGGTGGATCTGCTGTTTCGGTCACAGTGGTCTGGTCTCTCCCTGGTGGATCTGCTGTTTCGGTCACAGTGGTCTGGTCTCTCCCTGGTGGATCTGCTGTTTCGGTCACAGTGGTCTAGTCACTCCCTGGTGGATCTGCTGTTTCGGTCACAGTGGTCTGGTCACTCCCTGGTGGATCTGCTGTTTCGGTCACAGTGGTCTGGTCTCTCCCTGGTGGATCTGCTGTTTCGGTCAAAGTGGTCTGGTCTCTCCCTGGTGGATCTGCTGTTTCGGTCACAGTGGTCTGGTCTCTCCCTGGTGGATCTGCTGCTTCGGTCACAGTGGTCTGGTCTCTCCCTGGTGGATCTGTTGCTTCGGTCACAGTGGTCTGGTCTCTCCCTGGTGGATCTGCTGTTTCGGTCAAAGTGGTCTGGTCACTCCCTGGTGGATCTGCTGTTTCGGTCACAGTGGTCTGGTCTCTCCCTGGTGGATCTGCTGTGTCGGTCACAGTGGTCTGGTCTCTCCCTGGTGGATCTGCTGTTTCGGTCACAGTGGTCTGGTCTCTCCCTGGTGGATCTGCTGTTTCGGTCACAGTGGTCTGGTCTCTCCCTGGTGGATCTGCTGTTTCGGTCACAGTGGTCTGGTCTCTCCCTGGTGGATCTGCTGTTTCGGTCAAAGTGGTCTGGTCACTCCCTGGTGGATCTGCTGTTTCGGTCACAGTGGTCTGGTCTCTCCCTGGTGGATCTGCTGTTTCGGTCAAAGTGGTCTGGTCACTCCCTGGTGGATCTGCTGTTTCGGTCAAAGTGGTCTGGTCTCTCCCTGGTGGATCTGCTGTGTCGGTCACAGTGGTCTGGTCTCTCCCTGGTGGATCTGCTGTTTCGGTCAAAGTGGTCTGGTCTCTCCCTGGTGGATCTGCTGTTTCGGTCACAGTGGTCTGGTCTCTCCCTGGTGGATCTGCTGTTTCGGTCAAAGTGGTCTGGTCTCTCCCTGGTGGATCTGCTGTTTCGGTCAAAGTGGTCTGGTCACTCCCTGGTGGATCTGCTGTTTCGGTCAAAGTGGTCTGGTCTCTCCCTGGTGGATCTGCTGTTTCGGTCACAGTGGTCTGGTCACTCCCTGGTGGATCTGCTGTTTCGGTCAAAGTGGTCTGGTCTCTCCCTGGTGGATCTGCTGTTTCGGTCAAAGTGGTCTGATCACTCCCTGGTGGATCTGCTGTTTCGGTCAAAGTGGTCTGGTCACTCCCTGGTGGATCTGCTGTTTCGGTCACAGTGGTCTGGTCTCTCCCTGGTGGATCTGCTGTTTCGGTCAAAGTGGTCTGGTCTCTCCCTGGTGGATCTGCTGTTTCGGTCAAAGTGGTCTGGTCACTCCCTGGTGGATCTGCTGTTTCTTGCTTCCTGTAAAAACAAAAACAAGATATGCTCTGACTGTTATTTGTATGCAGCTCACCTCTGCACACCAATATACTCATCTCCATTAGCAATACATTGTACTTCTATAGCCCAAAAAACAGGTCACAACAATAATATATCTACCTTCAAATATTTGTGTTGGCATTCAAGATCAGCTGCTTCTCAAAGTTGTCATCTCCCAGCCGGTTTCTCCTGGGCCTGAATGAGATGCAAGAAGAATAAGAAAGAAGAAGAAGAGAAGGCATTTTAACATCATGATTATTGTGGCAAACATTGTAACAGTAATCTGTATTAAAGGAATTGTGTACTGAGGCAAATGGCAATTACTGAAATAATTAGATGAGGAATATAATCACAGCTCATCCCTACCTGAAGATTTGACCACCGATGCTGAAGAGCCTCTCTACCGGAGCGCTTGAGGGCAGTGCTGTGTTTTATGAACAGCCTTTTGAGTTTTGGAAACTGCATGTACTCATCAAACCCATCTGTGGTTGGGGCATCCAAATACGTGTCCACTTCAGATTTTTGAGGAACCTGAGGGTTTCTGTTAAATCTGAAGAATGAAGCTGCAGGATCTTTCTTGTTACTTTCGCCACTGGACTGGGTTTGACCTGAGTCTCTTGCATCCGAGTCATCAGAGTTGGTTTGCAATTCTCTTTTCAGCATCAATCTGTACTGCACATGTTTCTCCTCATCTTGGACCCAGTCAAGCTTGAATCTTGGCACCAGTATAGCGGACAGTATGTGCTCCCTCTTCTCCAGAAGACCTGCCAGCCTTGTGCTCAGTGACTGCAAGATGCTCTTTATGAGGGGACGGCATGTAATGAGACCCTCTGCAGCAGTGGGTTTTGTGCTCTCATCCAACAGGTCATTCATATGACATTGCAGTTGCACAATGGTTGGAGCCAGGTACCCAAGAAAGATGTTCTTCTCTGCTTGGAGGATGTTTAGTGCAAGTGCCAAAGGCCTCATCACATCCACAAACTTGTGTATGAAGTTGACTTCATCTGGTGAGAATCGACGAAAGCCAAACTCATCACTCACATCGTGCAGGAGCAGCTTGTCATGTAGGGGAGTGGCATCATTTGCAGAGGTGACCTCATCCACATTCATTTCTGCCTTGGTAGTTAGTGTTGCAATGCGAGACAGTCGCTCCATGGAAAGAAATAAAGAGTTCCATCTTGTGTCATTTGGCGCAACAAAGCTAATCCCAAGCTTTTCCTCCACAGTATCAGAAGCCTTTGAACTCCGCTTAACCTTGTTCCACAGAGCAGATGCTTTTGCAAAAACAGCCCTCGACATTGCTTTGTAGCATTTTTCAGTTCTGTATCTTTGGCCACTAGATTCAAGGTGTGAGCCATGCACCTTCTGTGAGGGGGGAGAGAGGGATGATTCAAATCTGACAGAGGCTCAGGCTCCATCTGGTCATCTTCATCTGAGCTCTCACTGGCGGCAGCAAAGGCTGAATCTGGTTCATTGGCATCTTTACTTTCAGTTTCATCAAAGTTGACCACTGCACTGAAAAAAAAGGCCGTTGGATTAACATGATTTTAATATGGAAACCGGTTGCACACATTAAAATCATGTGTACTCAAAACTATTCCATTATGTTAAAGACACACAACTATGTTATGTCAAAGAAACATGAAATTGATATGTTAATGTGAATATTTCCTTTAATACAGATATATTCATTTACCCTATGTTTAACCAACATGACTTTTTATGTTCATTATAGGCTTTTAATATACTCATTTCATTTGTACCTGTTAAAGCCACATGAATGTTTTGTTTAAACTCCATGCTATAGTTTTCTGTTTAATCTACCTAGTGCTCAAGGGGTACATAAGATTATTTATTTCATGTGAATAGAGGCATGTCGTACATTCTTCTACAGGATCCATCCTAATCTCTTATATCTACAGCATTTATCATAACATTTTAAAACAAATAGTCAATAAAGACAAACACATTTCTTTGAACAACATTCATGTAGTTTTCTCAAAAAATAAAACAATATTAACAACCACCACACATCCAGATGAGCTTTTGGTTTTTCCACCATGCAGCCCCAGGAGAATTAACAAATACATTGAAAATAAAGAAATAGAAGAAATAGAAAAAGTTTGTGATGCATGTACATGTACATTATTGTGTTAGAACACAGCAAGCAGGAAACTATTCTCCCGACCAAAAGAAAGGTTTATTGGGCCAAATGGCAAAGAAAGGCTTATTTTTGTAACTCATTCATAGTAAACAATTAACAGAAAATGTCAACGCATAGCCGAAAAAAGGAAATGTTCTTGCAAATCCATTGTTTAAATAGTACCCTGCTAATATGAAAGGGAACTTTAATACAAAAAAGCAATGGCATTGTTTTGGAAAAATACATGACAGTATAATAATGGACTGGTTTCTCACCACATATGCACTAAAGAAAGTATTACAAATAAAAACAAGAACTGACATTTTGAAGTAGTGCAATTAGTACATTCTGAAACACATGACAAGTGGTACATTCTGAAAACACATGACCCCAGGAAAAACCCACATTTCTGAAACATGCAAATCAATACAGCAAAAAGCATGAGCAAAGGAAGTGCAAGACAGTTGTATCGATGAAAGTCCAGGATGAATGCTGTAAAAGCGCACAATGGTCCATGGCAACAGCTCACTCAAACAGTTTGTTTTTAAACGCTTGGGCTTTCTTGGAGAGCATGTTGCCGTCTAGCTCCATTAACATTTGCTGGAGCACTTTGAACGTGCACTTCAGTTTAGGGGGGTCGTTCAGGTTCATTGCATACATTTGTCCAAACAGCATGGTAGCAGCGAATGCAATGTTGTCCACATCAGTTAGTACCTGTTGGCCTTCCAGGACAATCTGTCCTCTGGTCTCATCTGTCCTCTGGTCTCATCTGTCCTGTGGTCTCATATGTCCTCTGGTCTCATCTGTCCTCTGGTCTCATCTGTCCTCTGGTCTCATCTGTCCTGTGGTCTCATATGTCCTCTGGTCTCATCTGTCTTCTGGTCTCATCTGTCCTCTGGTCTCATCTGTCCTGTGGTCTCATCTGTCCTCTGCTCTCATGGTGGAATTGTGTTTGACAACATAAAGTCCCACCGTAATCCCCTGAATGGACCGCAGAATGACGTCTTCATCTTCTGCCTGCAGAGCTCACAGTCACAAAAGGAACAGAGTGAGATCTAACAAATCAATACATATCTATACCCATTACTAAGTCCCTGTGTCTAACAAGTACATTTGGTCAGATTTCAGTACTTTTAAGCCTCCTTGTTATCTGATATACTTCTGTCTGACCTGATAAAGAATGTTTCATTTCCTGTATCCGTTTTAAATTAAAAGCCCTCTAGCTTTTCAGTGTAGTCTGGCTATTAAACCAAAAACAGGGATGTTCACTTACTTTAGGCTGTATACTATGTGGTGTTTCAATAAATACATATTTTAAAGCCAAACAAAAAAATCAAAAGGTCAAATATTACTTCTACTGACCACAAACTCTCTCATTGAGGTACACACACAGAGGTACACACACAGAGGTACACACACAGAGGTACACACACAGAGGTACACACACAGAGGTACACACACAGAGGTACACACACAGAGGTGCACACACAGAGGTACACACACAGAGGTACACACAGAGGTACACACACAGAGGTACACACACAGAGGTACACACACAGAGGTACACACACAGAGGTACACACACAGAGGTACACACACAGAGGTACACACACAGAGGTGCACACACAGAGGTACACACACAGAGGTACACACACAGAGGTACACACACAGAGGTACACACACAGCCCCTTGAGAAGACAATCCCGGCCTAAATCGACATCATCAACCTAAATCTTGATTGGAGGGGCAGGGTTGTTATACGCTTAAACTCCGCATTTATCAAAGAAAACAAAATATCACAGTCATAAAAATCATGAAATCATTTCATTTTCTAATGATGTCATGATTGTAGTTGTGTGCTTGCCTCAAAACGATGCAGAGAAACTAGTCCATGCATTTTTTACTTCAAGGCTAGCTTATTGTAACTCTTTATTATCAGGGTGTACCAAAAACTCAGTGAAGTTGCTTCAGCTGATTCAACATGTATTGACCAGAGCACGGAGAAGGGACCACATTACTCCTGTTTTGGCTCTATAGTGAGAATAACTTTTTATATCAAGTACGAACAACCAGGTTAGACTACATTACATTTCATTTAGTTACGTTTTTTTCCAAAGCGACTTAAAATAAGTATTACTGATGTAAGACTACATATAAGAAACACCCTTATAGCCATTTCAACAAACAAAACATTATCACTTTGTGAAGGAGGCTTGATCGCAGAATGTTTGGCTTTTGCCTCTCACTTTCTGAATCACTTTTGCCTAATAAATCAGAACATGTGTATATCCCTGCAATGTTTGCAGTATGTAAATGTTATGAATAAATATTCAGAAATGGTCAGACTAATATCAGTTTTCAATTAGTTAAAGATCAAGTTTAAGTTACTCAAGTAAATCACAGAAAACATTTGAATACTCACCATTTACTACAGAGCCTTTGGAACAATGTTCAAAGCAAGGCTGAGGTCAATCTTCTCCACACCAATTACCTATCACAGAAAAACTGATTTGAAATTATTTCATTATTCACAAACAAATAAAACAAAAATGTTCTGCTCCTTAAAGGTGACATTTACCATTTAATGATGTAACTTTAGGTTAATATGAACCGACTTCGGCCGAGATGGGCGCCTCCAGTGTAAAAAGCTACAGTTGCCTATACTAATGCAGAGAGTACAACTTTGTACGGAGCCATGCACATCAGCGTTGGGATCTCATTTCCATTGGTTTCAATGGAGACGTGCACTGCAGCAGAGCGCACCGCTCGTCATGTGACGAGGAACAACCAATCACAACCGAGAAACATCTCAACTTCCGTAAACACAAGTGTACGGCAAATATGGAAGTTAAGTTCATTTCACAGCGGGTGGATCGTAACCCTTACTTGATAATTGTTTTGGTGAACACGAATCAATGGATTACATTTTGTGACTATAACACAAAATGCCATGAGCCTGGGTTGACCCACCACAGTTAGCTTTGCTAGCTTAGCTACAGATGGCGTCGAATTTATGTTCAAGCACCTGAAGGCGTTTATAATGCATTTTGATGGTGAGACGACCGGTGTTATAGTAAACCGAGCTAGACGTATAACGCTATAACTTTACACACAGCATTGATTGGGATATGACAACGTTGCTGCTGTGTTGAAACTTAGCCTTGACATGTATTTTTACAGGCCAGCGGCAGCCTTGTCCGATGTTGGGGTGAATACGGTTAACCGTTGAAACATGGCGGCGACGTACAAGCTCATGTAGACCATGGCGGAAATGTATGTGTTATACATTTTCGCTGAGAGCCGTGTTCGTACGTTTTATAAAGAACTTGTGTGTATGTGTGACTATACATGGAATGGGGGGCATTGTTGTTAAGCGGTTAGTAACGTCTGTTTATTGGGGTAGCCGGCCGCCGGTGACTCTGACATTGTTGTGTTACAGGTCTTGTTGTTTGGTTGAGGATAAAAAACATCTAAAACTTGAGAGAAAAAATATATACTTTGCCGCCACACCCCGTTGCCAAGCAACACTTATTGTTTAGGTCACGCAGCTCCGTGATCACCTGATGCTCAGCCGCTGTAACGGACCGATGAGCGGAGCAAAACACACGTTTCAAGTTCGACCAAACACACTTAGCTATTTTATCTACCTCTGGAACTAGCTAAACTAGTTATACATTTGTTTATTCTTCACTGTCGGGTCACTCGTTACTGGAGTAGCGAGCTGCATGAGATACTGACGGGCTGTCAGGAGAGGGAGAGAGAGAGAGAGGAAAAGAGAGCCCTCTGTTTATTATACCGGTGTTATTATCTAAAGTGAATGTTAATTTTGAATAACGTAGTTAATATACTATTAGTGGTTTGTTTAAATGTGTTCATTGTTTTGTTTTTTGTTTGTAGAAGAATACCATTTATTAATTTATTGTAAAATGAATCCAAACGTTTTGATCTGTTACGATGATAAACTGAAGCAATTTAAAAATTAACCCCATTAACTGAGTTTCAAATCGTTTTTTCGTTAAGTCCGACTAAGTATATGAGGAAAGATGAAAACTAACAAATTAAAAGTTTCAAAAATGATATCTCTGCGAGTGCTGACTGAACTGAATGTCCTATATGTTTCTCTTGTATTTCAGGGCTGGATCACATGCAGTGCAGATTTTACAGATTTGCAAGCTCCAATCAAGAGACTCTTCTAAAACATTGTCGCCTTTGTCACGGAAAAGGTGCGGACTGGCCCTGTATTCACACTGACTGTGTATGTCAGTCAATTGGCAAACTATACTATACCCTGCCCTACCACTCCACTCCAGGCCCCTCCAACACAATACGCCCCACTTTCCAATCAGTCCCCAAAATTGTAATACCAGTTTTTTTTCAATTCAAAACATCCAAACTATCTATCCCCTTAAGATGGTGCAGACTTTGAACAAGACGGCTACCCAGGAATTTGCTGCACAGAAAAAACATGACATTGTGGTTACAATCAAATTACATTGTTTTATTATTTTGTTTTTCAGATATCTGAAGAATTTCACCGGATCACCAGCAAAGACCTCCTGGGGACCTTCGGGGCAGCCTTTGACAAACATGTGCCTTGCCTGCTGAAACTGTACCGGGCTAGGAAGGGAGCTTTTGGACAGAAGATGGAAGACCTCTTGGAAAAACTTGATGAAAAAGTGAGTGAAGTGCCTCAATCTAAGAGCATGCAAAAGTTGAGGGGAGAATGGCCGGAGCCGGGTCCACCAAAGCCCTATCCCCTGTTTGAAAATATGAAATGCCCTTCGTCTAACATTTGTAGGAGTGAAAACGCTTTGATGGAAAGGCTTCAGTAAAAATGGATGTTAAAAGTCATTGCTTGGTGTTCTTAGTTGGTGCAATTTGAGAACTATAACAGTATTTTTAATTTGTAAAAGTAGAATTGTCCGCAGGATTGCAGTTTTTGTTTTGTTTTGTTTTGCCAGTCTTTTACTGAAGCATGCTACTGGGATCTGAGCTGTTCTTTATCCTCCTCATTACTATACAGAACGTCGGATTTTGTATAAATTCACTACGGCACTAAACTAATTGATATGTTTGTGTGTTTCCACTGGCTACTCCTTAGACATCCGACATTGTGTCTCACCGAAAGACAGCAGCACTGAGAGGCCTGCCGAGATGACACAACCAAGTTTCTTCTGGAGTGTTTGGTAAGTAATACTAACTGTAGGAAATAAACTTATTAACACAATACAAGTAATATTGCTTAATGTAGCTTAAACATTTTATGACTTCATAGCTTATGCTAATCATTTATGCATAATACACTTTGTGTAAGATTTATTTTGAGCCCAGAGATGTTTTCACCTCATGAACCCGAGCGGGATGAGTTCACCCAAAATTAAAAATAAATATCAGCGCTGTTTGAGCAACAGCCAACCCGATACATCTGGCCATTGTTGTCTGGTGTTCTTTATCAGAAAATACTTCTTTATAGAACTCGGCACAACAAGGTTGGTGGGTGATAGCCGCCGTGCTGTTGAGTTGCAATTATAACTTCCACAAGCTGAATGGTAAGACTCAGTAGCTTGGTGCTAAAGCTAGAATCAGTGGATATGTATTTTGCCGTTTAGTTTTCCATAGCATTCATTCATGCATATTTTACTTTTCCTCAGGACACTGACCATGAAGAACGATTGCTGAGAGGTGTGTCTGTGGCCATCCTCACCGTCATTGAAGATGACGATGCCGCCATATCACCAAATGTGCGAAACGTGGCTGTTGTGTGGGAATGGACCATTGTACTGCATGACCTGCCAGACCTCTCTACTGCCTTTCCTCTTCAGCCTACTTTATGCAATGAACATGGATCATCCAAAGGAGATGAGGTATACCTTTGAAGCCATTCAGACGATCTTTTACGAGCTTGGCTCTCGATGCTCACAGCGCATAAGTTCTCGGAAAACAAAGCTTTTGCTGTGAATGTTAATGGGGAAGCCAGATATGACTTTAATCTATGTTTCGCCTGTTCTAGTGCATCGTGGTTAGTGCTCATGTAAAACCTCACAGCATTCATTTCATTTTAAGCATATAAGTTCTCTTCTGAAATAGGGAATCAAAGAATGTGTGGATGTGTAAGCTGCCAGTTCAAAAGAGGGGCATATCCAGTATTTCTACTGTTCAAGTTCATTGTTAGTGATCAGGTCAACTTCAATGTATGTACATGCTTGCACATGCAGTCATTTTAAGCATGAAGTCCCATTTGCCTGTGAAATTGAAATGTGTGGAATTGTGAGTTGCCAGTTGACAAGAGGCACTGGATTGTAATTGTTATATTTGTTTATTTTTAAATTCTTTGATTGTGATGTGCTGAAGAGGCTGAGGCCTAATTTATCACAATGATGTCAGGTGTGTGAATCCTATTTTGACCTGATGGATAAAAGCAGAAGCAGAAACGATCCTCAGAATCTGTGTTCAAAAGGCCATCATCATTTTAAAACAGCTTTGCTAGATGTTTATTATGTCAATAAATGTCCTTAACGTGTGCTATGTTGCAAAACGTGCATTTTTTCAAATCCATATCTTCAGCATGTGAAGAATGCATGTTATCAACGTCTAGCAAAGCTGCTTTAAACAGAAAATGATGATGGCATGGGGTCTGCGAGACACAGAGGAACTCAGCCTGAGCACACACACTCTCACAGCCAGGCTGTGTGTGTGTGTGGAAATCCGTTACGTCACTTTACTCAGGAAGTAAACAATGGAAAAAGAGAAATGTCCACCGAGGCGTTCTGGGGCAGCATAGACAGGTCTTCTCTGTGTTAGAGTTTTACTCCCTACAGGGTGTACTTTGAGGGTTTGTGACTCTGCAGACCGTTAACATGCAGAAAAACCTTCATAACACACAAGGGGACGGGTAAGAACCAGGAAAGCATGACATGGGCCCTTCAAGAGAGATCGTTTTTCGTGCTTGTGGACAAAAGATGTTACAAGATGTTCATATCATTGAATCTGAATAAAGAAACTGAATAAATAATGGGCTCTTTTTTTGTTTGTTGATTTTAGTTTATTTTCAATGTCCGACATCAATGTTGATTGCAGCCTTCAGCGTGGCAATATCTCAATGTTGATTCAATGACTTTTTGCCATCTGGGAGGGCTCTGATGTGGGCTAAAGTATTGTTAGAAACTGATCAATCTGTTCATAGTACTGGCAGCAATGTCTCTGCTGTTAGCAGGGTCTGAGACTCACAGAGACCCACAGAGCACCATGCAGCACATGGCTTTCCTACCCAGGAATAAGTCTTTGAAAGGCGGGGAAAAGTGGTGATAGTGATAGCAGAAATAGTGATTCCAATGCAAAGAGAGTTTACCCAGAGAACAGGCTGCTCCACAGCACTTTACAAGCCAGGAAAAGTGATTGAATCCTGGGTATACATGTTTTAAATAGTCTGATACCTCCAGGGCGCATCACCGTATTTGACAAGCCAGGGAAGGTGCCTGAATCCTGGGTAAACATTGTTTAATTGTTTAAGTGTTTTTAAATGTGTGGAACAGTGTTTTGTCACTTTCAAAACTCTCCCGTCATTGACCGGAGAAATGGGGTCGATGTTGTATTCAATCTGACCGTTAATATTCCAGTGAGACGAAGTACGTACAATGACCGGAGTGATCCCATGTTAATTTTGTCCCAAAACCGGAGCATTCCATCACCCTAATTTATGAAAAACCCCACCCGGTAAAATTTGACTGGAATCTGTCCGGATGGTGTGGCTCAAGGGGTCAATGGATGTCTAAGAGTCCGAAAGTTGACAATCCCCAGCATGACAAAGTGAACTTTGGTGTGAGGCAATAGGAACGGAAATGTGGGTGAGATGGTGGAGATAACACACGTTGGAAGAACGGTCGAGAGGATGTTACACCAGAAATGAGAGTGAGATACCTGTACTCATCTCAGAGGTACATATTGTACTTTTTACTGGACTACACTTATCTGACAGCTGCGGTTACTCTACAAAGGAAAAACCAGATCACCAAAGAGCAGTGAAGAGATCACTTTGTGTTGTTTTAATGAATATATTTATTCAAGCTGTGTCCAGGAAGCAGAACTCTACACAACAGAGGCTGCAAAGAGTTCAATCGGACATTATTCTGCAAAATTGCAAAAAAGTAATGACTTCCTGTTTTGATCAAACGCACTGCAGGTTAGTATAGCAGGAAACTCTGTTAAAGATCCCTTCCCAATAATTCTATTCACAAAAACATTTGATCCTGTGAACGCAGCACAGACTGAGACTCAGTCCAACCAGTCTGACTGCTAACTGTAAAAAGTGAGGTGAGGACACACACACACACACACACACACACACACACACACACACACACACACACACACACACACAGGATAGGAAGCGCCTTCACTTCACTTCGTCTGATGGACGCTGAAGTTGATGAAGCTCAGACGAGGCTGCTACTGATGAATCTCACGGCTAACAGTTCAGTAAGTAGAGCTGTGATTGGTTGATGTTGTTGATTGTTGTGGTCGCAGAAACGCTTGAGTTGATGAACGTTTGATTGTTTAAAGCTGGGAAACAAGATGGCCTCCGAGCTGTGCGAGCAGAGAGAGAGCGCAGGTTAGTTTAAAGAGTTCCCTGTGAGGAGGAAGAGGAGTTCAGGCTGATGGGGGTCAGTCTGTCAGGAGGGCTACTGATGTGGAGGGGGAGGCAACTAGAGGGCACTAGGACCCAGCAGCCATCAGAGAGCTCACCTGGGCCTTTGCTCCTGAAACACCTGAGAGACTCTGGCTGCGTTTCATTGGTCGATCAACACGCCCTCCTGGCCCCCCCTCAGGAACTCTGATCTAAAGTCTAAACAGTGAAACTCAAACGTCTTAATGCAGTATTCTCACCTTGTTACATGTGTCCTGATAATGAAGAAGTGTACTTGTACTAGACTGTAAAGTTACAACATGTACTTACAGGCAATATCTGTATCTGATGGCATTAGAATATATTCTATAAACTGTCATTCAACGGGAACTGTTTCTCTACTTTTGCTGACAGTCTTTTAACTTATTTCTAAGTTTTCTGTTTTCACAGAGCACATTAAGGTTTTAGTTTCTGATGAAACTGTGAGGGACTCTTTCTCTGTTGTAGTCTTCTCTTCAGGTGTTCTGTGTTAAACACCAGCTGAGCAGGACGGAAGCCATTTTGTTTCTTAGTCTTCACTGTAAAAAAAAATAACTCAAGTCCAAACACGTCAACAAACGAAAAGAAAAGGTGTGTTCAATTCAGTCGGGAAGCTCATATATGGGCCAAAAATAAAAGCTAAAGGTGTTGGAGGAGGAGGAGGAGGAGGAGGAGGAGGAGGAGGAGGAGGAGGAGGAGGAGGACCTCCAGTGGTCACTCTGAGGAACTGCAGCTGGTTTCTTGTTTCTCACAGAGGAGGATGAAGGACTCAGATCTTTAGTTTCAGAAACATTAGTGAAACCACAGTGTGATAATAATCTGTTTCAGGTCCTCTATTCAACACTTCACTAAAGTACAAGTTTAAACATCAAAATATACTTAAAGTGCAAAAGTACTCATTCTGCACCAGTTCATAATAATATGTTTCACATTATTTAATGATAATAATTAATGAATCCGTCTGTTCACTTTAATGTAACAGCTGGTAAAGGAGGAGCTTTTTCTTTTTTAAATAAAGGTCATATACAGTACATTGTGCCTCGTGATTTTCACCATGGAATCATATTTTAATATATAGTTAAGGCAGGACAATTTGGTGATTATATTTAGTGTTATTAATCTAGATCTGAAACGTTTACACAACATGTTCTTAACGTAAGTTATCACTTAAATGCAGGGCCGTGGGAAGTAGGGGTGCTGAGGGTGCTGCAGCACCCCCTGGTGGAGGACAGGGGATCTGCACTTCCACAAGATTAAATACAAATATAATAAATAAAATAAAATAAAATGAATTTTCAGCCTTGACGTAACAACATTCATAATTAAGTAAAGATAACACCCTTTTCACCCCGGTTACATTTTCCATTTGCCCCGTACGATGGGCGCTTTAAGTGATGAAAGTGGGGGATGTTGGCTTATCAGGCGCCCGCAGCTCACAGCCAGCGTGAGAGAGAGATAGATAGAGAGGGGGTGCACCTGTACCGGCGGGGAATGTTGTTAGCTTCTGCTAACGGATATAAGAAGCTCTTTCTACAATAATGTGGAGGGAGAGTTCTGTCCTGTCAGACTGAGAGGCTCAGTGAGCTAAAGGACTCTGAGTGTTTGGATAGTTCACTTTAGTCTAAATTATCTCAGTGGGTCTCAAACGTTTTGATCACAATTTATGTAAAAACATATTTCCAAGGCACTCCTTTATAATTATTAGGATAAATAAAAACAGGTTTGAAATCATTCCAATGTATACTATAAGACAGTAAACCAAAAATATCGTTTAAAACTGGAGAGATTTAAAAATATGCATAAATAAATAAATGTTAACTGATGAGATATAAATGAACCACAAAAATAAAATAAGTTATCCTACATTTATTTGTTATTGGCTATGGTAGGTTATCGGTTATGTTCACATACTTATTTGATTATTAAAATGCAAACCGATCTTTTTCATATGGGTGTTTAGAGTTGTATCCCCTAGATCAGTCTCTAGTAATTGGGCGCTCAAAGTGCACCAGATTGAAGCATTTTACTTTAAAATGTTAAAAACAATCTTCCCGGGGGGGCACCCCCGGACCCCCCTAGAGGATGTGAAGTCCACCCCCCAGTTAAAACATGTTCAATGTTCATGCAATACTAAATAGTATACATTTGAAGCCTTTTTATATAAGCTGTCCACCATGTCAATATGTTTCTCTGTTTGTAGTGTCTTTTGTAGAGGTTTTTCATTGCCAGCTAAAATCTTGCCAATAGGGCAGCAAATTGGTCAAAACCGGCCCTGGTGTCATCCCCACAGCACCCCCCATTTGAAACATGTTCCCACTGCTATGCTTAAATGCTTACCTAAAAGCTGAACTGAAGTACAACACCTGAGTCAAGGTGCAGCAGTGAAATCCTGCATCAGCTCCATCTGGTGGAGCTTCCTCTGCTCTGATTGGTCCTCACCACTGAATCAGGACAATAAGCAGACTCTTCTCTGTCCAATCACAAACTACTAGTGTGTTCCTTTATTAAAGGACCTAAAATAATACAGAACATCAATTTATTGTTCGTTTAAAAAAAAAAAATCAGTACATTTATTTTCGTCATCTTTATTTTTTACCCTCCAAATCTTCTGCTCTGAACTCCAAACACAGTTTCCTGTTGGCTGTTTAAAATGTATGAACCTCTGAAACAGAGGAAGATTTGAAGGCTTGCTGAGCTCTTCAGAGTCCGTCCAATAGAAGTGATCTGCACAGAAAGGCCAAGAATAATCCACATGAAGGATGTTCCTGAAGTCTTCAAACCGTCCTGAAGACCACAGAGCATTGAGAGGGTCTTTAAGACGCTGCAGCTCACAGAGCCAACAACATGGAAACTGTCTCATGAGTGTTTTAGTTTGGAGGTGTGAGAGCTCTGTGTCCTGATGAGATAATGTGTGGTTCTCCAGCAGGTGGTTGTGTGTGTGTGAAGGTGTGAGCTCTGCTATGAATCCCTCTGAGGACACTGAACCCGCTCTGAGTGGGGACCCTGAACGCCTCACCAAAGCTCAGAGGTGAGATGAAGACCTATGACTGTCCTCTCCTCCAGAGCTCAGCAGGCATTATTCACACTCTGTGTGTGTGTTGTGTTGAAGCCCAGAGCAGCAGCATGGACCTGGACCTGGACCTGGACCTGGACCTGGACCTGGACCTGGACCTGGACCTGGACCTGGACCTGGACCCAGCTGTGTGTCCATAAAGAGTGACCAGTCTAGAGATGAACCTTTATATTTTAAAGGCCGCCCTTCAGAGACAGAGTAAGTGGACGTCATGTGACTTCATTATATCAGTACTTTCTTATAAATACGTGGGTGTCCTGACAGACCCTTCTCTTCTAGAAAGACCACATAGAATCTGAAAAAGGCAAAACAAATAATAGAGTAGAGAGTAAATAAAGTTTTATTTTTTACATCTGTGATTTTAGAGTATTTTGCAGTACTGTAATACTACACGGTACAGGTCCACCTCTTTCAAATCAAAACTGCTCCACCAGTCTATCAGAGAATCTGCTCAAAGGTCGTAGGTCAACATTTGAGAGCCTCTCTGAATCATCCTACCATCACAACCTTTAGAGGCTGGCCAACCACATTATCTCTGACCCAACCATTATTATGTAATGAGTGAAATCCCAGGTCAGATGAACATGGTGTCTTCAGTGACTGTGTTGTTATGGTAAATATCTGGTTCCTTGTTTCTTGTCTTGATGTTTGTCCTCGTTGACGTTGCTAAAGGAGCTGCTGTGATGCCAGAAGCATGTCAGACTTGATCTGATAATAAAGTATTCTCATGTTGTTGTATGGTGCTCTGAGCTCTGATCTGACTAAGTGTTAGTGTGATGGAGACTAGGAGATGTTTTAAGTGTTCGATGACCATTATGTGCGTACCTGTCTAAGGACTGCAGATAGAAATGATCTTAATCTGGCATAACTCATCCCTTCTTTGAGATTCATGTATTTATAAGCATGGCCCCTGTTTATTAAACACATTCTAATATGAATAGTATTTAGGACCATTGTGACGGTCCAGATTCCTAACTGTTTGTTTCTCATGTTTCAGGAGGAGGCTGGAGGAACCTGAACCCAGCTGTGTGTCCATGAAGAGTGACTGGTCTATGCACAGACCTATTTACTTCAAAGATGGACGACACTCTGTTGGTCAAAGGTGGGGATTGAAAGTTGATAACCCCCTTCATGGTACCTGCTGCTCTGCTTTCAGGTTGTATTGACCCAGCTAAGAAAGTGTGGCTCTGTTGAATTTTCTTGGTGAGACACTTCTCTGGTTCCTTTCTAATAAAAGCAGCTTTGATCATTTATAAGGCGTATCAGGTTTGAAAGCTTTAAGCACCATAAACACCAACTTGGCAATAAACCTGTTTCTGATTCTGATGAAGGTTTCTTTAAATAAAGAAATAAGGGTCATGTTTACCTTCAGTGTTTCTCATCTGAGTTACATTTCTTTCCTTCTTAAGTAAAGCTGGAGTTTTGTAATCCTGCAGCTTGCGTCCAAAGGGAGGGAAACTCAACTGTGTGGACGTCTACTCCAGCTTATGATCAGCTCTGTGTGAATACATACCTGAGTGTTTCCCATTGCTCCTCGTCAGTCGGAGGTCAATGTTTCCCTGTATTTGCAGCAGTTTTTGCTTCTCATTTCTAAAATGTGTAATTGCTGTGTGGTGTTTTGCTCTTCACCTGGTGCTCTATTGAACAATCAAACAGCTCTTGATCAAATTAAATGTAATTGTTAAACCTTAATCAAAGATTACAGTCACTGATTACTTTCATTTTGGTGCGTGGTCCTTCTTAGTATTTAGTGTTGCTGATAGTCAAGGATGAGTGATATCACTGCCCTTTAACCTTTGTACCAATTCATGTGTCTATAAAATGTTATTTTGAGGTTTTAGTTTAAAATAAAAATTGGCAATAACTTCTACAGCTGCTAAAGTTGGTACTCCGTGCGAGGCCCAGACAAATCCAGTGATCTAACCTTTATACCTTTATACGAAATAGAACTAGATCCCAGGAGAAAAGGCATTTCAAAATAAAATAAGGAAAACAAAACAAAGATCATGCTCATCATAATGACGTCTCCAAGCGATTCTCTTAGAACTGAAGCTCTCTCCTAAATCCTGATGAATTCTCCTTCACACCTTTCCTTGAGCCCAAGACATTTGTCACAGAGGTTATGGCAAAGTGTTCAGGAAGAGTTAGGACCGGACCTTTTTTGACAATTCTAGATTATTTCCTGTTTTCACCTCATGTTTCAGGGGGAAGCTGGAAGAACCTGAACCCAGCTGTGTGTCCATGAAGAGTGACTGGTCTATGGATCTTCCTTATAACTTCAAAGAAGGACAACACTCTGATGGTCAAAGGTGAAATTGATAGTTATTTGATGATAACCTTTACTTCTAAACCTGGTGCCCCGTGCGAAGCCCAGGCAAACCCGGCTTTTCTCCTGTTGCTCACACGTGCACTCAATCCACATTTCCAGCCCCACTGAAGCATATCAGAGATAATGTGAGTTGTTTCTTCATGATTCCTCACAGAGAGGACCAGCAGAGCTCAGAGGTTCCCAGAGGTCAGTCTGCCCAGCAGCATCAGACACAGCTGGACTCCACATTTATGGTCTGTACATGAACTACAGCTACTTCACATCTGTTCTGCTCACAGTCAACTCCATGATGCACTTTGTAGATCAGTGGATGGTCAGTCTGTCCAACATGGATCTGATGTTTGGTGACTTTAGTTTGATTGTGTTGTTCATGTATTCTGTTCCAGCTGCTGGAGGACAACATCATCACTTTTGTGAAGAACGAGCTGAAGAAGATCCAGAAGGCTCTGAGTTCAGATTACCCAGAATGCTTAGAGAGTCAGAGGGATGATGAGGAGGTGCTGGACGGTGAGGATGAAGAGCAGAGGAGGAGCAGCAGAGAGGCATTTCTGAACATCACACTGCACTTCCTGAGGAGCATGGAGCAGGAGGAGCTGGCTGACCGTCTGCAGAGCAGTAAGAGGGTTTCTATAGAGATTTAACAAGCTGGACAAATGTTGACTAAAGTCTCAAGAGATGGAACAAAGTATATTCAGATCCTCATTCTTTAAGGATGTATTTGACTCATTGATCTGATTTGTTGTGTGTTCATTCAGGAAGTCGTTCTGGAGTGTGTCAGCGTGAACTTAAGTCTAACCTGAAGGAGAGGTTCCAGTGTGTGTTTGAGGGCATTGCTAAAGCAGGAAACCCAACCCTTCTGAACCAGATCTACACAGAGCTCTACATCACAGAGGGGGGGTCTGCAGAGGTCAATGATGAACATGAGGTCAGACAGATTGAAACAGCATCCAGGAAACCAGACAGACCAGAAACAACCATCAGACAAGAAGACCTCTTTAAAGCCTCACCTGGAAGAGATGCACCAATCAGAGCAGTGCTGACAAAGGGCGTGGCTGGCATTGGGAAAACAGTCTTAACACAGAAGTTCACTCTGGACTGGGCTGAAGGCAAAGCCAACCAGGACATCCAGTTCATATTTCCATTCACCTTCAGAGAGCTGAATGTGGTGAGAGAGAACAAGTACAGCTTGGTGGAACTTGTTCATCACTTCTTCTCTGAAACCAGAGACGCAGGAATCTGCAGGTTTGATCAGTTCCCGGTTGTGTTCATCTTTGACGGTCTGGATGAGAGTCGACTTCCTCTGGACTTCCTCAACACTGAGATCCTGACTGATGTCACAGAGTCCACCTCAGTGGATGTGCTGCTGACAAACCTCATCAGGGGGAAGCTGCTTCCCTCTGCTCGCCTCTGGATAACCACACGACCTGCAGCAGCCAATCAGATCCCTCCTGAGTGTGTGGACATGGTGACAGAGGTCCGAGGGTTCACTGACCCACAGAAGGAGGAGTACTTCAGGAAGAGATTCAGAGATCAGGAGCAGGCCGGCACCATCATCTCCCACATCAAGACCTCACGAAGCCTCCACATCATGTGCCACATCCCAGTCTTCTGCTGGATCTCTGCTTCAGTTCTGGAGGAGGTGTTGAAAACCAGAGAGGGGGGAGAGCTGCCCAAGACCCTGACTGAGATGTACATCCACTTCCTGGTGGTTCAGTCCAAAGTGAAGAACATCAAGTATGATGGAGGAGCTGAGACAGATCCACACTGGAGTCCAAAGAGCAGGAAGATGATGGAGGCTCTGGGGAAACTGGCTTTTGAGCAGCTGCAGAAAGGCAACCTGATCTTCTATGAGTCCGACCTGACAGAGTGTGGCATCGATATCAGAGCAGCCTCAGTGTACTCAGGAGTGTTCACACAGGTCTTTAGAGAGGAGAGAGGACTGTACCAGAGGGACCAGATGTTCTGCTTCGTCCATCTGAGCGTTCAGGAGTTTCTGGCTGCTCTTCATGTCCATCTGACCTTCATCACCTCTGGAGTCAACCTGCTGTCAGAAGAACCAACAACCTCCAGGCGTCCTAAAGTCTTCAGACCCAAACCTAAACTCACACATCTCTACCAGAGTGCTGTGGACCAGGCCTTACAGAGTCCAAACGGACACCTGGACTTGTTCCTCCGCTTCCTCCTGGGTCTTTCACTGCAGACCAATCAGAAACTCCTACGTGGTCTGCTGACAGAAACAGGAAGTAGCTCAAAGACCAACAAGAAAACAGTCCAGTACATCAAGAAGAAGATGGATGAGGATCTGTCTCCAGAGAGAAGCATCAACCTGTTCCACTGTCTGAATGAACTGAATGATGGTTCTCTAGTGGAGCAGATCCAACAGTCCCTGAGTTCAGGAAGTCTCTCCACAGATAATCTGTCTCCTGCTCAGTGGTCAGCTCTGGTCTTCATCTTACTGTCATCAGGAGAAGATCTGGACGTGTTTGACCTGAAGAAATACTCTGCTTCAGAGGAGGCTCTTCTGAGGCTGCTGCCAGTGGTCAAAGCCTCCAGGAAGGCTCTGTGAGTACAGAAACATTCAAATATGTAAGGGATAATGTACTGCGACGCGACCTTCATGCCGATCTAGATCCCTCCGCTTCGCGTCGGGCTCCTGATCAGCCTGTCGGTGTTCTTTTCCCCATCATGACCAAGTCGCTGCACATTATCCCGCTTATTACATGGCCACATTCTCAACAAAGTAACGTTATGACTCCCACTATTAATTGAAATGCTTTTGTGGATTTAGAAGATGATTTTATTGATTTAAAAAATAGTTGTATGTATTGATTTAAATTGACATGCATCCGCTAAGAAAGATAGTCCGTTGTTACCGTTTGAACTAACGTAGCAACGGCAGGAACTGCTTCGATAGCGTTTTTGAGGAGCTTTTTGATTACAGATTTGAAAACATCGCTGCTTGCTTTAAAAGTAGCAGAAGTCATGATGTCAAACCTTGGGGAGTATCTAGATATCCCTGCCCTAATGCCAAAGTAACTTGCAACTGAATATGTGTCGCCGTTTGATGTCTGTGTCTGGACCGCTGCGTAAAAGGAGGATTTCTGCCCGTTACTTCTCCGCTGTTTTTTTGTCGCTCTTGTCTTGTCAGTTAGAAAGCAAACTGCATGCAGATTGCTTTTCGGCCAAACTGTATACAGTTAAATCGAACGGACTTGTTTGTGCAGATGTGAGCGTCCTTAACAACGGTCAATAAGTGCTTGACAGCGGTCTGTCTGTTCGGTATTAACAACGTGTCACGTGTTCTGAATTGACCAATCAGAATCGAGTATTCAACTAAGCCATGTAATAACATGAAGTAGTGGTGGTCTAATGGATAGTGAGGTCGGATGAAGATCGGAACGTTGTGAGTTCAATTCCCGCCAGGAACACCACCACTCGTGTGCCCTTGAGTAAGGCACTTAGTCCTCAGTTTCTCTAGGGAGAATGTCCCTGTAATTGGTAATTGTAAGTCGCTTTGGATAAAAGCGTCAGCTAAATGAAATGTAAAGTAAATATTATGCTCATCTTTTTAAAATATTGTTTGTACTTTCTTTATCAGACTGAGTGGCTGTAAGCTTTCAGAGAGAAGCTGTGCAGCTCTGTCCTCAGTCCTCAGCTCCCAGTCCTCTAGTCTGAGAGAGCTGGACCTGAGTAACAACGACCTGCAGGATTCAGGAGTGAAGCTGCTGTCTTCTGGACTGGAGAGTCCACACTGTGCTCTGGAGACTCTCAGGTCAGATTTCTTATTTTATCTTAAATTATTGTCTCTCTCTCTCTCTCTCTCTGCTTATTTACAATCTCCTTCTTTCTCTTCCTGTTTTTAAATCAGTCAGGTAACCAAACGCAAAGTCTTCTTTTGTATTAAACATTAATAAAATACAGTTGATGTAAAACACTCATCCTGTTACTGATTAATGCCATCGTGGAGAAGAGACATCATGAACATTGGCATCACAGATGTGAAGCAGTATTGAGTTGCACATTTTGAATAATGAATAATATGCGATAAGGCAGTCATTAATGAAAAAGAACACCCTGAAGTTATTGATTTTATGTTGTTGTTTATTATTTTCTCCTCAGACTGAGTTATTGTGACCTGTCAGAGAGAAGCTGTGCAGCTCTGTCCTCAGTCCTCAGCTCCCAGTCCTCTAGTCTGAGAGAGCTGGACCTGAGTAACAACGACCTGCAGGATTCAGGAGTGGAGCTGCTGTCTTCTGGACTGGAGAGTCCTCACTGTGCTCTTGAGACTCTCAGGTCAGGGTTCATCAACATGTTGAGCTCCCTTTTGAATATGTATTGATATATTGGGCTGCTGTTGCCCAGAAGGGAAATAGGCGATGACCAAGGGGAGGGTTATTGATTCGATCCCCTCTCCCTGAGGTTAACATGTCAAAGTGTCCTTGGGAAAGATACTTGACCTCAAATTATTTTCTAGACATTGTATTGAAGTGTTTGTTAGTTGCTTCAGTAAAAGCCTAAGCTGAAATAACATGTATGATTACTGGATGAGTTTTCTAAGTTCACTGTACTCAAGTTATTTTTCAACCCAGTTGTGATCGTCAATTTCCAGACCCTATGTAACATAATATACTTTACAGTTTTTCTGTTTTGCCCAGGAAAACATATTATACAAACACAAAGTCCACTTTAACATTTGCTTCCATTTATTTTGTTGTCCCTTCAGACTGAGTGGCTGTAAGCTGTCAGAGAGAAGCTGTGCAGCTCTGTCCTCAGTCCTCAGCTCCCAGTCCTCTAGTCTGAGAGATCTGGACCTGAGTAACAACGACCTGCAGGATTCAGGAGTGAAGCTGCTGTCTTCTGGACTGAAGAGTCCTCACTGTACTCTGGAGACTCTCAGGTCAGGATTCATCAACATGTTGAGCTTCCTTTTTTGGATGTATTTAACTTACTATTGTAAATTAACTATTTTTAAACCTGTTAAATTATTCTTTGCTGTTGTGTTCAGGTGCAAATCTACACACTCTTCTCCCTTTCTACTTTTGACACATTTTTAACATTGCCTTTCAATCCACCATGTATGCAAAATCTTTGCCATCAGTTCAAATAATGTAGGATTCCTCGTATTTATGATTATAGGGTCTTAATATTTTGTTTTTGAATTTGCAAAAAGGAGTAAATGCCGAACTTTTAATTTAAATGTTTGTCTACTCAGACTGAGTGGCTGTGACCTGTCAGAGAGAAGCTGTGCAGCTCTGTCCTCAGTCCTCAGCTCCCAGTCCTCTAGTCTGAGAGAGCTGGACCTGAGTAACAACGACCTGCAGGATTCAGGAGTGAAGCTGCTGTCTTCTGGACTGGAGAGTCCTCACTGTGCTCTGGAGACTCTCAGGTCAGCATTCATCAACATGTTAAACTTATAGCCAGTTAAATTGCGATGTACATTAATGATGGATACACTCATAACCTTTTGTTGCATCTGCTTCAATAACATTTGTTATTGTTTTTTGACTCACTCTTGTTCGAACTTGTGTGTGTGTGTGTGTGTGTGTGTGTGTGTGTGTGTGTGTGTGTGTGTGTGTGTGTGTGTGTGTGTGTGTGTGTGTGTGTGTGTGTGTGTGTGTGTGTGTGTGTGTGTGTGTGTGTGTGTGTGTGTGTGTGTGTGTGTGTGTGTGTGTGTGTGTGTGTGTGTGTGTGTGTGTGTGTGTGTGTGTGTGTGTGTGTGTGTGTGTGTGTGTGTGTGTGTGTGTGTGTGTGTGTTCAGGCTGTCAGGCTGTATGGTCTCAGAGGAAGGCTGTGTTTCTCTGGCTTCAGCTCTGAGCTCCAACCCCTCCCATCTGAGAGAGCTGGACCTGAGCTACAATCATCCAGGAGACTCAGGAGAGAAGCTGCTGTCTGCTGGACTGGAGGGTCCTCTCTGGAGACTGGACACTCTCAGGTATTATAAACATATACAGTGAAGGAAATAAGTATTTGATCCCCTGCAGATTTTTTAAGTTTGCCCACACAATACATTAACAGTCTATCATTGTAATGGTAGGTTTATTTAAAAATTGAGAATAAGAATATCAAAAAGAAAATCCAGAAATTGACATTATATAAAAGATAAAAATGTATTTCCATTTAACTGAGTGAAATAAGTATTTGATCCCTTTGCAACAAACAAGGATTCTGGCTCCCACAGACAAATAATTCATCTTCCTTTAAAAAAGTACTCCTAATCAACTTGTTACCTGTATAAAAGACACCTGTCCACAGAATCAATCAATCAGATTCCAATCTCTCCACCATGGGCGAGACTGTAGAGCTGTCTAAGGACCTCAGGGTGAGACTGTAGACCTGCACCAGGCTGGGATCGGCTACAAGACCACCGAAGGAGACAACTCTTGGTGCCATTATTCAGAAGAATAATGTGTGTGTTTCTAAATGGAAGAAACACAAAATGAGCATCAATGGCCCTCGGTCTGGGCTCCACACAGGATCTGGCCCCGTGGGGTATTGATGATCATGAGAAAGGTGAGGGATCAGCCAAGAACTACACAGGAGGAACTTGTTAATGATCTCAAGGCAGCTGGGACCACAGTCACCAAGAAACCTATTGGTAACACACTACACCATAGTTGATCAAATCCTGCAGTGCCTGAAGGCCCCCTGCTCAAGAAGAACACGAGAGGCCGTCTGAAGTTTGACAACGAACATCTGAATGATTCAGAGAAGGCTTGGGAGAAGCGGATGAGCTCAGATGAGACTAAAATGTTGATCTTTGGCTTCAACTCGACACGCCGTGTTTGGAGGAAGAGAGATGCTGACTATAACCCCAGAACACCATCCGTCAGGCATGGAGGTGGAGACATTCTGCTTTGGGCTGTTTCTCTGCTGAGGGGACAGGAGGACTTCCCTGCATCGAGGAGAGGATGGACGGGGACATGTCCCGTGAGATCTTGGTCGATAGCCTCCTTCCCTCAGCCAGGACACTGACCATGGGTCATGGAGGGGTCTTCCAGCAGGACAAGGACCCTGAACATACGGCCAAGGCAACACAGGAGAGGCTAAAGAAGAAGCACCTTCAGGTGATGGAGGGTCCTAGCCAGTCTCTGGACCTTAATCCCATAGAAAATGTGTGGAGGGAGCTGAAGCTTCCAGATGCCAAGCATCAGCCTCAACACCTGAAGGATTTGGATCTTCAGAGAGGAGTGGACCAACATCCTTCCTGAGATGTGCACAGACCTGGAGACCAACTACAAGAAGCGTCTGACCTCTGTGTGACCTCTGTGTGTCCAACAAGGGTTTCTCCACCAAGTCCTAACACATGTTCTGCAAGGGGATCAAATACTTATTTCACTCAGTTAAATGCAAATACATTTTTATCTTTTATATAATGTACATTTCTGGATTTCCTTATTGATATTCTTTCTCTCACTGTTTATATAAACCTACCATTCAAATGACAGACTGGTCCTTTCTTTGTTGGTGAACTTACAAAGTCTGCAGGGATCAAATACGTATTTCCTCCACTGTGTGTATGCCAAGACAAAAACATTGAAGGGAACTAAAGACACGGGATAAGACTCAGGCAGCAGCTCTGTGTTTACAGAGAAGACACGACAACAAGAAATACATCTTTATCATTTTAGATTCTGATCTCCATTTTAATGCTCATTTTAATTTGCTGACCAAAAACTGCTTTTATCATTTTGGCAATAGAGTCAAAATCCATCCAACAACCTAAACACAGCAGAGATCATCCCACTCCTGATGGACACCATCTGCACTGGCTCCTGTATCTGAATTGATTCTGAAGTGCTTCTCCTATTTTTAAAGCACTAAATGGCCCCTCCCTCTTTTAAACACAATGATGAACTGTCAGATGTCCTGTGAATTCATCATCATAATAATAATAATAAATGGTATGGTCAAAGCACCTTTCATTGCTCAAAGCAAACCCAAAGTGCGTTGCATGAAAGATGCTTTTAAATAAAGTTCATTTATTTTCCTCTTCAGATTCCAGGTAAGAGAAACACTCATTGACTGCTGCTAGCAGATGCTGAGGGAACACTAACTGAACACTGATCAACTCTTACATCTTATTCTCTGAGAAATAATAATTGAAGTTAATGAGCTTTATTTATCGACTGATCTAAAATGATATCGTGAACATGAAGCTTCATCTGTGGAGAATAACAAAGCTCTGAGTTTGAGAGTGATGTAATGTCCATGTCTCCATGCTGCTCTGACCCCCCCCCCGCCCCTTCTTTCAGGATGGAGCCTGCTGGAGTCCGATGGTTGAGACCCGGTCTGAGGAAGTGTGAGTGTGGTTTAATTTGATTCATGAAAACAAAGCAGCCACCATCTTCAAATGTAACCTTCATCATCAAAGTGTCAATAAATGAACAGCTGATAGATGAATAACTGCTGCTGTTCCTCTCCTCAGATTCCTGTGAACTCTCACTCGACACAAACACAGCACACAGAAAACTCAAACTGTCTGAGGACAACAGGAAGGTGACATGTGTGGAGGAGAAGCAGCCATATCCTGATCATCCAGAGAGATTTGATATCTGGAGACAGCTGATGTGTAGAGAAGCTCTGACTGGTCTCTGTTACTGGGAGGTCGAGTGGAGAGGAGAGGTTTATATATCAGTGACTTACAGAGGAATCAGGAGGAGAGGAGAGAGAGAGGACTGTGTGTTTGGATGGAATGATCAGTCCTGGAGTCTGATCTGCTCTGGTGGTCGTTACTCTGTCTATCACAATAACACAGTAACACACACCTCCTCCTCCTCCTCCTCCTCCTCCTCCTCCTCCTCTGGTAGAGTAGCAGTGTATCTGGATCATCCTGCTGGCTCTCTCTCCTTCTACAGAGTCTCCTCTGACACACTGATCCACCTCCACACCATCAGAACCACATTCACTGAACCTCTCTATGCTGGGTTTAGGTTCAGCTCTGATTCCTCAGCGTCTCTGGTTCCTCTGTAGGAGGAAGAGTCTCCTCCTGTTCCAGAGACTTCCTCCCTGCTGCCCAGAGAGTTCAGTCTGTTCAGGATCACAGCTGATGTTCGACCAACGTTGTTTAAAAAATATATTTCCATCTATTTGTTTTTAACCGTGGTGTTCTTGTTATGTGTTTTTACTTATTGTTCTTCTTTATTATTAATAATGTCTTCCTGCTTTGTTATATTTGAATATACAGTCTACTCTTTTCACTTTATCTGCACTATACATCTTTTGATGTAATAATGTAGATTTCCACTTTTCGGACAAATAAAGGAATTCTGATTCTGAAAATATGCTTTTGCTTCAGATTCAATATCTTCACTGTGATTCAGGAAAGTGCAACAAACATCACTTCACACACAAATACAGATAGAAATCAAACACATGGAAATACAGAAAAATAAATAAGATTTAAAGAAAAGAAAACCTCTGGAGCGCTCTCTGAGCTTTCACTTAGTTTGAACAACAACACGTCTTTCTGTTGTGTTTGCAGTTTTTTTTGGCGAGAGATTTAGTTTAACCGTAGGACGAATAAATAAATAATAATAATTATAATAATAATAATAATAATAAAAAGGAAATAGAAATACTATAAAAAAATAATCACAATTATAATAGTAAGAAATATTAATACAAAAATAAAAAATAATAATAAACACTCAAATTAAAACAATTAAAAATAAATAAAACAAGACAGTGATACAAATACAAATTAAATACATTTAAATAGAAAGACTTTCAAACAAATATTAAAGTGTTTTTTTTTCGTTTTAAATTGTAAAAGACAAAAATATAAATAAATATGATAAAACATTACATAAAAACTTTACAAAATATTATTTAAAAACCAATCATTATAATAAAATACATTCAAAATAAAGATGTGTTGTGTTTTGGCCACTCAGTCGTGTACAAAGCTTTTCTGTCTGCTGCTTTCAGAAAGAGACAGAAACCAGTTTGTGGCTCAGTGGTTAGCGCAGATTCAAGATTCAAGGCTTTCATTGTCACGTGTGCAGAGCAACCGTGTAGTTATGACAACGAAGATCTGAGGTCACAGGCTGCTCCATCAGAGCAACACAATAACACAGATACAACAGTACAAGTAAATAAAATAAAAATATAGTAGAAACAGTGCAGCCCATAACCAGTGCTGCTGTGTGAATGAGAGCTCAAACCCTGAGCCAGGGAGACGAACACATACTGGACTCTGAATACAAATCAAATCTCTCTGGCCAGAACTACAGAAAAGGATAGGGGACACGTCTGCTCCCCCATGAAGTGGAACCACTGTACAGATCTTAACCTCTGCCTAACGTTGGCAGTAACATAATAAACTTCTAATGTACTAAAGACTGGTGTTTACATGGAGTTTGTCCTCGGTTCCCCTCCTCCACTCCTCCGCTCGCATCTCCTGTGGGCGGGACTAAGACGCAAGGATAGGAGTCGAGGAGAGAATTGAGAAAGGGCTATAGGTTTTGAAATATCATTGGGATAACAGGTAGAGGTCGTAGAGACAGGCTTTAACGCCCTCTCACAGTCTTCATTCATAAGACTAGCGTTACGGGGCGGGATGAGTGTCTTCCTAGTTGGTTCAGTTAGAAAGATATTGACAGATCAATGACTCAAACAAAATCGTCGTCTCTGAACAACCACAGTAAGGTAGACAACAAGCTCTAACCCCTCTTTTCTATCAAAACAAGCCAATACACACCGTCAGGGCCGTGGGAAGTAGGGGTGCTGAGGGTGCTGCAGCACCCCCTGGTGGAGGACAGGGGATCTGCACTTTCACAAGATTGCAGCTGAGGGAGAGAGAGAGAGAGAGAGAGAGAGAGAGAGAGAGAGAGAGAGAGAGAGAGAGAGAGAGAGAGAGAGAGAGAGAGAACCGGTATCGGCGGGGATTGTTGTTAGCTTCTGCTGCGCTAATGGATATAAATATTTCCAAGGCACACCTTTATAATTACTAGGATAAATAAAAACAGGTTTGAAATCATTCCAATGTATTCTACAGTAAACCAAAAATATTGTTTAAAACTGGAGATTAAAAAATATGCATAAATAAATAAATGTTAACTGGTCAAATAAGATATAAATGAACCACAAAAATAAAACAAGTTAGCCTACATTTATTTGTTATTGGCTATTGTAGGTTATTGGTTATGTTCACATACTTATTTGATTAATAAAATGCAAACCGATCTTTTTCACATGGGTGTTTAGAGTTGTATCCAGTCTCAAGTAATTGGGCGCTCAAAGTGCACCAGATTGAAGTATTTTACTTTAAAATGTTAAAGTAAAATACCCCCGGACCCCCCTAGAGGATGTGACGTCCACCCCCAATTAAACATATTTATGCAATACTAAATCAATTTGAAGCCTTTTGATATAAGCTGTCCACCATTTCAATACGTTTATCTTTTTGTAGTGTTTTGTAGAGGTTTTTCATTGCCAGCTAAAATCTTGCCTAGGGCTGCAAATTGGTCAAAACCAGCCCTGATGTCATCCCCACAGCACCCCCCATTTGAAGCATGTTCCCACGGCTATGCACACCGTCCTCCGAGCTGCTCAACTTCTATCTGAATGCAGGGACAGTCTACAAAGTGCAACACGGAAAAATTATAATTCAAAAGTAGTCAATAATTCCCTTCCCACATTTCTACTGTTTATATTTGAGTTTTTTTTTTAATGATCAATAACCCCTCTGCTATTCAGTAAAGTGCTTCCACTTCATGTTCACATAAATGGTCAAATGATTCAAATGAACGGTTCAAATTCACTGATTGTTTTAAAAATGTCGTGTAATTGAAGCTTTATTTTTCTGTCAATTTATTTAGGATCTGTAGACAGTACCAGCTACTTCTATAATTTTTTATCGTCACCTTGTTTAAAAATATATACTGCTATTTAGTTTGTTTTAACCATAGTGTAGCCTACTTATTATTTGTTTTTACTTATTGTGTTTTTTATTATTAATAACGTGTGCCTACTTTGATATATTTAATATACTTCTGCACTATACTTCTGCTGTTGTAATTCCGTAAATGTCCCATAAGCAAGTGTACTGTATAAATCAGGGGAAACCCCATCGTGTGGCAGCTGTACTCTTCCAGCCGCCTCTTTTGTGTTTGTTTTCCTTTTTCCTGTCTGTGTTGTTTGTGTGGGCGTGGTGGCTGTCATTCCTGGCTCCCGGCTCAACCTCCACTCACCTGCTGCAATCAGCTGTGCACCCTCCCCGACTACACACCTGATTCCCATCAAGCCATTTACAACGGCATATCAGCGGAAGCTCCACAACCTGTCAGTGCCAGATCGTTGTAAAACCACAGTGGTATAACTCCTAGCCTACTTAGCATTGTTAAGCTATTTCCTCAAACCTGGATGTTCTTCTTACGTGTTTTCTTCTTGAGCTGCAGGATCATTCTCCGACCGCCGTGTTGTCGCCACCAGCCGGATTATTCTTCCCGCTCCTCCACCTCAAGATAAACCTTTTTTCAACACTCTGCCGTGTCCTGCGTTTGGGTCCTCTCAGATACCGTAACACATCGATGTTCAACAGTTTCCTCCGTCCGTAGTTCCCAAATCCCCATACCTCGTTAGCTTACAGAAATGTTTTAATGAATGAATGTAAGTGAACATAAATGTAGAAATACATTAAAGATATATAATAATGTGTGTCCTGTTTGTTCTCAATCTATATTTATTTATTTTTTACATCATTTTCTTTTTAGTTAAAGTATTTATTTATTTATTACTGTATTATTTTTATTTCTGTATCTATTTCCACAGTTATTTATATTAGTGTTCCAGTATTTATTCAAACATGTATTTATTTATTCTTACCTATGTCATGTTCTGTACTCCATAGATTGCAAGGAGGCTAGATGGAATAAAACCAATTTGAGCCAAGACTAAATACACTTGAGTGATGAACCCTGGCCCCCCACATCAAGAACCAATACTCAGACCTCTGGGCGACCTTCAGGGTCATACATGTGCAAAACAATGTCTCTGCCCGACCCTGCTCAGCTTCTGAGATATACGAGATCGGGCAAGACTTTATATATATCTCATTATCGAAAATACTTCATTACATTCCATGTATACAAACCAAATACGTATTTTTATAGCATTATGTTGCGAATAAGCACCACTAAAACAGAATGGAACAAAACAAATGCATTGATAAAAGACTATAACAAATAGAAAAAGTTAAATTGTGAAATGTATGGTTTCAGAGAAATTCCGTGAACAAGAATAAAAGACAAACGCAAAGATCCTACGAGAAATTATGACAAAACAAATACAAACATAATTTAAACTATGATACAGAAATAATAAGAACACAGACTTAGTACAACTGATCAATTGTGTTCAGGAATAAACAAATACAACACAAAAAAACAGATTGCATTAACAGAATAAGTGACACAATAGACTTTGTAGATCAGAAATAAAAGTACACAAGAAAAACGTAGCACTACTTTTACTCCAAATACCTAATACAACGAAACATTAGAAATGATTTGTTTATCTCAAGGGGTAAATGGATGTCTACCAATCTGAAGAACAATGTTCAATTCCTATGTAAAGTGTGTTTAAACTACCATACTATAACGAGCGGAAAAACCCCGTTTTTACTTAGAACGTGTTGAAATAGTGGCGTATTTTGGCACAACGAGCTTCAACCTTATTTCTATCAGAACAAACCAATATGCAGCGTCCTTATTCAAAACTCCCCTGTTATACTGGATAGTGCCACCAAAACCACTTCATTCAACGACTGCAGCACTGGGAATACCGAGGTGTCCCATCTAAGTATTGGTATGGTAGGGTATGGTCGTAAGCATAAAGTGAGCATGGGAACATACCATCTATAGCAGGTAAAACACTGGAAATGTGTGTTTCTGGATCCATCATTGTTGGGTCAAAGGCTTTGTATGAAAATAAACCAAAAAATCTAAAGCAGAGTATCAGCTGCCAATTCCCCTTTTAGCCGTAACCCTAACGCTAATTTAGGTAAAAACCCCACCCGGTAAAATTTGACTGCAATCTGTCCGGATGGTGTGTCTCAAGGGGTTAATGGATTCTAAAGGCCGGGGACACACCAAGCCGATTATCGGCGTCGTTGGGCGTCAGGCCGACGATGAGCGTCGACACGCCCTACTCAGATTGGTGTGTCCCGCACCGTCGTGTCTTTTCAGCCGTGCCGAGACCTTTTCGGCCGAATGTCGGATCGGTGGGCAGTCGGCCAAAGGCTGTCGGCAAAAGAAAACACTCTGATTTGCTGGTCAGCTTAGCGAATCAGCACAAGAGAAGCGAAACGGAAGTGAGGGACCCAAACAAACGATTAAGATTTCATTTAACTCCAGCTCTCCTCACAGGTTGGGGAAAGCCCCGTGAGCTTCTCGCTGTAGAGTGATAATGGAACACGCTATCTGTTGTTTGTTTATATCACGCAGTCTGTTCTTCTTCTCTCGGTTATAACGCAGTCTGTCTTCAGGTTGTTGCCTCTTTTGAATGACGAATACACACTACCGCCGCCTGCTGGTGAGGAGAGTTATTGCCACTCACGCATGCGCAGTTCTTACGTGCTTCTTGGCCGTCTGAAGTCTTTGCGGTGTGTTCCAGTGCGACACATGGCCAAGACGAGGAGACGAGAGGAGACACAACAGTCGGGGGTCCGTCTGTGTCAGTTCTTTGGTGTCAGCTTGGTGTGTCCGGGCCTTACGAGTCAGAAAGTTGACAATCCCCAGCATGACAAAATGAACTTTGGTGTGAGGCAATAGGAACGGAAATGTGGGTGAGATGGTGGAGATAACACACGTTGGAAGGGCGGTCGAGAGGATGTTACACCTGAAATGAGAGTGAGATACCTGTACTCATCTCAGAGGTACATATTGTACTTTTTACTGGACTACACTTATCTGACAGCTGCGGTTACTCTACAAATGAAAAACCAGATCAGCAAAGAGCAGTGAAGAGATCACTTTGTGTTGTTTTAATGAATATAGTTATTCAAGCTGTGTCCAAGAAGCAGAACTCTACACAACAGAGGCTGCAAAGAGTCCAATCGGACATTATTCTGCAAAATTGCAAAAAAGTAATGACTTCCTGTTTTTATCAAACGCACTGCAGGTTAGGGTACCAGAAACTCTGTTAAAGATCCCTTCCCAATAATTCTATTCACAAAAGCATTTGATCCTGTGAACGAAGCACAGACTGAGACTCAGTCCAACCAGTCTGACTGCTAACTGTAAAAAGTGAGGTGAGGACACACACACACACACACACACACACACACCCACACACACACACACACACACACACACACACACACACACACACACACACACACACACATACACACACAAACACACACACACACACACACACACACACACACACACACACACACACACACACACACACACACACACACACACACACACACACACACAGGAAAGAGTTCCCTGTGAGGAGGAAGAGGAGTTCAGGCTGATGGGGGTCAGTCTGTCAGGAGGGCTACTGATGTGGAGGGGGAGGCAACGGTAGGGCACTAGGACGCAGCAGCCATCAGAGAGCTCACCTGGGCCTTTGCTCCTGAAACACCTGAGAGACTCTGGCTGCGTTTCATTGGTCGATCAACACGCCCTCCTGGCCCCCCCTCAGGAACTCTGATCTAAAGTCTAAACAGTGAAACTCAAACGTCTTAATGCAGTATTCTCACCTTGTTACATGTGTCCTGATAATGAAGAAGTGTACTTGTACTAGACTGTAAAGTTACAACATGTACTTACAGGCAATATCTGTATCTGATGGCATTAGAATATAGTCTATAAACTGTCATTCAACGGGAACTGTTTCACTACTTTTGCTGACAGTCTTTTAACTTATTTCTAAGTTTTCTGTTTTCACAGAGCACATTAAGGTTTAGTTTCTGATGAAACTGTGAGGGACTCTTTCTCTGTTGTAGTCTTCTCTTCAGGTGTTCTGTGTTAAACACCAGCTGAGCAGGACGGAAGCCATTTTGTTTATTAGTCTTCACTGTAAAAAAAAATAACTCAAGTCCAAACACGTCAACAAACGAAAAGAAAAGGTGTGTTCAATTCAGTCGGGAAGCTCAAATATGGGCCAAAAATAAAAGCTAAAGGTGTTGGAGGAGGAGGAGGAGGAGGAGGAGGAGGAGGAGGAGGAGGAGGAGGAGGAGGAGGAGGAGGAGGAGGAGGACCTCCAGTGGTCACTCTGAGGAACTGCAGCTGGTTTCTGGTTTCTCACAGAGGAGGACGAAGGACTCAGATCTTTAGTTTCAGAAACATTAGTGAAACCACAGTGTGATAATAATCTGTTTCAGGTCCTCTATTCAACACTTCACTAAAGTACAAGTTTAAACATCAAAATATACTTAGAGTGCAAAAGTACTCATTCTGCACCAGTTCATGATAATATGTTTCACATTATTTAATAATAATAATTAATTAATCCGTCTGTTCACTTTAATGTAACAGCTGGTAAAGGAGGAGCTTTTTCTTTTTTTAAATAAAGGTCATATACAGTACATTGTGCCTCGTGATTTTCACCAAGGAATCATATTTTAATATATAGTTAAGGCAGGACAATTTGGTTATTATATTTAGTGTTATTAATCTAGATCTGAAACGTTTACACAACATGTTCTTTACGTAAGTTATCACATACATGTACTGCAGAAAAAGTAGAATACTTGCTTCTAAGATGTAGAATGGTAGAAGAATAAAGTAGCAGGTAATGAAGTGAACTAAAGTACCTAAAAGCTGAACTGAAGTACAACACCTGAGTCAAGGTGCAGCAGTGAAATCCTGCATCAGCGCCATCTGGTGGAGCTTCCTCTGCTCTGATTGGTCCTCACCACTGACTCGGGACAATAAGCATACTCTTCTCTGTCCAATCACAAACTACTAGTGTGTTCCTTTATTAAAGGACCTAAAATAATACAGAAAATCAATTTATTGTTTGTTTAAAAAAAAAAAATCAATACATTTATTTTCGTCATCTTTATTTTTTCCCCTTCAAATCTTCTGCTCTGAACTCCAAACACAGTTTCCTGTTGGCTGTTTAAAATGTATGAACCTCTAAAGTTAGTAAACAAACCATGTGAGAAAAGGATACTCGCACTACCCTCTGCCGCCACTAGATGGAGACAGGAGACCACTAATGGATGGCTGACTGCTACAGTAATTTTGCAAATCACTCCAGTTGCTGATGATGAAAGCCACAACATGCAAATGAACATAATTTTCGGATCATTATTTTTTTTAATAATTCTTTATTCTATTTTATTCTATTTTATCCCTCTTGTATTAATCCCATTATTTTTAGTGACATCAATAGGCCTATTACCTGACCTTTAATCTGATCTCTAACTTTATTAGGTTCCTAAATACACTAGGTCCATACTTCTCATTCCTTTCAATAAGCATCAGCAGGCCTATTGTTTTAACTTTTAATCTGACCCCTAAACTTAACCCATTGGGGTTAAATGCCTAAACATAAGTACATTATCCATGCGCTTCCTTCTTGTGAGTGTGCATCAACTGACCTATGATCTCACCTTTTAATCTGACCCCTCAACCTTACCAGCTGGAAGCAGGTACTTAACTCCAAATTCTATAAAATACATTAACCATCTTTCCCTTAAATACAACTACTAAACCATTCGGGCTCCTCGCCTAAACCCAAACCACATTCTCTCCCCACTTTTTCGTTCTGACCTTTCTTTCAGCCCCTATCCGGTCGAGCCCTATGTGGGGATAAAGAAAGGAAACGGGCCATAAACAGATACGGCCAAAGCGGCAAGAGGGGGCATCCGCCGTGACCACAGCTACCCTCCTCCGTGTCTCTGTCTTTCAAACTTAAATTACTCTGTCTACTGTACCTTTACACATTTCTGATTCAATCATGATTCCACGCTAAGATAAGAGCCGACACGCTATCTATGGCCCGTGCCCTTCCTTGGATCTCTGTATAACCATGAAGCCGTCGAGCGACATGGGGAGGTCCGGTGGCTTTACTTAACCGATTCCCAGCCAGTGCCTGGAGAAACGGGGGACTTATTCTGAACCGGGGTTTGATTGATTGAATCACTCGTTTTCTCTGTTCTAATCACAAGCTCCTATTTGATCAGTCTTTAACCCACAATATTTACTCTATCCTTTCCATAGATTTGGAATCTAAGAAAAGAAGGAAAGAATAGAGAACGGCCAATATGACGTCCAGGGAGTACAATGACTTCCAGATTCTCACAAGAATCATCTTTAGGATCCTGCGTACCTACCACCACCAAGGAAAAATTAGGAAGACCATACAGGGCGCAAACAACCTCCTTCCACATTTTTTCTTGGCCAAAGACAAATTAGCAACTACATTTCGGCCCTACACCCCAACGGTAGAAACCTCCCATCTGCTTCAGGGCAATGCCACTAATTGGTTGCAGACTGGCTTACAGATTTCTGATGAGCACCACACTCAAACAATCACAGATCTGCTGTCTAAATGAAGGAAAATGACAGACGGAGAAGAACAAAGGGCCTGGGACATAGCCTGTCATTGGATAAAATCAAAATTCCACACAACAGAAAATTGGATTTTTATCCAAACGGCAGAAGACCTCAATCTGATGAACATCAGGATCGATGTACACAGACCCCCCTTTCTGGGGGACATTACCACTCCAGTCCACCAACTCGAGACTGGAGCATCCCGAGGCCTAAGCGGGGAACAACCTCCGGAGAAAAATAGGACACCCTTAGAGCCACCTACCCCCCTAACTATCACCAACAACCAATCAATCCCTCAGCCACAATTAATGGCCAAGAATGTGGTTTTCCCTAACCGAGATTTAACTCCGGTTAGTCCCTCTACTCCGACCACCCGTCCTCCTAGGACTGAGATGCTAGACAACACATCTTTGACAACACACATGTTTCCGGAACCTAGACCGGAACGCTCCAGACCTCTAATAACGGAGGACTTCAATCTTTCCCCTTCTCCTCCGACAAGTCTGGCCACACGCCATGAACACCGGGGAAATAAGAAAAAGAATCGGTCCCTGAACCCTAAACGTGAGGTCCTAATAATTGGGGACTCCAATATCTCCCGTCTCCAACCGATAGAGAATATCAAAATACAGGTGGATAGCTTCCCAGGGGCCAATTTGGGCCAGGCCGCCTTTCTTATCAAACACATGACCCCAACATCAGGAGAGGTCCGAAAAGTTCTTCTGTGCTTTGGCCTCAACGATAGGGACAATAGCAACAGAGCTATCGTATCAAATAATCTGGATCAGCTTTTAGCTTCCACCAGAGATACCTTCCCCAATGCCACAGTACGTATGACAAGCATCAACTACGCTCCGCAACTGTCATTTAGCACCATCAGAAACATCAGAACCCTTAATAAACTGATCATTCAAACCCCAAACTACATACCGGAACTGGAGCGTAAATACTTCTCCACCAAAGGGGACCGTATCCATTGGACCCCCTACACGGCTGAAAAAATGTGGGAACACTGGAAATCATTCCTAAACCTATAAAATAAGCCGAGGGACAGGACTATACTTCGGGACTTGTTAAACAGTAATTTGACCATAATCATTTTCCCTTTTAGAGTTTACTCCTTTCAAGGTAACAAGGCACCTAGAGGGTCTCCAAAACAAGAGGAGTTGAACTACAAAGTAATTCCTTTGGATAGGGGGTCTTTCACATATTTGTATATATTTTCAAAAAAATACATAAAAGGTCAAACTATACATGTTTCCTATTATTCCAAAGTGTATTGACTTGAACTGCACTAAGCAGCCATAGTGGTTTCTCTATAGAGGAGTCTAACTCTTTGTTTCCTTTTTTTACATCCTTTTGTTAGGAATCCTCTATGTACATACATACACTCCTTTTAGAGTGTCTAAAGTTAAAACTATACATGTTTCTTGAGTATATTTCCAAATCTATCTACTGGTAAGGAACCAATCACTTTAAGTGTTTCCTGTTAGGGGAGTCTAACTAAAAAACATAATCCTTGATAGGGGTCCTATATATTTTTTAGAGAAAGATAAAATATAAACACTATATATATTTGTTCTCATATCTTCCTCATCGTTTATTACTTCATCCCCTTGGATAGACTAGACAGAATTTAGTATTATTGTGATTATTTCTTTATAGTTTTCCTTTTTGAAATAAGATGTTAGGGAATGACAAGTTATTGTTATTTCTGTAATACTTAAAAAGTATATATACGTTGATTGATCATTTTCTATTTAATAAAAACACCAAAAATAATTGGATTCGGTTTGTTCCTTCCCTCCCTCCTTTCTTCTTAGTAATGATGCTGAATAAAGATGCTTATTTTTTACTCAACTACAGGTTTAATATACAGAACACAAATAATAATTACAGTAGGATGATGTTTATTAATTACTTTCTTATTCTACATATGACATAATAATAGGATTCTCCGCTCACTACACTTAACCCAGACCTTTCCCCTCTCAGGCCTTCCGGGGTCCTGCCAGAGGGTAGCAGGTTTACAGAGAAAGCCTATTCCGGCTGAGGGAGAGTGGAACGTATGCACTGCCCAACTCCTGACCTCTGAACTTCTCTAACCAGTATCCCACCAGAGATACACCTCTTTCTCTCCCTCTCTCCGTCTATCTTCACCCTATTTCTAAAAGAGAACTTTTAATAGGTGGGTCGCTTAACCCTTAATACAACTACTTTATTCCAATCCTTTTTAACTCTCTTACTTATTCTAAAATAATACAAAAAGCGGTTGACTAACTAATTTTATTAAGTGAAGGCGCTGTAACATCCGCTTTATTCACTCCTAATATTAAAGACTTGTAATACGCAAATGCAAACATAACCTCTCTGAGAAGTAGCCTATTTAATTTTGGGATTCTTTTTCTATAAAAAGGATCTATGTATATTTATTTATTATAAATGATACCGTTTGGTTTCACCTTTATATAGACACAAACAATAAAAATAAAAAAAACAATAAAAAGTCTATTCCCCTCAAAAAGGGTCAGATAACAACCTTTACCGTGCTACCACGGAGCTAATAGAGTGCTAACGGATGCCGTCATGAGCTCAGGAGTATATGAACCATGACCCCGGACCGGATGTTGATACCATTAGCCCACGGCTATTGGGGAGCGACATGCTATGCTAACGATGCTACTGAAAACACGAGTCAAAACCTAGGGAGGCTAATGGCTATGATTGTTCTCTCTATTTGGAGAGCTTTTTATGCTGCCGTTCATGAAGATTGCACTGGACAAATAGGAGCGTCAATAGTACATGACCCTATAAACCTCTTTTTAAAAAAACATAGTACTCTCTCTGTTTTTAGATGAATGACAAACTATGGCAACTTGATCTTCAGATAATCCTGCTTTTTTTAGACAACAAAACGGATTATTTTGACTAATATTTTGGGTTTTTTTCTGATTCAAAGACCATTTGTCTTTCAATTTTAACCACTAAAAATAACCAATAAAGTACTCTTCCCCTTCACAAGCTTAATCCAAAGGAACCTCTCCGGTCACTCAGGGTTTATGACAATCCCTCTGGTATCCTTTACAATAATAATAAATTGTTTTTAATAAACAAACCATGTGAGAAAAGGATACTTGCACTACCCCCTGTCACCACTAGATGGAGGCAGGAGACCACGAATGGATGGCTGACTGCTACAGTATTTTTGCAAACCACTCCAGTGGCTGAGGATGGGAGTCACAACATGCAAATGAACACAATTTTCGGATCGTTTAGTTTGAAAAATAAATCTTTATTTTATATTATTCTAAGCTGACCCCTAAACTTAACCAATTGAGGTTAAATGCCTAAACATAAGTACATTATCCATGCTTTTCTTTCTTGTGAGGGTACATCAGCTGACCTATCACCTTACCTTTTAACCTGACCCCTAAACTTAACCATTTGGGGTCATATGCCTAAACATAACTGCAATGTCCATACTTCTCATTCTTTGTAGTATACATCAGTAGACCTATCACCGTACCCTTTAACTTAACCGATTGAGGTCTGGTGCCTAAACATAAATACTATATCCGTACTTCTCATTCTTTGTAATATGCATCAGCGGGCCTATCACCTTACCCTTTAACCTGACCCCTAAACTTAACCATTTGGGGTCATATGCCTAAACATAAGTACATTATCCATGCGTTTCCTTCTTATTAAGTATACTTCAGCTGACCTATTATCTTACCTTTTAATCTAACCCCTAAACTCAACCATTTGAGGTCATATGCCTAAACATAACTGCAATGTCCATACTTCTCATTCTTTGTAATATACATCAGCAGGCCTATCACCTTACCCTTTAACCTGACCCCTAAACTTAACCGGTTAGGATCTGGTGCCTAAACATAAATACTATGTCCATACTTCTCATTCTTTTAGTATGCCTCAGCAGGTTTATTACCTTACCTTTTATCTGACCCCTAAACTTAACCAATTGGGATTTGGTGCCTAAACACAAATACTAGGTCCATGCTTCTCAGTATTTTTAAATATACAACAACAGACCTATTACCTCACCCTAATCTTACCCCTAGACTTAACCTATTGGGGTTTGGTACCTAAACATAAATACTAGGTCCATGCCTCTCATTCCTTTTAAATATACATCAGCAGGCCTATTACTTTACCTTTAATCTGACCACTAATCTTAACCACTCTGGCTCTTTGCCTAAACCTAAACCACATTCTCTCCCCACTTTTTCATCCTGATCTTTCTTTCAACCCCTTTCTGGGCGAGGCCCTTTTGGGTGTAACGTAAGGAAACGGGCCATAAACAGATACGGCCATTGCGGCAAGGGGAAGGCATCCGTTGGTAACCACCTACTAACCTCCCTGTCTCTGTCCTTCAAGCTTAATTACTCTGTCTACTTCACCTTTACACACTTATGACTCAGTCATGATGCTGAGCTAGGGCATGAGCCGACACGTCCTCTAGTGCGCGTGCCTTTCCTTGGATCTCTGTATAACCATGAAGTCGTCGGGCGACATGGGGAGATCTGGGGGCCTTTTCAAAAACAAAGACCACAGAGCATTGAGAGCAGTGTTGGGAAAGTTCACTTTCTACATGAACTGGTTCAGTTCACAGTTCACACATTTTTAAATGAACTAGTTCAGTTCATAGTTAATAATTCAAAATGTTGAACTAAAGTTCATGGTTTCAAAATTGAACTAATTTATAGTTTATAGTTATCTTTTCAATACGTTGCTGCGAGCTATTATTTGTCAAAATGATTGCCATAACCCATATAGAACCACAGACAGCAATCAGAATACTGGCATTTCCATAACGCTTAGCTGCCGCCCATTCAGTCCACACTAGTAGCAGCTGCAGCTTTCATCTCTACATTATATTTTCAAAAACATGAGGAAAAACATGCTGCTTGAATGGTCTTTATTAAGTATAATAATCTAAATATACTTAAAGTACCAAAAGTGAAAGTAGTCATTGTGCAAACATATAACATATAAACATGTGCCGACATAACTCTGTACTAACACAACACGAGGTAGGAACCAGGCTGAGGTATGAAACTAAGGTTGTACCTCAAAGTTCAATATTCAAAGTGCAAAACATTTAAACATTAATTCTCTTTTCATTAAGTCAGTCGCATTCTTTTTTTTTCCTGACTTGTTTGCCCAAAGAACAAAAAGTTCTATAACTTGGGTCATAACTTGGGTGCAATATTCAGCCCAAATGAATGAGGCAAAAAAGGTAAAAAACCCAATAACTTAAAGAGTCAGTCAGAGTCCAAGGCCCATGGACAGTACTGCTATTACTTTCTGTCCAGTGTGAGTGAAAATACTGAGTGAAGATCTGTCACCACTGGTTACAGTTCAAATAAATAACTAAAATAACTAAATGACAAATAATAATTTGTGAAAATAAAAAAAGAGTCCAAAAGTGTGCAGGGGCAAGGACATTGTTACTTTCTGTCCATCCTGAAAAGGCCTTATCTGAATGAAGATCCTCTGTCACTGGTCACAGTGGTCTGGTCTCTCCCTGGTGGATCTGCTGTTTCGGTCACAGTGGTCTGGTCTCTCCCTGGTGGATCTGCTGTTTCGGTCACAGTGGTCTGGTCTCTCCCTGGTGGATCTGCTGTTTCGGTCACAGTGGTCTGGTCACTCCCTGGTGGATCTGCTGTTTCGGTCACAGTGGTCTGGTCACTCCCTGGTGGATCTGCTGTTTCGGTCACAGTGGTCTGGTCACTCCCTGGTGGATCTGCTGTTTCGGTCACAGTGGTCTGGTCTCTCCCTGGTGGATCTGCTGTTTCGGTCACAGTGGTCTGGTCTCTCCCTGGTGGATCTGCTGTTTCGGTCACAGTGGTCTGGTCTCTCCCTGGTGGATCTGCTGTTTCGGTCACAGTGGTCTGGTCTCTCCCTGGTGGATCTGCTGTTTCGGTCAAAGTGGTCTGGTCTCTCCCTGGTGGATCTGCTGTTTCGGTCACAGTGGTCTGGTCACTCCCTGGTGGATCTGCTGTTTCGGTCAAAGTGGTCTGGTCTCTCCCTGGTGGATCTGCTGTTTCGGTCAAAGTGGTCTGGTCTCTCCCTGGTGGATCTGCTGTTTCGGTCACAGTGGTCTGGTCACTCCCTGGTGGATCTGCTGTTTCGGTCACAGTGGTCTGGTCTCTCCCTGGTGGATCTGCTGTTTCTTGCTTCCTGTAAAAACAAAAACAAGATATGCTCTGACTGGTTTGTATGCAGCTCACCTCTGCACACCAATATACTCATCTCCATTAGCAATACATTGTACTTCTATAGCCCAAAAAAGGGGTCACAACAATAATATATCTACCTTCAAATATTTTTGTTGGCATTCAAGATCAGCTGCTTCTCAAAGTTGTCATCTCCCAGCCGGTTTCTCCTGGGCCTGAATGAGATGCAAGAAGAAGAAGAAAGAAGAAGAAGAAGAGAAGGCATTTTAACATCATGATTATTGTGGCAAACATTGTAACAGTAATCTGTATTAAAGGAATTGTGTACTGAGGCAAATGGCAATTACTGAAATAATTAGATGAGGAATATAATCACAGCTCATCCCTACCTGAATATTTGACCACCGATGCTGAAGAGCCTCTCTACCGGAGCGCTTGAGGGCAGTGCTGTGTTTTATGAACAACCTTTTGAGTTTTGGAAACTGCATGTACTCATCAAACCCATCTGTGGTTGGGGCATCCAAATACATGTCCACTTCAGATTTTTGAGGAACCTGAGGGTTTCTGTTAAATCTGAAGAATGAAGCTGCAGGATCTTTCTTGTTACTTTCCCCACTGGACTGGGTTTGACCTGAGTCTCTTGCATCCGAGTCATCAGAGTTGGTTTGCAATTCTCTTTTCAGCATCAATCTGTACTGCACATGTTTCTCCTCATCTTGGACCCAGTCAAGCTTGAATCTTGGCATCAGTATAGCGGACAGTATGTGCTCCCTCTTCTCCAGAAGACCTGCCAGCCTTGTGCTCAGTGACTGCAAGATGCTCTTTATGAGGGGACGGCATGTAATGAGACCCTCTGCAGCAGTGGGTTTTGTGCTCTCATCCAACAGGTCATTCATATGACATTGCAGTTGCACAATGGTTGGAGCCAGGTACCCAAGAAAGATGTTCTTCTCTGCTTGGAGGATGTTTAGTGCAAGTGCCAAAGGCCTCATCACATCCACAAACTTGTGTATGAAGTTGACTTCATCTGGTGAGAATCGACGAAAGCCAAACTCATCACTCACATCGTGCAGGAGCAGCTTGTCATGTAGGGGATTGGCATCATTTGCAGAGGTGACCTCATCCACATTCATTTCTGCCTTGGTAGTTAGTGTTGCAATGCGAGACAGTCGCTCCATGGAAAGAAATACAGAGTTCCAGCGCCGTATAGATAGAAGAGTTACGACAGCGGAAGTCCAAAAACGGTTATCGTCACGTGGTTCATGCAGACGAGAATCGTTCCCCGGAAGTTCATGGCGGGCAATGTGAATGCATTGATAACAGGAGATAGAACTTCGACTTTTGGTAATTATTAGTGAATAAAGGTTTTGATTTGCAATATTTATACAACAAATCGATATGTGTATGTATTTACATCAATATGTTTTAAAAAATAAAATAGAATTTGCTAATATTAAGTTATAATATTAGGATTAGTGTGAACAACTAGTTTACATGTTAGGCTAACAGTGCCTTGGTTAAAGAGCCTGTTGCTGTTTATAGCTTTTAATTCTTTCAAACCAATATTATCTTCTTAAACTTGTATAGTAGTCAGGAGCATCACTTTCTAATGTTTATTGATATATTTAGAGGGAGGGGATCTAAAGGAATGCTTCAAAATTCAGATTAGATTCATTTCTACCATTTTCTTAAATTGATGGTAGTTTCAGTAATCCCATGGTAACTGAGGACACAAGTTATCTAAATGACTAATGTCATCTTTATGGCTTTCAGAAAGGACAGGAGACCGACAGGTGACTATCAAAGGACTAGCAGCAGCAGCAGCAGCAGCATGATGATGATGATGATGATGATGATGTTAAATGTGTTGTTTTAGGAACATCCATTGCAAATACATGGAATTCAATAAACATTGAATAGCATATCATGCAGTTTGTCTGTGCCCTTTCCTCCGTGTTGTCCTGGTTTGCTGCGCTGCCTCCTAGTCGCCACCATGGTTTGCTGTGCTGCCTGGGGATGCTCAAATCGCTCTGAGAAAGGAGTACGAATGTACGGCTTCCCCACTGACACAGAGCGGAGGAAAAAATGGCTGGCACAAGTCAGCAGGAGCAATTTCATGACCAATAGCAAAAAAATATGTGAGGTTAGGTTATTGTATACAAACACTGCATTTGCACTTTTTCACAAAACGAAAACCACACCATTGGGAAAGCTTAATGTTTTGTTTAATACAAAAAAACAGGGAAAGGCTTGAAAAACACTGAGAGCTGAGACTCAGGGTGCAGGGTGAGGGTCTCAGTGCAGGTATTCAGGCTCCATTGAATCCCCCTCTGGTTCTTGTGCTGAAAGAGGGAGTAACAGACAGGAGACAGGGTGATACACACCTACTGTATATAGCACACCTATTGGATGGGAAATTGCCTTGGGGAGATAAGGTGTGGTTTTTGTTCCCAACTGAAGTTATGGAACTTTATTATTTGTGAGTTTAACAAAGTATGACAAATGGCATCAGTAACAGATGTGATATGAATTTCTATAAAGTTGTCTCACATTCTTGGTCATATTTTATATACAGTATATAATGAGTATAACATGTCCAGTAAGTATAAAGTGTGTCCTAATACTGTGTATTCAACCACTATGGTATAGTGTATGGTAATATGGTATGGTATCCTAGCTTAATCTGTTATCTGTAAACGTTCCCTAAATCTACTAATTTAGGGATAATCCACTGACATCCTTTAATACACATGTTCATTTGAATCAGATGTACTGATAATATCCGCAATATAAATCTTTAAGCTTCTTCTTACCTTTAAAAGTCCGTCACGAACGGTCTATTATGCTGCAACTCTACAGCTCTGCTAGCCTTGGCGCTAACTTCCGGGGAACGATTGAGAGGCTCCACGATCCGCCATTGCTGTAAAAAAGTGGTCCATTGGAGTGAACGGAGATGACATAACTCTCAGTCTATACGGCGCTGCAGAGTTCCATCTTGTGTCATTTGGCGCAACAAAGCTAATCCCAAGCTTTTCCTCCACAGTATCAGAAGCCTTTGAACTCCACTTAACCTTGTTCCACAGAGCAGATGCTTTTGCAAAAACAGCCCTCGACATTGCTTTGTAGCATTTTTCAGTTCTGTATCTTTGGCCACTAGATTCAAGGTGTGAGCCATGCACCTTCTGTGAGGGGGGAGAGAGGGATGATCCAAATCTGACAGAGGCTCAGGCTCCATCTGGTCATCTTCATCTGAGCTCTCACTGGCGGCAGCAAAGGCTGAATCTGGTTCATTGGCATCTTTACTTTCAGTTTCATCAAAGTTGACCACGGCACTGAAAAAAAAGGCTGTTGGATTAACATGATTTTAATATGGAAACCGGTTGCACACATTAAAAACATGTGTACTCAAAACTATTCCATTATGTTAGAGACACACAACTATGTTATGTCAAAGAAACATGAAATTTTTATGTTAATGTGAATATTTCCTTAAATATTAGATATATTCATTTACCCTATGTTTAACCAACATGACTTTTTATGTTCATTATAGGCTTTTAATATACTCATTTCATTTGTACCTGTTGAAGCCACATGAATGTTTTGTTTAAACTCCATGCTATAGTTTTCTGTTTAATCTACCTCGTGCTCAAGGGGTACATAAGATTATTTATTTCATGTGAATAGAGGCATGTCGTACATTCTTCTACAGGATCCATCCTAATCTCTTATATCTACAGCATTTATCATAACATTTTAAAACAAATAGTCAATAAAGACAAACACATTTCTTTGAACAACATTCATGTAGTTTTCTCAAAAAATAAAACAATATTAACAACCACCACACATCCAGATGAGCTTTTGGTTTTTCCATCATGCAGCCCCAGGAGAATTAACAAATACATTGAAAATAAAGAAAATAGAAGAAATAGAAAAAGTTTGTGATGCATGTACATATACATTATTGTGTTAGAACACAGCAAGCAGGAAACTATTCTCCCGACCAAAAGAAAGGTTTATTGGGCCAAATGGCAAAGAAAGGCTTATTTTTGTAACTCATTCATAGTAAACAATTAACGGAAATTTCAACGCCTAGCCGAAAAAAGGAAATGTTCTTGCAAATCCATGATTTAAATAGTACCCTGCTAATATGAAAGGGCACTTTAATACAAAAAAGCAATGGCATTGCTTTGGAAGAATACATGACAGTATAATAATGGCCTGGTTTCTCACCACATATGCACTAAAGAAAGTATTACAAATAAAAACAAGAACTGACATTTTGAAGTAGTGCAATTAGTACATTCTGAAACACATGACAAGTGGTACATTCTGAAACACATGACCCCAGGAAAAACCCACATTTCTGAAACATGCAAATCAATACAGCAAAAAGCATGAGCAAAGGAAGTGCAAGACAGTTGTATCGATGAAAGTCCAGTATGAATGCTGTAAAAGTGCACAATGGTCCATGGCAACAGCTCACTCAAACAGTTTGTTTTTAAACGCTTGGGCTTTCTTGGAGAACATGTTGCCGTCTAGCTCCATTAACATTAGCTGGAGCACTTCGAACGTGCACTTCAGTTTAGGGGGGTCGTTCAGGTTCATTGCATACATTAGTCCAAACAGCATGGTAGCAGCTAATGCAATGTTGTCCACATCAGTTAGTACCTGTTGGCCTTCCAGGAAAATCTGTCCTCTGGTCTCATCTGTCCTCTGGTCTCATCTGTCCTCTGGTCTCATCTGTCCTCTGCTCTCATGGTGGAATTGTGTTTGACAACATAAAGTCCCACCGTAATCCCCTGAATGGACCGCAGAATGACGTCTTCATCTTCTGCCTGCAGAGCGCACAGTCACAAAAGGAACAGAGTGAGATCTAACAAATCAATACATATATATACCCATTACTAAGTCCCTGTGTCTAACAAGTACATTTGGTCAGATTTCAGTACTTTTAAGCCTCCTTGTTATCTGATATACTCCTGTCTGACCTGATAAAGAATGTTTCATTTCCTGTATCCGTTTTAAATTAAAAGGCCTCTAGCTTTTCAGTGTAGTCAGGCTATTAAACCAAAAACAGGGATGTTCACTTACTTTAGGCTGTATACTATGTGGTGTTTCAATAAATACATATTTTAAAGCCAAACAAAAAAATCAAAAGGTCAAATATTACTTCTACTGACCACAAACTCTCTCATTGAGGTACACACACAGAGGTACACACACAGAGGTACACACACAGAGGTGCAAACACAGAGGTACACACACAGAGGTGCACACACAGAGGTACACACACAGAGGTACACACACAGAGGTACACACACAGAGGTACACACACAGAGGTACACACACAGAGGTACACACACAGAGGTACACACACAGCCCCTTGAGAAGACAATCCCGGCCTAAATCGACATCATCAACCTAAGTGAAGGGGAATAGGAAAATAAAGAATCTGTTTTGCTCAATGAAATGTGTACACTATTGACTCGATGTATAATTTCCTTAAAATGAATTCTTACTTGAGTCATGTTTGACATAATACAGTTCAGACGCTGGCCTATCTGTCCTCCTCTCTTCTCATAAACCTTCAGAAGTTTGTCAGACAGCACATCCAGCTGAGAGAGAAACCTTGATTGGAGGGGCAGGGTTGTTATACGCTTAAACTCCGCATTTATCAAAGAAAACAAAATATCACAGTCATAAAAATCATGAAATCATTTCATTTTCTAATGATGTCATGATTGTAGTTGTGTGCTTGCCTCAAAACGATGCAGAGAAACTAGTCCATGCATTTGTTACTTCAAGGCAAGCTTATTGTAACTCTTTATTATCAGGGTGAACCAAAAACTCAGTTAAGTTGCTTCAGCTGATTCAACATGTATTGACCAGAGCACGGAGAAGGGACCACATCACTCCTGTTTTGGCTCTATAGTGAGAATAACTTTTTATATCAAGTACGAACAACCAGGTTAGACTACATTACATTTCATTTAGTTACGTTTTTTTCCAAAGCAACTTAAAATAAGTATTACTGATGTAAGACTACATATAAGAAACACCCTTATAGCCATGTAAACAAACAAAACATGATCACTTTGTGAAGGAGGCTTGATCGCAGAATGTTTGGCTTTTGCCTCTCACTTTCTGAATCACTTTTGCCTAATAAATCAGAACATGTGTATATCCCTGCAATGTTTGCAGTATGTAAATGTTATGAATAAATATTCAGAAATTGTCAGACTAATATCAGTTTTCAATTAGTTAAAGATCAAGTTTAAGTTAGTCAAGTAAATCACAGAAAACATTTGAATACTCACCATTTACTACAGAGCCTTTGGAACAATGTTCAAAGCAAGGCTGAGGTCAATCTTCTCCACACCAATTACCTATCACCGAAAAACAGATTTGAAATTATTTCATTATTCACACACAAATAAAACAAAAATGTTCTGCTCCTTAAAGGCGACATTTACCATTTAATTATGTACCTTTAGGTTAATATGAACCGACCTCGGCCGAGATGGGCGCCTCCAATGTAAAAAGCTACAGTTGCCTATACTAATGCAATGAGTACAACTTTGTACGGAGCCATGCACATCAGCGTTGGGAGCTCATTTCCATTGGTTTCAATGGAGACGTGCACTGCAGCAGAGCGCACCGCTCGTCATGTGACGAGGAACAACCAATCAGAACCGAGAAACATCTCAACTTCCGTAAACACAAGTGTACGGCAAATATGGAAGTTAAGTTCATTTCACAGCGGGTGGATCGTAACCCTTACTTGATAATTGTGTTGGTGAACACGAATCAATGGATTACATTTTGTGACTATAACACAAAATGCCATGAGACTGGGTTGACCCACCACAGTTAGCTTTGCTAGCTTAGCTACAGATGGCGTCAAATTTATGTTCAAGCACCTGAAGGCGTTTATAATGCATTTTGATGGTGAGACGACCGGTGTTATAGTAAACCGAGCTAGACGTATAACGCTATAACTTTACACACAGCATTGATTGGGATATGACAACGTTGCTGCTGTGTTGAAACTTAGCCTTGACATGTATTTTTACAGGCCAGCGGCAGCGTTGTCCGATGTTGGGTTGAATACGGTTAACCGTTGAAACATGGCGGCGACGTACAAGCGCATGTAGACCATGGCGGAAATGTATGTGTTATACATTTTCGCTGAGAGGCCGTGTTCGTACGTTTTATAAAGAACTTGTGTGTATGTGTGACTATACATGGAATGGGGGGCATTGTTGTTAAGCGGTTAGTAACGTCTGTTTATTGGGGTAGCTGGCCGCCGGTGACTCTGAAATTGTTGTGTTACAGGTCTTGTTGTTTGGTTGAGGGTAAAAAAACATCTAAAACTTGAGAGAAAAAATATATACTTTGCAGCCACACCCCGTTGCCAAGCAACACTTATTGTTTAGGTCACGCAGCTCCGTGATCACCTGAAGCTCAGCCGCTGTAACGGACCGGTGAGCGGAGCAAAACACACGTTTCAAGTTCGACCAAACACACTTAACTATTTTATCTACCTCTGGAACTAGCTAAACTAGTTATACATTTGTTTATTCTTCACTGTCGGGTCACTCGTTACTGGAGTAGCGAGCTGCATGAGATACTGACGGGCTGTCAGGAGAGGGAGAGAGAGAGAGAGGAAAAGAGAGCGCTCCGTTTATTATACCGGTGTTATTATCTAAAGTGAATGTTAATTTTGAATAACGTAGTTAATACACTATTAGTGGTTTGTTTAAATGGGTTCATTGTTTTGTTTTTTGTTTGTAGAAGAATACCATTTATTAATTTATTGTAAAATGAATCCAAACGTTTTGATCTGTTACGATGATAAACTGAAGCAATTTAAAAATTAACCCCATTAACTGAGTTTTAAATCGTTTTTTTGTTAAGTCCGACTAAGTATATGAGGAAGGATGAAAACTAACAAATTAAAAGTTTCAAAAATGATATCTCTGCGAGTGCTGACTGAACTGAATGTCCTATATGTTTCTCTTGTATTTCATGGCTGGATCACATGCAGTGCAGATTTTACAGATTTGCAAGCTCCAATCAAGAGACTCTTCTAAAACATTGTCGCCTTTGTCACGGAAAAGGTGCGGACTGGCCCTGTATTCACACTGACTGTGTATGTCAGTCAATTGGCAAACTATACTATACCCTGCCCTACCACTCCACTCCAGGCCCCTCCAACACAATACGCCCCACTTTCCAATCAGTCCCCAAAATTGTAATACCAGTTTGTTTTTAATTCAAAACATCCAAACTATCTATCCCCTTAAGATGGTGCAGACTTTGAACAAGACAGCTACCCAGGAATTTGCTGCACAGAAAAAACATGACATTGTGGTTACAATCAAATGACATTGTTTTATTATTTTGTTTTTCAGATATCTGAAGAATTTCACCGGATCACCAGCAAAGACCTCCTGGGGACCTTCGGGGCGGCCTTTGACAAACATGCGCCTTGCCTGCTGAAACTGTACCGGGCTAGGAAGGGAGCTTTTGGACAGAAGATGGAAGACCTCTTGGAAAAACTTGATGAAAAAGTGAGTGAAGTGCCTCAATCTAAGAGCATGCAAAAGTTGAGGGGAGAATGGCCGGAGCCGGGTCCACCAAAGCCCTATCCCCTGTTTGAAAATATGAAATGCCCTTCGTCTAACATTTGTAGGAATGAAAACGCTTTGATGGAAAGGCTTCAGTAAAAATGGATGTTAAAAGTCATTGCTTGGTGTTCTTAGTTGGTGCAATTTGAGAACTATAACAGTATTTTTAATTTGTAAAAGTAGAATTGTCCGCAGGATTGCAGTTTTTGTTTTGTTTTGTTTTGCCAGTCTTTTACTGAAGCATGCTACTGGGATCTGAGCTGTTCTTTATCCTCCTCATTACTATACAGAACGTCGGATTTTGTATAAATTCACTACGGCACTAAACTAATTGATATGTTTGTGTGTTTCCACTGGGTACTCCTTAGACATCCGACATTGTGTCTCACCGAAAGACAGCAGCACTGAGAGGCCTGCCGAGATGACACAACACAGTTTCTTCTGGAGTGTTTGGTAAGTAATACTAACTGTAGGAAATAAACTTATTAACACAATACAAGTAATATTGCTTAATGTAGCTTAAACATTTTATGACCTCATAGGTTATGCTAATCATTTATGCATAATACACTTTGTGTAAGATTTATTTTGAGCCCAGAGATGTTTTCACCTCATGAACCCGAGCGCGATGAGTTCACCCAAAATTAAAAATAAATATCAGCGCTGTTTGAGCAACAGCCAACCCGATACAGCTGGCCATTGTTGTCTGGTGTTCTTTATCAGAAAATACTTCTTTATAGAACTCGGCACAACAAGGTTGGTGGGTGATAGCCGCCGTGCTGTTGAGTTGCAATTATAACTTCCACAAGCTGAATGCTAAGACTCAGTAGCTTGGTGCTAAAGCTAGAATCAGTGGATATGTATTTTGCCGTTTAGTTTTCCATAGCACTCATTCATGCATATTTTACTTTTCCTCAGGACACTGACCATGAAGAACGATTGCTGAGAGGTGTGTCTGTGGCCATCCTCACCGTCATTGAAGATGATGATCATATCGCCAAATGTGCGAGACGTGGCTGTTGTGTGGGAATGGACCATTGTACTGCATGACCTGCCAGACCTCTCTACTGCCTTTCCTCTTCGGCCTACTTTATGCAATGAACATGGATTATCCAAAGGAGATGAGGTATACCTTTGAAGCCATTCAGACGATCTTTTACGAGCTTGGCTCTCGATGCTCGCAGCGCATAAGGTCTAGGAAAACAAAGCTTTTGCTGTGAATGTTAATGGGGAAGCCAGATATGACTTTAATCTATGTTTCGCCTGTTCTAGTGCATTGTGGTTAGTGCTCATGTAAAACCTCACAGCATTCATTTCATTTTAAGCATATAAGTTCTCTTCTGAAATAGGGAATCAAAGAATGTGTGGATGTGTAAGTTGCCAGTTCAAAAGAGGGGCATATCCAGTATTTCTACTGTTCAAGTTCATTGTTAGTGATCAGGTAAAACTTCAATGTATGTACATGCTTGCACATGCAGTCATTTTAAGCATGAAGTCCCATTTGCCTGTGAAATTGAAATGTGTGGAATTGTGAGTTGCCAGTTGACAAGAGGCACTGGATTGTAATTGTTATATTTGTTTATTTTTAAATTCTTTGATTGTGATGTGCTGAAGAGGCTGAGGCCTAATTTATCACAATGATGTCAGGTGTGTGAATCCTATTTTGACCTGATGGATAAAAGCAGAAGCAGAAACGATCCTCAGAATCTGTGTTAAAAAGGCCATCATCATTTTCTGTTTAAAACAGCTTTGCTAGATGTTTATTATGTCAATAAATGTCCTTAACGTGTGCTATGTTGCAAAACGTGCATTTTTTCAAATCCATATCTTCAGCATGTGAAGAATGCATGTTATCAACGTCTAGCAAAGCTGCTTTAAACAGAAAATGATGATGGCATGGGGTCTGCGAGACACAGAGGAACTCAGCCTGAGCACACACACTCTCACAGCCAGGCTGTGTGTGTGTGTGTGGAAATCCGTTACGTCACTTTACTCAGGAAGTAAACAATGGAAAAAGAGAAATGTCCACCGAGGCGTTCTGGGGCAGCATAGACAGGTCTTCTCTGTGTTAGAGTTTTACTCCTACAGGGTGTACTTTGAGGGTTTGTGACTCTGCAGACCGTTAACATGCAGAAAAAGCTTCATAACACACAAGGGGACGGGTAAGAACCAGGAAAGCATGACATGGGACCTTCAAGAGAGAATGTTTTTCGTGCTTGTGGACAAAAGATGTTACAAGATGTTCATATCATTGAATCTGAATAAAGAAACTGAATAAATAATGGGCTCTTTTTTTGTTTGTTGATTTTAATTTATTTTCAATGTCCGACATCAATGTTGATTGCAGCCTTCAGCGTGACAATATCTCAATGTTGATTCAATGACTTTTTGCCATCTGGGAGGGCTCCGATGTGGGCTAAAGTATTGTTAGAAACTGATCAATCTGTTCATAGTACTGGCAGCAGGGTCTCTGCTGTTAGCAGGGTCTGAGACTCACAGAGACCCACAGAGCACCATGCAGCACATGGCTTTCCTACCCAGGAATAAGTCTTTGAAAGGCGGGGAAAAGTGGTGATAGTGATAGCAGAAATAGTGATTCCAATGCAAAGAGAGTTTACCCAGAGAACAGGCTGCTCCACAGCACTTTACAAGCCAGGAAAAGTGATTGAATCCTGGGTATACATGTTTTAAATAGTCTGATACCTCCAGGGCGCATCACCGTATTTTACAAGCCAGGGAAGGTGCCTGAATCCTGGGTAAACATTGTTGAATTGTTTAAGTGTTTTTAAATGTGTGGAACAGTGTTTTGTCACTTTCAAAACTCTCCCGTCATTGACCGGAGAAATGGGGTCGATGTTGTATTCAATCTGACCGTTAATATTCCAGTGAGACGAAGTACGTACAATGACCGGAGTGATCCCATGTTAATTTTGTCCCAAAACCGGAGCATTCCATCACCCTAATTTACGAAAAACCCCACCCGGTAAAATTTGACTGGAATCTGTCCGGATGGCGTGGCTCAAGGGGTCAATGGATGTCTAAGAGTCCGAAAGTTGACAATCCCCAGCATGACAAAGCGAACTTTGGTGTGAGGCAATAGGAACGGAAATGTGGGTGAGATGGTGGAGATAACACACGTTGGAAGGGCGGTCGAGAGGATGTTACACCAGAAATGAGAGTGAGATACCTGTACTCATCTCAGAGGTACATATTGTACTTTTTACTGGACTACACTTATCTGACAGCTGCGGTTCCTCTACAAAGGAAAAACCAGATCACCAAAGAGCAGTGAAGAGATCACTTTGTGTTGTTTTAATGAATATAGTTATTCAAGCTGTGTCCAGGAAGCAGAACTCTACACAACAGAGGCTGCAAAGAGTTCAATCGGACATTATTCTGCAAAATTGCAAAAAAGTAATGACTTCCTGTTTTGATCAAACGCACTGCAGGTTAGAGTAACAGGAAACTCTGTTAAAGATCCCTTCCCAATAATTCTATTCACAAAAACATTTGATCCTGTGAACGCAGCACAAACTGAGACTCAGTCCAACCAGTCTGACTGCTAACTGTAAAAAGTGAAGTGAGGACACACACACACACACACACACACACACACACACACACACACACACACACACACACACACACACACACACACACACATACACACAGGATAGGAAGCGCCTTCACTTCACTTCGTCTGATGGACCCTGAAGTTGATGAAGCTCAGACGAGGCTGCTACTGATGAATCTCACGGCTAACAGTTCAGTAAGTAGAGCTGTGATTGGTTGATGTTGTTGATTGTTGTGGTCGCAGAAACGCTTGAGTTGATGAACGTGTGATTGTTTAAAGCTGGGAAACAAGATGGCCTCCGAGCTGTGCGAGCCGAGAGAGAGTGCAGGTTAGTTTAAAGAGTTCCCTGTGAGGAGGAAGAGGAGTTCAGGCTGATGGGGGTCAGTCTGTCAGGAGGGCTACTGATGTGGAGGGGGAGGAAACGGTAGGGCACTAGGACCCAGCAGCCATCAGAGAGCTCACCTGGGCCTTTGCTCCTGAAACACCTGAGAGACTCTGGCTGCGTTTCATTGGTCGATCAACACGCCCTCCTGGCCCCCCCTCAGGAACTCTGATCTAAAGTCTAAACAGTGAAACTCAAACGTCTTAATGCAGTATTCTCACCTTGTTACATGTGTCCTGATAATGAAGAAGTGTACTTGTACTAGACTGTAAAGTTACAACATGTACTTACAGGCAATATCTGTATCTGATGGCATTAGAATATATTCTATAAACTGTCATTCAACGGGAACTGTTTAACTACTTTTGCTGACAGTCTTTTAACTTATTTCTAAGTTTTCTGTTTTCACAGAGCACATTAAGGTTTAGTTTCTGATGAAACTGTGAGGGACTCTTTCTCTGTTGTAGTCTTCTCTTCAGGTGTTCTGTGTAAAACACCAGCTGAGCAGGACGGAAGCCATTTTGTTTCTTAGTCTTCACTGAAAAAAAAAATAACTCAAGTCCAAACACGTCAACAAACGAAAAGAAAAGGTGTGTTCAATTCAGTCGGGAAGCTCAAATCTGGGCCAAAAATAAAAGCTAAAGGTGTTGGAGGAGGAGGAGGAGGAGGAGGAGGAGGAGGAGGAGGAGGAGGAGGAGGAGGAGGAGGAGGAGGAGGACCTCCAGTGGTCACTCTGAGGAACTGCAGCTGGTTTATGGTTTCTCACAGAGGAGGACGAAGGACTCAGATCTTTAGTTTCAGAAACATTAGTGAAACCACAGAGTGATAATAATCTGTTTCAGGTCCTCTATTCAACACTTCACTAAAGTACAAGTTTAAACATCAAAATATACTTAAAGTACAAAACTACTCATTCTGCACCAGTTCATGATAATATGTTTCACATTATTTAATGATAATAATTAATGAATCCGTCTGTTCACTTTAATGTAACAGCTGGTAAAGGAGGAGCTTTTTATTTTTTAAATAAAGGTCATATACAGTACATTGTGCCTCGTGATTTTTAAATACAAATATAATAAATAAAATAAAATGAATTTTCAGCCTTGACGTAACAACATTCATAATTAAATAAAGATAACACCCTTTTCACCCCGGTTACATTTTCCATTTGCCCCGTACGATGGGCGCTTTAAGTGATGAAAGTTGGGGATGTTGGCTTATCAGGCGCCCGCAGCTCACAGCCAGCGTGAGAGAGAGAGAGAGAGAGAGAGAGGGGGTGCACCTGTACCGGCGGGGAATGTTGTTAGCTTCTGCTAACGGATATAAGAAGCTCTTTCTACAATAATGTGGAGGTAGAGTTCTGTCCTGTCAGACTGAGAGGCTCAGTGAGGCAAAGGACTCTGAGTGTTTAGATAGTTCACTTTAGTCTAAATTATCACAGTGGGTCTCAAACGTTTTGATCACAATTTATGTAAAAACATATTTCCAAGGCACTCCTTTATAATTATTAGGATAAATAAAAACAGGTTTGAAATCATTCCAATGTATACTATAGGAGAGTAAACCAAAAATATCGTTTAAAACTGGAGAGATTTAAAAATATGCATAAATAAATAAATGTTAACTGATGAGATATAAATGAACCACAAAAATAAAATAAGTTAGCCTACATTTATTTGTTATTGGCTATGGTAGGTTATCGGTTATGTTCACATACTTATTTGATTATTAAAATGCAAACCGATCTTTTTCATATGGGTGTTTAGAGTTGTATCCCCTAGATCAGTCTCTAGTAATTGGGCACTCAAAGTGCACCAGATTGAAGCATTTTTAAAAAAATCTTCCCGGGGGGGCACCCCCGGACCCACCTAGAGGATGTGAAGTCCACCCCCCAGTTAAAACATGTTCAATGTTCATGCAATACTAAATAGTATACATTTGAAGCCTTTTTATATAAGCTGTCCACCATGTCAATATGTTTCTCTGTTTGTAGTGTCTTTTGTAGAGGTTTTTCATTGCCAGCTAAAATCTTGCCAATAGGGCAGCAAATTGGTCAAAACCGGCCCTGGTGTCATCCCCACAGCACCCCCCATTTGAAACATGTTCCCACGGCTATGCTTAAATGTACTGCAGAAAAAGTAGAATACTTGCTTCTAAGATGTAGAATGGTAGAAGAATAAAGTAGCAGGTAATGAAGTGAACTAAAGTACCTAAAAGCTGAACTGAAGTACAACACCTGAGTCAAGGTGCAGCAGTGAAATCCTGCATCAGCTCCATCTGGTGGAGCTTCCTCTGCTCTGATTGGTCCTCACCACTGACTCAGGACAATAAGCAGACTCTTCTCTGTCCAATCACAAACTACTAGTGTGTTCCTTTATTAAAGGACCTAAAATAATACAGAACATCAATTTATTGTTTGTTTAAAAAAAAAAAATCAATACATTTATTTTCTTCATCTTTATTTTTTACCCTCCAAATCTTCTGCTCTGAACTCCAAACAGAGTTTCCTGTTGGCTGTTTAAAATGTATGAACCTCTAAAACAGAGGAAGATTTGAAGGCTTGCTGAGCTCTTCAGAGTCCGTCCAATAGAAGTGATCTGCACAGAAAGGCCAAGAATAATCCACATGAAGGATATTCCTGAAGTCTTCAAACCGTCCTGAAGACCACAGAGCATTGAGAGGGTCTTTAAGACGCTGCAGCTCACAGAGCCGACAACATGGAAACTGTCTCATGAGTGTTTTAGTTTGGAGGTGTGAGAGCTCTGTGTCCTGATGAGATAATGTGTGGTTCTCCAGCAGGTGGTTGTGTGTGTGTGAAGGTGTGAGCTCTTCTATGAATCCCTGTGAGGACACTGAACCCGCTCTGAGTGGGGACCCTGAACGCCTCACCAAAGCTCAGAGGTGAGATGAAGACCTCTGACTGTCCTCTCCTCCAGAGCTCAGCAGGCATTATTCACACTCTGTGTGTGTGTTGTGTTGAAGCCCAGAGCAGCAGCATGGACCTGGACATGGACCTGGACCTGGACCTAGACCTGGACCTGGACCTGGACCTGGACCTGGACCTGGACCTGGACCTGGACCTGGACCTGGACCTGGACCTGGACCTGGACCTGGACCTCGACCTGGACCTCGACCTGGACCCAGCTGTTTGTCCATGAAGAGTGATCGATCGATGTCCAAACCAATATATTTTAAAGGCCGCCCTTCAGAGACAGAGTAAGTGGACGTCATGTGACTTCATTATATCAGCAGCAGTAGAAAACTTGTTGTTACTGAAGAACAGAGACCTCTTATTGAAGCTGAGGGAGGGACTACCAAGGTGTGTTCAGCCTGAAGCCAGCAAGCATGGCCCCTGTTTATGAAACACATTCTAATATGAATAGTATTTAGGACCATTGTGACGGTCCAGATTCCTAACTGTTTGTTTCTCATGTTTCAGGAGGAGGCTGGAGGAACCTGAACCCAGCTGTGTGTCCATGAAGAGTGACTGGTCTATGCACACACCTATTTACTTCAAAGATGGACGACACTCTGTTGGTCAAAGGTGGGGATTGAAAGTTGATAACCCCCTTCATGGTACCTGCTGCTCTGCTTTCAGGTTGTATTGACCCAGCTAAGAAAGTGTGGCTCTGTTGAATTTTCTTGGTGAGACACTTCTCTGGTTCCTTTCTAATAAAAGCAGCTTTGATCATTTATAAGGCGTATCAGGTTTGAAAGCTTTAAGCACCATAAACACCAACTTGGCAATAAACCTGTTTCTGAATCTGATGAAGGTTTCTTTAAATAAAGAAATAAGGGTCATGTTTACCTTCAGTGTTTCTCATCTGAGTTACATTTCTTTCCTTCTTAAGTCAAGCTGGAGTTTTGTAATCCTGCAGCTTGCGTCCAAAGGGAGGGAAACTCAACTGTGTGGACGTCTACTCCAGCTTATGATCAGCTCTGTTTGAATACATACCTGAGTGTTTCCCATTGCTCCTCGTCAGTCGGAGGTCAATGTTTCCCTGTATTTGCAGCAGTTTTTGCTTCTCATTTCTAAAATGTGTAATTGCTGTGTGGTGTTTTGCTCTTCACCTGGTGCTCTATTGAACAATCAAACAGCTCTTGATCAAATTAAATGTAATTGTTAAACCTTAATCAAAGATTACAGTCACTGATTACTTTCATTTTGGTGCGTGGCACTTCTTAGTATTTAGTGTTGCTGATAGTCAAGGATGAGTGATATCACTGCCCTTTAACCTTTGTACCAATTCATGTGTCTATAAAATGTTATTTTGAGGTTTTAGTTTAAAATAAAAATTGGCAATAACTTCTACAGCTGCTAAAGTTGGTACTCCGTGCGAGGCCCAGACAAATCCAGTGATCTAACCTTTCTCCTGTTGCTCACACATGCACCTGATCCACATTTCCAGCACCACTGAAGCATATCAGAGATAATGTGAGTTGTTTCTTCATGATTCCTCACAGAGAGGACCAGCAGAGCTCAGAGGTTCCCAGAGGTCAGTCTGCCCAGCAGCATCAGACACAGCTGGACTCCACATTTATGGTCTGTACATGAACTACAGCTACTTCACATCTGTTCTGCTCACAGTCAACTCCATGATGCACTTTGTAGATCAGTGGATGGTCAGTCTGTCCAACATGGATCTGATGTTTGGTGCCTTTAGTTTGATTGTGTTGTTCATGTATTCTGTTCCAGCTGCTGGAGGACAACATCATCACTTTTGTGAAGAACGAGCTGAAGAAGATCCAGGAGGCTCTGAGTTCAGATTACCCAGAATGCTTAGAGAGTCAGAGGGATGATGAGGAGGTGTTGGGCGGTGAGGATGAAGAGCAGAGGAGGAGCAGCAGAGAGGCCTTTCTGAACATCACACTGCACTTCCTGAGGAGCATGGAGCAGGAGGAGCTGGCTGACCGTCTGCAGAGCAGTAAGAGGGTTTCTATAGAGATTTAACAAGCTGGATAAATGTTGACTAAAGTCTCAAGAGATGGAACAAAGTATATTCAGATCCTCATTCTTTAAAGATGTATTTGACTCATTGATCTGATTTGTTGTGTGTTCATTCAGGACTAATTGCTGGAGTGTGTCAGCGTGAACTTAAGTCTAACCTGCAGGAGAGGTTCCAGTGTGTGTTTGAGGGCATTGCTAAAGCAGGAAACCCAACCCTTCTGAACCAGATCTACACAGAGCTCTACATCACAGAGGGGGGGTCTGCAGAGGTCAACAAGGAACATGAGGTCAGACAGATTGAAACAGCATCCAGAAAACCAGACAGACCAGAAACAACCATCAGACAAGAAGACCTCTTTAAAGCCTCACCTGGAAGAGATGCACCAATCAGAGCAGTGCTGACAAAGGGCGTGGCTGGCATTGGGAAAACAGTCTTAACACAGAAGTTCACTCTGGACTGGGCTGAAGGCAAAGCCAACCAGGACATCCAGTTCATATTTCCATTCACCTTCAGAGAGCTGAATGTGGTGAGAGAGAACAAGTACAGCTTGGTGGAACTTGTTCATCACTTCTTCTCTGAAACCAGAGACGCAGGAATCTGCAGGTTTGATCAGTTCCCGGTTGTGTTCATCTTTGACGGTCTGGATGAGTGTCGACTTCCTCTGGACTTCCTCAACACTGAGATCCTGACTGATGTCACAGAGTCCACCTCAGTGGATGTGCTGCTCACAAACCTCATCAGGGGGAAGCTGCTTCCCTCTGCTCGCCTCTGGATAACCACACGACCTGCAGCAGCCAATCAGATCCCTCCTGAGTGTGTGGACATGGTGACAGAGGTCCGAGGGTTCACTGACCCACAGAAGGAGGAGTACTTCAGGAAGAGATTCAGAGATCAGGAGCAGGCCGGCACCATCATCTCCCACATCAAGACCTCACGAAGCCTCCACATCATGTGCCACATCCCAGTCTTCTGCTGGATCTCTGCTTCAGTTCTGGAGGAGGTGTTGAAAACCAGAGAGGGGGGAGAGCTGCCCAAGACCCTGACTGAGATGTACATCCACTTCCTGGTGGTTCAGTCCAAAGTGAAGAACATCAAGTATGATGGAGGAGCTGAGACAGATCCACACTGGAGTCCAGAGAGCAGGAAGATGATGAAGTCTCTGGGGAAACTGGCTTTTGAGCAGCTGCAGAAAGGCAACCTGATCTTCTATGAGTCCGACCTGACAGAGTGTGGCATCGATATCAGAGCAGCCTCAGTGTACTCAGGAGTGTTCACACAGGTCTTTAGAGAGGAGAGAGGACTGTACCAGAGGGACAAGGTGTTCTGCTTCGTCCATCTGAGCGTTCAGGAGTTTCTGGCTGCTCTTCATGTCCATCGAAAATGTATCAATTCTCGTGTCAACCTGCTGTCAGAAGAACCAACAACCTCCATGCGTCCTAAAGTCTTCAGACCCAAACCTGAACTATCACATCTCTACCAGAGTGCTGTGGACCAGGCCTTACAGAGTCCAAACGGACACCTGGACTTGTTCCTCCGCTTCCTCCTGGGTCTTTCACTGGAGACCAATCAGAAACTCCTACGTGGTCTACTGACAGAAACAGGAAGTAGCTCAAAGACCAACAAGAAAACAGTCCAGTACATCAAGAAGAAGATGGATGAGGATCTGTCTCCAGAGAGAAGCATCAACCTGTTCCACTGTCTGAATGAACTGAATGATGGTTCTCTGGTGGAGCAGATCCAACAGTCCCTGAGTTCAGGAAGTCTCTCCTCAGATAATCTGTCTCCTGCTCAGTGGTCAGCTCTGGTCTTCATCTTACTGTCATCAGAAGAAGATCTGGACGTGTTTGACCTGAAGAAATACTCTGCTTCAGAGGAGGCTCTTCTGAGGCTGCTGCCAGTGGTCAAAGCCTCCAGGAAGGCTCTGTGAGTACAGACACATTCATATATCATGAAGTAGTGGTGGTCTAATGGATAGTGAAGTGGGATGAAGATTGGAACGTTGTGAGTTCAATTCCCGCCAGGAACACCACCACTAGTGTGCCCTTGAGTAAGGCACTTAGTCCTCAGTTTCTCCAGGGAGAATGTCCCTGTAATTGTAAGTCGCTTTGGATAAAAGCGTCAGCTAAATGAAATGTAAAGTAAATATTATGCTCATCTTTTTAAAATATTATTTGTACTTTCTTTATCAGACTGAGTGGCTGTAAGCTGTCAGAGAGAATCTGTGCAGCTCTGTCCTCAGTCCTCAGCTCCCAGTCCTCTAGTCTGAGAGATCTGGACCTGAGTAACAACGACCTGCCGGATTCAGGAGTGGAGCTGCTGTCTTCTGGACTGGAGAGTCCTCACTGTGCTCTGGAGACTCTCAGGTCAGGGTTCATCAATATGTTGAGGTCCCTTTTGAATATGTATTGATATATTGGGCTGCTGTTGCCCAGAAGGGAAATAGGCGATAACCAAGGGGAGGGTCATTGATTCGATCCCCTCTCCCTGAGGTTAACATGTCAAAGTGTCCTTGGGAAAGATACTTGACCTCAAATTATTTTCTAGACATTGTATTGAAGTGTTTGTTAGTTGCTTCAGTAAAAGCCTAAGCTGAAATAACATGTATGATTACTGGATGAGTTTTCTAAGTTCACTGTACTCAAGTTATTTTTCAACCCAGTTGTGATCGTCAATGTTCAGACCATATGTAACATAATATACTTTACAGTTTTTCCGTTTTGCCCAGGAAAACATGTTATATAAAAACAAAGTCCACTTAAACATTTGCTTCCATTTATTTTGTTGTCTCTTCAGACTGAGTGGCTGTAAGCTGTCAGAGAGAAGCTGTGCAGCTCTGTCCTCAGTCCTCAGCTCCCAGTCCTCTAGTCTGAGAGAGCTGGACCTGAGTAACAACGACCTGCAGGATTCAGGAGTGAAGCTGCTGTCTGCTGGACTGGAGAGTCCTCACTGTGCTCTGGAGACTCTCAGGTCAGCATTCATCAACATGTTGAGCTTCCTTTTCTGGATGTATTTAACTTACTATAGTAAAGGAACTATTTTTAAACCCGTTAAATGATTCTTTGCTGTTGTGTTCAGGTGCAAATCTACACACTCTTCTCCCTTTCTACTTTTGACACATTTTTAACATTGGCTTTCAATCCACCATGTCTGCAAAATCTTTGCCATCAGTTCAAATAATGTAGGATTCCTCGTATTTATGATTATAGGGTCTTAATATTTTGTTTTTTAATTTGTAAAAAGGAGTAAATGCTGAACTTTTAATTTAAATGTTTGTCCCTTCAGACTGAGTGGCTGTAAGCTGTCAGAGAGAAGCTGTGCAGCTCTGTCCTCAGTCCTCAGCTCCCAGTCCTCTAGTCTGAGAGAGCTGGACCTGAGTAACAACGACCTGCAGGATTCAGGAGTGAAGCTGCTGTCTGCTGGACTGGAGAGTCCTCTCTGTACTCTGGAGACTCTCAGGTCAGGATTCATCAACATGTTCAACTTATAGCCAGTTAAATTGCGATGTACATTAATGATGGATACACTCATAACCTTTTGTTGCATCTGCTTCAATAACATTTGTTATTGTTTTTTGACTCACTCTTGTTCGAACTTGTGTTTGTGTGTGTGTGTGTGTGTGTGTGTGTGTGTGTGTGTGTGTGTGTGTGTGTGTGTGTGTGTGTGTGTGTGTGTGTGTGTGTGTGTGTGTGTGTGTGTGTGTGTGTGTGTGTGTGTGTGTGTGTGTGTGTGTGTGTGTGTGTGTTCAGGCTGTCATGCTGTCTGGTCTCAGAGGAAGGCTGTGTTTCTCTGGCTTCAGCTCTGAGATCCAACCCCTCCCATCTGAGAGAGCTGGACCTGAGCTGCAATCATCCAGGAGACTCAGGAGAGAAGCTGCTGTCTGCTGGACTGGAGGGTCCTCTCTGGAGACTGGACACTCTCAGGTATTATAAACATATACAGTGAAGGAAATAAGTATTTGATCCCCTGCAGATTGTTTAAGTTTGCCCACACAATACATTAACAGTCTATCATTGTAATGGTAGGTTTATATAAACATCGAGAGTAAGAATATCAAAAAGAAAATCCAGAAATTGACATTATATAAAAGATAAAAATGTATTTCCATTTAACTGAGTGAAATAAGTATTTGATCCCTTTGCAACAAACAAGGATTCTGGCTCCCACAGACAAATAATTCATCTTCCTTTAAAAACGTACTCCTAATCAACTTGTTACCTGTATAAAAGACACCTGTCCACAGAATCAATCAATCAGATTCCAATCTCTCCACCATGGGCGAGACTGTAGAGCTGTCTAAGGACCTCAGGGTGAGACTGTAGACCTGCACCAGGCTGGGATCGGCTACAAGACCACCGGAAAGCAGCTTGGTGAGAAGGAGACAACTCTTGGTGCCATTATTCAGAAGAAGAATGTGTGTGTTTCTAAATGGAAGAAACACAAAATGAGCATCAATGGCCCTCGGTCTGGGCTCCACACAGGATCTGGCCCCGTGGGGTATTGATGATCATGAGAAAGGTGAGGGATCAGCCAAGAACTACACAGGAGGAACTTGTTAATGATCTCAAGGCAGCTGGGACCACAGTCACCAAGAAACCTATTGGTAACACACTACACCATAGTTGATCAAATCCTGCAGTGCCTGAAGGGCCCCTGCTCAAGAAGAACACGAGAGGCCGTCTGAAGTTTGACAACGAACATCTGAATGATTCAGAGAAGGCTTGGGAGAAGCGGATGAGCTCGGATGAGACTAAAATGTTGATCTTTGGCTTCAACTCGACACGCCGTGTTTGGAGGAAGAGAGATGCTGACTATAACCCCAGAACACCATCCGTCAGGCATGGAGGTGGAGACATTCTGCTTTGGGCTGTTTCTCTGCTGAGGGGACAGGAGGACTTCCCTGCATCGAGGAGAGGATGGACGGGGACATGTCCCGTGAGATCTTGGTCGATAGCCTCCTTCCCTCAGCCAGGACACTGACCATGGGTCATGGAGGGGTCTTCCAGCAGGACAAGGACCCTGAACATACGGCCAAGGCAACACAGGAGAGGCTAAAGAAGAAGCACCTTCAGGTGATGGAGGGTCCTAGCCAGTCTCTGGACCTTAATCCCATAGAAAATGTGTGGAGGGAGCTGAAGCTTCCAGATGCCAAGCATCAGCCTCAACACCTGAAGGATTTGGATCTTCAGAGAGGAGTGGACCAACATCCTTCCTGAGATGTGCACAGACCTGGAGACCAACTACAAGAAGCGTCTGACCTCTGTGTGACCTCTGTGTGTCCAACAAGGGTTTCTCCACCAAGTCCTAACACATGTTCTGCAAGGGGATCAAATACTTATTTCACTCAGTTAAATGCAAATACATTTTTATCTTTTATATAATGTACATTTCTGGATTTCCTTATTGATATTCTTTCTCTCACTGTTTATATAAACCTACCATTCAAATGACAGACTGGTCCTTTCTTTGTTGGTGAACTTACAAAGTCTGCAGGGATCAAATACGTATTTCCTCCACTGTGTGTATGCCAAGACAAAAACATTGAAGGGAACTAAAGACACGGGATAAGACTCAGGCAGCAGCTCTGTGTTTACAGAGAAGACACGACAACAAGAAATACATCTTTATCATTTTAGATTCTGATCTCCATTTTAATGCTCATTTTAATTTGCTGACCAAAAACTGCTTTTATCATTTTGGCAATAGAGTCAAAATCCATCCAACAACCTAAACACAGCAGAGATCATCCCACTCCTGATGGACACCATCTGCACTGGCTCCTGTATCTGAATTGATTCTGAAGTGCTTCTCCTATTTTTAAAGCACTAAATGGCCCCTCCCTCTTTTAAACACAATGATGAACTATCAGATGTCCTGTGAATTCATCATAATAATAATAATAATAAATGGTATGGTCAAAGCACCTTTCATTGCTCAAAGCAAACCCAAAGTGCGTTGCATGAAAGATGCTTTTAAATAAAGTTCATTGATTTTCCTCTTCAGATTCCAGGTAAGAGAAACACTCATTGACTGCTGCTAGCAGATGCTGAGGGAACACTAACTGAACACTGATCAACTCTTACATCTTATTCTCTGAGAAATAATCATTGAAGTTAATGAGCTTTATTTATCGACTGATCTAAAATGATATCGTGAACATGTAGCTTCATCTGTGGAGAATAACAAAGCTCTGAGTTTGAGAGTGATGTAATGTCCATGTCTCCATGCTGCTCTGACCCCCCCCCCCCCCCCCCCCCCCCTTCTTTCAGGATGGAGCCTGCTGGAGTCCGATGGTTGAGACCCGGTCTGAGGAAGTGTGAGTGTGGTTTAATTTGATTCATGAAAACAAAGCAGCCACCATCTTCAAATGTAACCTTCATCATCAAAGTGTCAATAAATGAACAGCTGATAGATGAATAACTGCTGCTGTTCCTCTCCTCAGATTCCTGTGAACTCTCACTCAACACAAACACAGCACAGAGGAACCTCAAACTGTCTGAGGACAACAGGAAGGTGACATGTGTGGAGGAGAAGCAGCCATATCCTGATCATCCAGAGAGGTTTGATTTCTGGTGTCAGCTGATGTGTAGAGAAGCTCTGACTGGTCTCTGTTACTGGGAGGTCGAGAGGAGAGGAGGGGTTGATATATCAGTGACTTACAGAGGAATCAGGAGGAGAGGAGAGAGAGAGGACTGTGTGTTTGGAAGGAATGATCAGTCCTGGAGTCTGAGCTGCTCTGGTGGTCGTTACTCTGTCTATCACAATAAAAGAGAAACACACACCTCCTCCTCCTCCTCCTTCTCCTCCTCCTCCTCCTCCTCCTCCTCCTCCTCTGGTAGAGTAGCAGTGTATCTGGATCATCCTGCTGGCTCTCTCTCCTTCTACAGAGTCTCCTCTGACACACTGATCCACCTCCACACCATCAGAACCACATTCACTGAACCTCTCTATGCTGGGTTTAGGTTCTGGTCTGGTTCCTCAGTGTCTCTGGTTCCTCTGTAGGAGGAAGAGTCTCCTCCTGTTCCAGAGACTTCCTCCCTTCTGCCCAGAGAGTTCAGTCTGTTCAGGATCACAGCTGATGTTAGACCAACGTTGTTTAAAACATATATTTCCATCTATTTGTTTTTAACCGTGGTGTACTTGTTATGTGTTTTTACTTATTGTTCTTCTTTATTATTAATAATGTCTTCCTGCTTTGTTATATTTGAATATACAGTCTACTCTTTTCACTTTATCTGCACTATACATCTTTTGATGTAATAATGTAGATTTCCACTTTTCGGGACAAATAAAGGAATTCTGATTCTGAAAATATGCTTTTGCTTCAGACTCAATATCTTCACTGTGATTCAGGGAAGTGCAACAAACATCACTTCACACACAAATACAGATAGAAATCAAACACATGGAAATACAGAAAAATAAATAAGATTTAAAGAAAAGAAAACCTCTGGAGCGCTCTCTGAGCTTTCAGTTAGTTTGAACAACAACACGTCTTTCTGTTGTGTTTGCAGTTTTTTTTGGCGAGAGAGATTTAGTTTAACCGTATGACGAATAAATAAATAATAATAATAATAATTATAATAATATTAATAATAATAAAAAGGAAATAGAAATACTATACAAAAATAATCACAATTATAATAGTAAGAAATAATAATACAAAAATAAAAAATAATAATAAACACTCGAATTTAAACAATTAAAAATAAATAAAACAAGATAGTGATACAAATACAAATTAAATACATTTAAATAGAAAGACTTTCAAACAAATATTAAAGTGTTTTTTTTTTCGTTTTAAAGTGTAAAAGACAAAAATATAAATAAATATGATAAAACATTACATAAAAACTTTACAAAATATTATTTAAAAACCAATCATTATAATAAAATACATTCAAAATAAAGATGTGTTGTGTTTTGGCCACTCAGTCGTGTACAAAGCTTTTCTGTCTGCTGCTTTCAGAAAGAGACAGAAACCAGTTTGTGGCTCAGTGGTTAGCGCAGATTCAAGATTCAAGGCTTTCATTGTCACGTGTGCATAGCTACCGTGTAGTTATGACAACGAAGATCTGAGGTCACAGGCTGCTCCATCAGAGCTACACAATAACACAGATACAAAAGTACAAGTAAATAAAATAAAATAGAATATAGTAGAAACAGTGCAGCCCATAACCAGTGCTGCTGTGTGAATGAGAGGTCAAACCCTGAGCCAGGGAGACGAACACATACTGGACTCTGAATACAAATCAAATCTCTCTGGCCAGAACTACAGCAAAGGATAGGGGACACGTCTGCTCCCCCATGAAGTGGAACCACTGTACAGATCTTAACCTCTGCCTAACGTTGGCAGTAACATAATAAACTTCTAATGTACTAAAGACTGGTGTTTACATGGTGTTTGTCCTCGGTTCCCCTCCTCCACTCCTCCGCTCGCATCTCCTGTGGCTAGAAAGGATCCGTCTTGTGTAAAACTCTCGGGAGAGTTTGGCTGAATGTCACGTGGCTGAATGTTTACGTTTGGCAGGCAGCCTTTCAGTTACGATCGTTAACATCAGTTGGCCACCGCAAATGATGGTGAGAAGCTAAACTATCTATTAATTATGTCAATGACAGGGAGTGTGATTATTGAAATAGGATGTAAGCGGTCTTGTTGGTGTTCAAAGAAGAATGACAACACTGTAGATCACCAACACTGGTTTATTTTTTATTCACAGGCAAGTCAACGTTGTCGCAGTAAAAGTCCCAAGATAGCTCCTGGTGCAATAAAATGTTCCCTTGCAGTGTTTTACTATTAAGTCTGATGTTTCTCTATTAATATTGCTGCTGCATTAATGTGTATGTTGCATCATGTTACTGCTGAAGATGTGTTTCCGAGCCGCTCCGATTACAACGAGAGTTACAACGAGAACGTGACGTCATATTTACACTAGACAGATCCTTTCTAGTAGTGATGGCAAAATGAAGCTTTGAATGAAGCGTCGAACCACTTGGACAATTGTGTCGGAAATAGGTTCATTTCTCGAAGCTTCAGTTACAGCGACCTCTCCTGGCGAAGTGCAAGGCTGCAGTGGGTTTAACGCATCTTTGCCTTGAAAAATATTTGATACACACACACACTAAGACTGAATATCATGTTCTATTTGCAATTAAAGATTGATAATAGTGTGTATTGGGTTATTGAGAAGAGACTCGAGAGTGCTTGACATTTATTTGGGCGGAGACGGCCCTTTATCAGTTATTAAAGTATTGAAATTAAAAGTTAAACTATTCCGAGCTTTGAACCAGCTGCGCAGAGGATATCGCCGCATTCTAGCCGACAGCTCTATCCACTGGGCTATCAATTCTTTAGACCATCGAAGTGTTTTTATATTACTGATTGTCTTTTTGTTCACAACTTCTCCACATTTCGAAGTGTTTCACGAGCCAGAACGATCTGTTTTTCTTCGTGGGTTGCTATAATGATCCAATGCAATGCCAACAACAACTCAACAGCAACAATGCAAACTCCGACAACAACCCATACATTGCGCATTGTTTAGAGCGGTTATAAAGTGTTGAAGCGCTCAAATTTGAAACTGTCACCTGTCAGAATCGAGACGAGGCAGTGCATTGAATCACCTGATTGGACGGCGAACCAGTGAGTTGATTCATTCAGGAAATGAAGCAGTTGCTGGTTCGGACGTCACATGTCACGTGATTTGAAGCAGTTGCTGGTTTGGACGTCACATGTCACGTGATTTGAAGCAGTTGCTGGTTCGGACGTCACATGTCACGTGATTTGAAGCAAGCTTCGAAGCACTGCTTCTATGGAATTGGAAGTCCAAGGTTGAAGCTCCGTTCGAAGCTTCAGTGTCAAACTGCCATCACTACTTCACAGTCCGTCCAATAGAAGTGATCTGCACAGAAAGGCCAAGAATAATCCACATGAAGGATATTCCTGAAGTCTTCAAACCGTCCTGAAGACCACAGAGCATTGAGAGCAGTGTTGGGAAAGTTCACTTTCTACATGAACTAGTTCAGTTCACAGTTCACACATTTGAAAATGAACTAGTTCAGCTCATAGTTCATAATTCAAAATGTTGAACTAAAGTTCATGATTTCAAAAATGAACTAATTTATAGTTTATAGTTATTTTTTCAATACGTTGCTGCGAGCTATTATTTGTCAAAATGATTGCCACAACCCATATAGAACCACAGACAGAATACTGGCATTTCCATAACGCTTTGCTGCCGCCCATTCAGTCCACACTAGTAGCAGCTGCAGCTTTCATCTCTACATTATATTTTCAAAAACATGAGAAAAAACATGCTTCTTGAATGGTCTTTATGAAGTATAATAATCTAAATATACTTAAAGTACCAAAAGTGAAAGTGGTCATTGTGCAAACATATAACATATAAACATGTGCCGACATAACTCTGTACTAACACAACACGAGGTAGGAACCAGGCTGAGGTATGAAACTAAGGTTGTACCTCAAAGTTCAATATTCAAAGTGCAAAACATTTAAACATTAATTCTCTTTTCATTAAGTCAGTCGCATTCTTTTTTTTTCCTGACTAAAGATCCCTTCCCACAAATTCTATTCACAAACACATCTGATCCTGTGAACGCAGCACAGACTGAGACTCAGTCTAACCAGTCTGACTGTATTCTGTCATAGTGAGGTGAGGACACACACACACACACACACACACACACACACACACACACACACACACACACACACACACACACACACACACACACACACACACACACACACACACACACAGGATAGGAAGCGCCTTCACTTCACTTCGTCTGATGGACGCTGAAGTTGATGAAGCTCAGACGAGGCTGCTACTGATGAATCTCACGGCTAACAGTTCAGTAAGTAGAGCTGTGATTGGTTGATGTTGTTGATTGTTGTGGTCGCAGAAACGCTTGAGTTGATGAACGTGTGATTGTTTAAAGCTGGGAAACAAGATGGCCTCCGAGCTGTGCGAGCAGAGAGAGAGTGCAGGTTAGTTTAAAGAGTTCCCTGTGAGGAGGAAGAGGAGTTCAGGCTGATGGGGGTCAGTCTGTCAGGAGGGCTACTGATGTGGAGGGGGAGGAAACGGTAGGGCACTAGGACCCAGCATTCATCAGAGAGCTCACCTGGGCCTTTGCTCCTGAAACACCTGAGAGACTCTGGCTGCGTTTCATTGGTCGATCAACACGCCCTCCTGGCCCCCCCTCAGGAACTCTGATCTAAAGTCTAAACAGTGAAACTCAAACGTCTTAATGCAGTATTCTCACCCTGTTACATGTGTCCTGATAATGAAGAAGTGTACTTGTAATAGACTGTAAAGTTACAACATGTACTTACAGGCAATATCTGTATCTGATGGCATTAGAATATATTCTATAAACTGTCATTCAACGGGAACTGTTTCACTACTTTTGCTGACAGACTTTTAACATATTTCTAAGTTTTCTGTTTTCACAGAGCACATTAAGGTTTAGTTTCTGATGAAACTGTGAGGGACTCTTTCTCTGTTGTAGTCTTCTCTTCAGGTGTTCTGTGTTAAACACCTGCTGAGCAGGACGGAAGCCATTTTGTTTCTTAGTCTTTGCTGTAAAAAAAAATAACTCAAGTCCAAACACGTCAACAAACGAAAAGAAAAGGTGTGTTCAATTCAGTCGGGAAGCTCAAATATGGGCCAAAAATAAAAGCTAAAGGTGTTGGAGGAGGAGGAGGAGGAGGAGGAGGAGGAGGAGGAGGAGGAGGGCCTCCAGTGGTCACTCTGAGGAACTGCAGCTGGTTTCTGGTTTCTCACAGAGGAGGACGAAGGACTCAGATCTTTACTTTCAGAAACATTAGTGGAACCACAGTGTGATAATAATCTGTTTCAGGTCCTCTATTCAACACTTCACTAAAGTACAAGTTTAAACATCAAAATATACTTAAAGTGCAAAACTACTCATTCTGCACCAGTTTATAATAATATGTTTCACATTATTTAATAATAATAATTAATTAATCCGTCTGTTCACTTTAATGTAACAGCTGGTAAAGGAGGAGCTTTTTCTTTTTTAAATAAAGGTCATACACAGTACATTGTGCCTCGTGATTTTCACCAAGGAATCATATTTTAATATATAGTTAAGGCAGGACAATTTGGTGATTATATTGAGTGTTATTAATCTAGATCTGAAACGTTTACACAACATGTTCTTAACGTAAGTTATCACTTAAATGCAGGGCCGTGGGAAGTAGGGGTGCTGAGGGTGCTGCAGCACCCCCTGGTGGAGGACAGGGGATCTGCACTTCCACAAGATTAAATACAAATATAATAAATAAAATAAAATAAAAGGAATTTTCAGCCTTGACGTAACAACATTCATAATTAAGTAAAGATAACACCCTTTTCACCCCGGTTACATTTTCCATTTGCCCCGTATGATGGGCGCTTTAAGTGATGAAAGTGGGGTATGTTGGCTTATCAGGCGCCCGCAGCTCACAGCCAGCGTGAGAGAGAGATAGATAGAGAGAGGGGGTGCACCTGTACCGGCGGGGAATGTTGTTAGCTTCTGCTAACGGATATAAGAAGCTCTTTCTTCAATAATGTGGAGGGAGAGTTCTGTCCTGTCAGACTGAGAGGCTCAGTGAGGCAAAGGACTCTGAGTGTTTAGATAGTTCACTTTAGTCTAAATTATCTCAGTGGGTCTCAAACGTTTTGATGACAATTTATGTAAAAACATATTTCTAAGGCACTCCTTTATAATTATTAGGATAAATAAAAACAGGTTTGAAATCATTCCAATGTATACTATAGGACAGTAAACCAAAAATATCGTTTAAAACTGGAGAGATTTAAAAATATGCATAAATAAATAAATGTTAACTGATGAGATATAAATGAACCACAAAAATAAAATAAGTTATCCTACATTTATTTGTTATTGGCTATGGTAGGTTATCGGTTATGTTCACATACTTATTTGATTATTAAAATGCAAACCGATCTTTTTCATATGGGTGTTTAGAGTTGTATTCCCTAGATCAGTCTCTAGTAATTGGGCGCTCAAAGTGCACCAGATTGAAGCATTTTACTTTAAAATGTTAAAAACAATCTTCCCGGGGGGGCACCCCCGGACCCCCCTAGAGGATGTGAAGTCCACCCCCCAGTTAAAACATGTTCAATGTTCATGCAATACTAAATAGTATACATTTGAAGCCTTTTTATATAAGCTGTCCACCATGTCAATATGTTTCTCTGTTTGTAGTGTCTTTTGTAGAGGTTTTTCATTGCCAGCTAAAATCTTGCCAATAGGGCAGCAAATTGGTCAAAACCGGCCCTGGTGTCATCCCCACAGCACCCCCCATTTGAAACATGTTCCCACTGCTATGCTTAAATGCTTACCTAAAAGCTGAACTGAAGTACAACACCTGAGTCAAGGTGCAGCAGTGAAATCCTGCATCAGCTCCATCTGGTGGAGCTTCCTCTGCTCTGATTGGTCCTCACCACTGAATCAGGACAATAAGCAGATTATTCTCTGTCCAATCACAAACTACTAGTGTTCTCCTTTATTAAAGGACCTAAAATAATACAGAACATCAATTTATCGTTCGTTTAAAAAAAAAAAATCAGTACATTTATTTTCTTCCTCTTTATTTTTTACCCTCCAAATCTTCTGCTCTGAACTCCAAACACAGTTTCCTGTTGGCTGTTTAAAATGTATGAACCTCTGAAACAGAGGAAGATTTGAAGGCTTGCTGAGCTCTTCAGAGTCCGTCCAATAGAAGTGATCTGCACAGAAAGGCCAAGAATAATCCACATGAAGGATGTTCCTGAAGTCTTCAAACCGTCCTGAAGACCACAGAGCATTGAGAGGGTCTTTAAGACGCTGCAGCTCACAGAGCCAACAACATGGAAACTGTCTCATGAGTGTTTTAGTTTGGAGGTGTGAGAGCTCTGTGTCCTGATGAGATAATGTTTGGTTCTCCAGCAGGTGGTTGTGTGTGTGTGAAGGTGTGAGCTCTGCTATGAATCCCTCTGAGGACACTGAACCCGCTCTGAGTGGGGACCCTGAACGCCTCACCAAAGCTCAGAGGTGAGATGAAGACCTCTGACTGTCCTCTCCTCCAGAGCTCAGCAGGCATTATTCACACTCTGTGTGTGTGTTGTGTTGAAGCCCAGAGCAGCAGCATGGACCTGGACCTGGACCTGGACCTGGACCTGGACCTGGACCTGGACCTGGACCTGGACCTGGACCTGGACCTGGACCTGGACCTGGACCTGGACCCAGCTGTGTGTCCATAAAGAGTGACCGGTCTAGAGATGAACCTTTATATTTTAAAGGCCGCCCTTCAGAGACAGAGTAAGTGGACGTCATGTGACTTCATTATATCAGCAGCAGTAGAAAACTTGTTGTTACTGAAGAACAGAGACCTCTTATTGAAGCTGAGGGAGGGACTACCAAGGTGTGTTCAGCCTGAAGCCAGAGTGTAACGTGTCAGAGAGGCTCAATAAAAGAAGCCTTCTATACCATAGCAGGTAAAATATTTAAAGCACTGTTTAAACAATAAATAAAGTTCAATTTGTCCACAAACTAAAGTGGTTTTCCATCATTATGGTAGAGTTTCAGACCTAAATGCTGTAGAATGAGCAGGTATCACATTAGGAATAAATGGGAGGCAATGAGAGAGCATTGGGTAGTCAAATAAATACATGACTTCATTCACCACAGTACCCTCTTGTATGTGCCGTCTTCTCTGTCTTTGTGGCTCATATATTGGTGTTCTACTGCAGATCAGTAAAATAGAGAATACTGAAAAAGAAAAAGGTGGCAGGAGATAACCAAACCTGCTGAGATCCAATCAAACAGCTCCGGACTAGAGTTCGGACAGGCTCACCAAATCAATATATTCTCAAGTATTCTGATGAAACAGGGTAAATATATCTGTCCCTGTTGTAACACTTACTGAGAAAATCACGCAGGTACTTTCTTATAAATACGTGGGTGTCCTGACAGACCCTTCTGTTCTAGAAAGACCACATAGAATCTGAAAAAGACAAAACAAATAATAGAGTAGAGAGTAGATAAAGTTTTATTTTTTACATCTGTGATTTTAGAGTATTTTGCAGTACTGCAATACTACACGGTAAAGGTCCACCTCTTTAAAATCAAAACTGCTCCACCAGTCTATCAGAGAATCTGCTCAAAGGTCGTAGGTCAACATTTGAGAGCCTCTCTGAATCATCCTACCATCACAACCTTTAGAGGCTGGCCAACCACATTATCTCTGACCCAACCATGATTATGTAATGAGTGAAATCCCAGGTCAGATGAACATGGTGTCTTCAGTGACTGTGTTGTTATGGTAAATATCTGGTTCCTTGTTTCTTGTCTTGATGTTTGTCCTCGTTGACGTTGCTAAAGGAGCTGCTGTGATGCCAGAAGCATGTCAGACTTGATCTGATAATAAAGTATTCTCATGTTGTTATATGGTGCTCTGAGCTCTGATCTGACTAAGTGTTAGTGTGATGGAGACTAGGAGAGGTTTTAAGTGTTCGATGACCATTATGTGCGTACCTGTCTAAGGACTGCAGATAGAAATGATCTTAATCTGGCATAACTCATCCCTTCTTTGAGATTCATGTATTTATAAGCATGGCCCCTGTTTATTAAACACATTCTAATATGAATAGTATTTAGGACCATTGTGACGGTCCAGATTCCTAACTGTTTGTTTCTCATGTTTCAGGAGGAGGCTGGAGGAACCTGAACCCAGCTGTGTGTCCATGAAGAGTGACTGGTCTATGGACAAACCTATTTACTTCAAAGATGGACGACACTCTGTTGGTCAAAGGTGAGGATTGAAAGTTGATAACCCCCTTCATGGTACCTGCTGCTCTGCTTTCAGGTTGTATTGACCCAGCTAAGAAAGTGTGGCTCTGTTGAATTTTCTTGGTGAGACACTTCTCTGGTTCCTTTCTAATAAAAGCAGCTTTGAACATTTATAAGAAGTATCAGGTTTTAAAGCTTTAAGCACCATAAACACCAACTTGGCAATAAACCTGTTTCTGAATCTGATGAAGGTTTCTTTAAATAAAGAAATAAGGGTCATGTTTACCTTCAGTGTTTCTCATCTGAGTTACATTTCTTTCCTTCTTAAGTAAAGCTGGAGTTTTGTAATCCTGCAGCTTGCGTCCAAAGGGAGGGAAACTCAACTGTGTGGACGTCTACTCCAGTTTATGATCAGCTCTGTGTGAATACATACCTGAGTGTTTCCCATTGCTCCTCGTCAGTCGGAGGTCAATGTTTCCCTGTATTTGCAGCAGTTTTTGCTTCTCATTTCTAAAATGTGTAATTGCTGCAGGGCTCGACATTAAGGACTGCCCGATGGTCCGGGGCCATCTAGTATTTAGCTCGGGCAATGAAGCCTCACCTGCTGGTTGCCCGATCGGGCAATCTATTATGCCAGTATCATGCAGCTCGCGGATCCAGTAATGAGTGACCCGACAGTAAAACTAAACATATCTATAACTAGTTACGGTAGTTTGAGAGGTAATTAAAATAGCTACGAGTGATATTCTAACCTGAAGTGTGTGTTTTGTTCCGCTCACCGCTGCATGTGATCATGCAGAGCTGCGTGTCGACTCGTCTGCAGCAGCTGATCTCTCTCTCCCGTCAGATTAGACTTCACTCGCGTTATGTCCATATTGATCAGATCTAGCTAGTTTTAGCTAATGATATGACTACCTGCTTATTAAAAGACACCGTGACCTAAACAATAAGTGTCGCTATGCAACTGGGTGAGGCCACAAAGTATAGCGCAGCATTATGCATTTGTTTACATGCCCACCGGAACCCCGAGGCATTAGCAACAGATCAACGCACAATCAACCCATACAGCACATCTCTTTCTCCACATTAAGTGTTAGACATTAGAATGGACTATTCTTGTCTGTCACATAAGTGGCGCAACTGAAGCGGTATTGTAAAGGGAAATTATTTTGACCGGAGAGATTTAGATTTGCCGGCTAACGGGAACTCTGACGTCGCCATTTTGTGTGCTTCGCGGATGCGCTCGGCTCCTCTCGACTGCTGCTCGGGTCTGCTCGGTCAGCTTCCGGATGAGGAGGCATTCGTTCGACCAACTTACAGTAGATAACATTACAAACATTTTTAACAGGGGCCATAATAGTGTAAATAATGTTTGTTTTGGCAGTTACAACTGAATGTAATGTTTTCTACTTTTTTACATCTGGGAAGGCATTTGCCTTCATCAGATGGAAAGTGTCTTGACCAAAAACTTAAGTATTTCGTATAGCTATGCAGGGCATGCAAGAGAGCAAACACAAACAAGAGCAAACAAACAAGTGAAATGAAGAATAAAATTGAAATTTTACAATATAATAGTGTGCTGGTTCATCTTATAATTCAGTCTAGAGAATGCACCAGACAGCATAGATCTAAGACCTGCACAAATCTAAATGTTCTAGGGCAGTGGTACTCAACCTTGTCCTAATCAGGAGCCACATTGACGAAAAAATATTTTTGCAAGAGCCACAATCCAAAAACGCTCCTTTCCTCCCTGAAACCTTTATGCATTTGAGAATATGGATAATAGTAATATGTTACTTAAGAATGAAAAGCATAATGTACAGTGCAATAACTGTGATTTCTTATTTTCACTGCAACCACAAAACACACAAAACAACAGATAACAGACAGCATGTTTACTGATAATCACAGTCCATATAACAGCAGATTATACACAGCAGGGGTTGTCAGAAGAGTAATGTTGACCTTACTTCACACTCAATGTGATTTCTGACACTCCTTCTGCCGCACAAGTGATTTGAAGTCGGGCTCTGCGCTGGAAACGGCGATCCGGAGGGCCTCTGTTGTGTGCTGCAGACTCAATCTTTTTCGGTTGCGACATTTTATTTTTGTGAGCGCAGAGAATGCTGCTTCACACCGGTATGTGGACGGAAACATTGAGATGATGCGTCTTGCCAGTCTGGAGATATTTGGTAGATGCCCCACCAGTTTCCAAAAGTCCACGACATCTGTAATCCGAAATTGACGCTGAAGTTCATCTGAGCTCTTTAACTCCACGAACTCCATTTGAAGCTGCACAAGTCCGAGCTGGTCGCTTATTTGCTTCATTTCATTGACTTCAATCAGGAATGGGTTTTTCACAAGTAGAAAAATATTGCTATGGTCCTTGAAGTCGTGGAATCTGGATGTGTAGTTTTGCTTGAGCTCAGTTAGCACCTCACAGAATTGAGATTGACAGGTCAGGAGAGCGTCTGCATGCCTCGCCATCACTTTCTGCACGGTGGGGAAGAAACGGTAATCAGAACCACGGACACTTTGGTCGAGTACATCCAGTTTGTCAGAAAATACTTTGACAGCCGTGTAGAGCTCATACACGGTCTTGTTTCTTCCCTGCATCTTGAGATTAAGTTCGTTCAAGTGCTGCGTAATGTCACACAGGAACGCAACAGACAGCACCCACTCTTTATCATCCAAAAAGGAAAATCGGGAAGTCTCCCCTTGGCCGACAATGAAGGCTTTCAGGGGTTCAATCAAGTCCATTAAATGTGCAAGCATACGTCCTTTAGACAGCCATCTGATCTCGGTGTGTAACACCAAATCTCCATAGTGAGTGTCAAACTCCTCACACAGCAGTTTAAAATTTAAGTGGTTTCTTGCACGGGCCCTGATATAATTAACCACTTCGATTACATTTGCCATCACTTCATTCAGACATTTGAACTTAGCAAACAAGGCTTGTTGATGCACAATACAATGGTATGAGAAAATACCCTCAGCAGCAACCCCGCCGTTTTCAAGCGTCTCTTTCAGCAAGGCCACGGCTCCGTTCCTCTTACCAAGCATCGCCGGTGCGCCATCTGTCGTGAATGCTGTGATTTTTTCTGGGCCAATGTTAAACTTCTGTAATGTTTCCAGCACAGCGTTTTTTATTTCAATGCCCGTTGTTCCATTTTTCAGTGAAACCATGTCAAGCAGTTCCTCTGTAATGTCAAGCTTACTGTTGACCGCCCGGATAAAGATTAGTAATTGTGGCGTGTCATTGACATCCAAGCTTTCGTCCATTGCAAGGCTGACAAACTCAGCGGATGACAGTTTGTCCTTAAGAGTATGTGCAATGTTCTCTGAAATGTCTGATGCCCTCCTAGCTACAGTAGAATCCGACAGTTGCATTGTTTTGGCCTCTCGTTCCAGGTCTTTTTTCTCAGGAAACAACGTTGAACAAGCCAGCAGTATGCAGTCCTTCACCATTTCTCCATCAGTATATGGCTTCATCTTTTTCATCAGTTCATGTGTGATTTTGTAGGATGCCTCTGTCGCTCTTTCACTCGTATTAGTGTGGAAAAAGTTTTTTTGAGCAGTTCGGTTCTGTTTGAGTCTAGCCAGCTTTTCCGCCCTCAGCTCTCCACCTTTCGGAAAGTCGGTACTAAACTTCGGGTGTTTTGTGTCGTGATGGCGCTGCAAATTGGACCTTTTAAATTGTGAAATGATGTTGTCACAAAGCAGGCAGCTGCATTTTCCCGAACCGGTGGAGACGAAGAAAAACTCCAGTTCCCAGTCCTCTTTAAATGTTCGATATTCCTCTTCATATTTCCGTTTAGTCGTAGCCATTTTTGCATAGTGCTGTATAGTTTTCCCAGTGTGACGTAGCAATTATCTCGCGCGAAACAATCAGAGCGCGAAACCTGACATAATATTTGATTGGCTATTCAGAGGGGGAGGGGCGACGACTGATGTGTGACTTGTGAGTGATAATGAAATGTTGATGAATTCTTCTGACTTTGTTTTTCGTTTTTCAAACATTTTTTTTTTATTTTTTATTTTTTAAGTGGGACTTAAAAGAGCCGCAGTTAGTCTTAAAAGAGCCGCATGCGGCTCGCGAGCCGCGGGTTGAGTATCGCTGTTCTAGGGGGAGGCCCCCCAAACCCTTCGTGCCATTTCGTCCACGCGCATTTTTCAGGGCAATATCTATTGGGCTCAGGGCCATCTGTAAATTAGCTTAGATGTCCCACAGGGCCATCTCCCAAAATCCTTAATGTCATGCACTGTGCTGTGTAGTGTTTTGCTCTTCACCTGGTGCTCTATTGAACAATTAAAGAGCTCTTGATCTAATTAAATATAATTGTTAAACCTTAATCAAAGATTACAGTCACTGATTACTTTCATTTTGGTGCGTGGCACTTCTTAGTATTTAGTGTTGCTGATAGTCAAGGATGAGTGATATCACTGCCCTTTAACCTTTGTACCAATTCATGTGTCTATAAAATGTTATTTTGAGGTTTTAGTTTAAAATAAAAATTGGCAATAACTTCTACAGCTGCTAAAGTTTGTACTCCGTGCGAGGCCCAGACAAATCCAGTGATCTAACCTTTCTCCTGTTGCTCACACATGCACCTGATCCACATTTCCAGCACCACTGAAGCATATCAGAGATAATGTGAGTTGTTTCTTCATGATTCCTCACAGAGAGGACCAGCAGAGCTCAGAGGTTCCCAGAGGTCAGTCTGCCCAGCAGCATCAGACACAGCTGGACTCCACATTTATGGTCTGTACATGAACTACAGCTACTTCACATCTGTTCTGCTCACAGTCAACTCCATGATGCACTTTGTAGATCAGTGGATGGTCAGTCTGTCCAACATGGATCTGATGTTTGGTGACTTTAGTTTGATTGTGTTGTTCATGTATTCTGTTCCAGCTGCTGGAGGGCAACATCATCACTTTTGTGAAGAACGAGCTGAAGAAGATCCAGAAGGCTCTGAGTTCAGATTACCCAGAATGCTTAGAGAGTCAGAGGGATGATGAGGAGGTGTTGGACGGTGAGGATGAAGAGCAGAGGAGGAGCAGCAGAGAGGCATTTCTGAACATCACACTGCACTTCCTGAGGAGCATGGAGCAGGAGGAGCTGGCTGACCGTCTGCAGAGCAGTAAGAGGGTTTCTATAGAGATTTAACAAGCTGGATAAATGTTGACTAAAGTCTCAAGAGATGAAACAAAGTATATTCAGATCCTCATTCTTTAAGGATGTATCTGACTCAGTGATCTGATTTGTTGTGTGTTCATTCAGGAAGTCGTTCTGGAGTGTGTCAGCGTGAACTCAAGTCTAACCTGCAGGAGAGGTTCCAGTGTGTGTTTGAGGGCATTGCTAAAGCAGGAAACCCAACCCTTCTGAACCAGATCTACACAGACCTCTACATCACAGAGGGGGGGTCTGCAGAGGTCAATGATGAACATGAGGTCAGACAGATTGAAACAGCATCCAGGAAACCAGACAGACCAGAAACAACCATCAGACAAGAAGACCTCTTTAAAGCCTCACCTGGAAGAGATGCACCAATCAGAGCAGTGCTGACAAAGGGCGTGGCTGGCATTGGGAAAACAGTCTTAACACAGAAGTTCACTCTGGACTGGGCTGAAGGCAAAGCCAACCAGGACATCCAGTTCATATTTCCATTCACCTTCAGAGAGCTGAATGTGGTGAGAGAGAACAAGTACAGCTTGGTGGAACTTGTTCATCACTTCTTCTCTGAAACCAGAGACGCAGGAATCTGCAGGTTTGATCAGTTCCCGGTTGTGTTCATCTTTGACGGTCTGGATGAGAGTCGACTTCCTCTGGACTTCCTCAACACTGAGATCCTGACTGGTGTCACAGAGTCCACCTCAGTGGATGTGCTGCTGACAAACCTCATCAGGGGGAAGCTGCTTCCCTCTGCTCGCCTCTGGATAACCACACGACCTGCAGCAGCCAATCAGATCCCTCCTGAGTGTGTGGACATGGTGACAGAGGTCCGAGGGTTCACTGACCCACAGAAGGAGGAGTACTTCAGGAAGAGATTCAGAGATCAGGAGCAGGCCGGCACCATCATCTCCCACATCAAGACCTCACGAAGCCTCCACATCATGTGCCACATCCCAGTCTTCTGCTGGATCTCTGCTTCAGTTCTGGAGGAGGTGTTGAAAACCAGAGAGGGGGGAGAGCTGCCCAAGACCCTGACTGAGATGTACATCCACTTCCTGGTGGTTCAGTCCAAAGTGAAGAACATCAAGTATGATGGAGGAGCTGAGACAGATCCACACTGGAGTCCAGAGAGCAGGAAGATGATGAAGGCTCTGGGGAAACTGGCTTTTGAGCAGCTGCAGAAAGGCAACCTGATCTTCTATGAGTCCGACCTGACAGAGTGTGGCATCGATATCAGAGCAGCCTCAGTGTACTCAGGAGTGTTCACACAGGTCTTTAGAGAGGAGAGAGGACTGTACCAGAGGGACAAGGTTTTCTGCTTCGTCCATCTGAGCGTTCAGGAGTTTCTGGCTGCTCTTCATGTCCATCGAAAATGTATCAATTCTCGTATCAACCTGCTGTCAGAAGAACCAACAACCTCCAGGTTGCCTAAAGTCTTCAGACCCAAACCTAAACTCACACATCTCTACCAGAGTGCTGTGGACCAGGCCTTACAGAGTCCAAACGGACACCTGGACTTGTTCCTCCGCTTCCTCCTGGGTCTTTCTCTGCAGACCAATCAGAAACTCCTACGAGGTCTACTGACAGAAACAGGAAGTAGCTCAGAGACCAATCAGGAAACAGTCCAGTCCATCAAGAAGAAGATAGAAGAGGATCTGTCTCCAGAGAGAAACATCAACCTGTTCCACTGTCTGAATGAACTGAATGATGGTTCTCTAGTGGAGCAGATCCAACAGTCCCTGAGTTCAGGAAGTCTCTCCACAGATAATCTGTCTCCTGCTCAGTGGTCAGCTCTGGTCTTCATCTTACTGTCATCAGAAGAAGATCTGGACGTGTTTGACCTGAAGAAATACTCTGCTTCAGAGGAGGCTCTTCTGAGGCTGCTGCCAGTGGTCAAAGCCTCCAGGAAGGCTCTGTGAGTACAGAAACATTCAAATATGTAAGGGATAATGTGCTGCGACGCGGCCTTCATGCCGATCTAGATCCCTCCGCTTCGCGTCGGGCTCCTGATCGGCCTGTCGGTGTTCTTTTCCCCATCATGACCAAGTCGCTGCACATTATCCCGCTTATTACACGGCCACATTCTCAACAAAGTAACGTTATGACTCCCAATATTAATTGAAATGCTTTTATGGATTTAGAAAATGATTTTATTGATTTAAAAAATAGTTGTATGTATTGATTTAAATTGAAATCCATCCGCTAAGAAAAATACTCCGTTGTTACCGTTTGAACTAACGTAGCAACGGCAGGAACTGCTTCGATAGCGTTTTTGAGGAGCTTTTTGATTGCAGATTTGAAAACATCGCTGCTTGCTTTAAAAGTAGCACAATTCATGATGTCAAACCTTGGGAAGTATCTAGATATCCCTGCCCTAATGCCAAAGTAACTGCACACTGAAAATGTGTCGCCGTTTGATGTCTGTGTCTGAACCGCTGCGTAAAAGGAGGGTTTCTGCCTGTTACTTCTCCGCTGTTTTCTCGTCGCTCTTGTCTTGTCAGTTAGAAAGCAAACTGCATGCAGTTTGCTTTTCGGCCAAACTGTATATAGTTAAATCGAACGGACTTCTTTCTGCAGATGTGAGCGTCCTTAACAACGGTCAATAAGTCCTTGACAGCGGTCTGTCTGTTCAGTATTAACAACGTGTCACATGTTCTGAATTGACCAATCAGAATCGAGTATTCAACTAAGCCATTTAATAAGTAAGGGATAATGTGCAGCGACTTGGTCATGATGGGGAAAAGAACACCGACAGGCTGATCAGGAGCCCGACGCGAAGCGGAGGGATCTAGATCGGCTTATTACATGGACACATTCTCAACAAAGTAACGTTATGACTCCCAATATTAATTGAAATGCTTTTGTGGATTTAGAAAATGATTTTATTGATTTAAAAAATAGTTGTATGTATTGATTTAAATTGACATGCATCCGCTAAGAAAAATAGTCGGTTGGAGCAGATATTTCCAACTATTTTGAAATAGAAAATGGTATTCCCCAAGGGAGTGCAGTCAGTCCAATATTATTCAACATCATGATTAATGATATTTTTACATGCTTAGACACATGCATACAATCGGCTCTGTACGCAGATAATGGGGCTATTTGGATGAGGGGAAGAAATGCCCCATACGTAATGGAGAATATAGCTAGAGCGATTACAAAAGTGGAGAGGTGGTCATATAACTGGGGATTCAAAATGTCAGAAAGCAAGTCATGCTACATGGTATTTACAAACAAACGCCAGATTGATGGCCAACAGCTAACACTATATGAGAGTCCAATGAAAAAGGCGAATGAGTTCAAATACCTAGGGCTGTGGTTTGATAGCAAATACACATGGAACATGCATATTAATCAAGTGGAAACAAAATGCAAAAAAGTATTACATTTATTGCGAGCTGTAGCTGGATGCAACTGGGGCGCAGATAAACAAGCATTAATAGACATTTACAGATCAATGATGAGGTCCACAATAGACTACGGTTGTATAGTATATGGAGCAGCAGCAAAAACATCGCTTTTAAAAATTGATAGAATACAATATAAAGCATTGCGGCTGTGTATTGGAGCGATAAAGTCATCCCCTATCAATGCAGTTCTGATAGAACCAGGAGAGACACCGCTGGAGATCAGAAGAGAGAGACTTGCTCTGTCATACTGGGTCAGACTACAAGGAAGTGGAGAAGAAAATATTCCAAACAGAATATTACAGGATTGCTGGGAATATGCAAAATTCCAGGGACGTGGGTTTGGCTGGACGAGTAAGGAAAGAACGAGGGCATCTGGAGTGGAGAATATCACGTTTGCCAAAGCAACTCCATTTAGCAGTGTTCCCCCATGGCTGTTCCCAGAAGCTAAAATAGATATGAATATCATAGAAAGGAAAAAAGAGTGGCAAATAAATGAAGTGGGAATTAAAACAAGTATGTATCTGAACGAAAAGTACTACAATTACCTACAAATCTATACAGATGGCTCTAAGAACAAGGAAGAGCGTGTTGGAGTTGGCATATACATCCCAGACTTTAAAATATCTATTTTAAAAAGAGCGTCTGATCAATTATCAGTGTATACAGCAGAAATGCTTTCTGTAATAATAGGATTGCAGTGGGTTGAAGAGGTCAGACCAGATAGGGTGGTTATATGTACAGATTCATTGTCCATATTATAAAGCATACAATCAACAACAACTACTAGAGAAGACATTCCCATAGAACTGAATCATAGCCTGTTAAGACTGCACAGAAGCGGCATAGATCTGCAGTTCTGCTGGGTGCCTGCACATGAGGGGGTGAAAGGGAACGAGTGTGCTGATAGATTAGCAAAAACTGCACTACAAAAGCAAATAACATTACCAGTTCAACTTGGAGAAGGAGAAGGAAAAGCAGTCATTAAGAAGAAAGGGATGGAGATCTGGCAGAAAAGGTGGGAGAAAGACCAGAAAGGCAAGGACTATCACAAAGTACAAAATACAATTACAATTCATATTCATAAAGAAAGAAACAGAAGGGAGGAAATCATGATGGCTAGACTCAGAATAAATCACACGGCTTTGAACAGTACGCTGTATATCATGGGGAAAAGTGACAGTAACAAGTGTGGGAACTGTGCAGTAAAAGAAGATGTAGAACATATATTGTTAAATTGTGACATCTATAAAGCGGAAAGAGAACAATGAAAGGCTAAAGTCTTAGAGGCAGAGAGGGAGTGGAGTGTGGTTGGTGTTTTGGGAACAAAAGGAGAGGGAGTAAAAGCTACCACAAAGGCACTGTTTAAATTCTTGAGTGAAACTGGGGTAGGAAAAATAATTTAACATTAGGTCAGGAAAGAACATAGATTAGTTTTGTTTGGTTTTATTTATTTCATGGTTTTATTGATTTATTTATTTATTTTAATTTTATTTTGATTAGAACATAGGTTAATGAGTTGGAATGATGTGATGATGCATACTCATGTACAGTAGGTGGCGGTATGCACCTTTTAAGTTGTTTGCAATCCGCCAAAAGCAAGAGAAGAAGAAGAAGAAGAAGAAGAAGAAGAAGAAGAAGAAGAAGAAGAAGACAAATAGTCCTTTGTTACCGTTTGAACTAACGTAGCAACGGCAGGAACTGCTTCGATAGCGTTTTTGAGGCGCTTTTAGATTTCAGATTTGAAAACGTCGCTGCTTGCTTTAAAAGTAGCAGAAGTCATGATGTCAAACCTTGGGGAGTATCTAGATATCCCTGCCCTAATGTCAAAGTAACTTGCAACTGAATATGTGTCGCCGTTTGATGTCTATGTCTGGACCGCTGCGTAAAAGGAGGATTTCTGCCCGTTACTTCTCCGCTGTTTTCTTGTCGCTCTTGTCTTGTCAGTTAGAAAGGCCAAACTGTATATAGTTAAATCGAACGGACTTCTTTCTGCAGATGTGAGCGTCCTTAACAACGGTCAATAAGTCCTTGACAGCGGTCTGTCTGTTAACAACGCGTCACGTGTTCTGAATTGACCAATCAGAATCGAGTATTCAACTAAGCCATGTAATAACATGAAGTAGTGGTGGTCTAATGGATAGTGAGGTGGGATGAAGATCGGAACGTTGTGAGTTCAATTCCCGCCAGGAACACCACCACTCGTGTTCCCTTGAGTAAGGCACTTAGTCCTTAGTTTCTCCAGGGAGAATGTCTCTGTAATTGTAAGTCGCTTTGGATAAAAGTGTCAGCTAAATGAAATGTAAAGTAAATATTATGCTCATCTTTTTAAAATATTGTTTGTACTTTCTTTATCAGACTGAGTGGCTGTAAGCTGTCAGAGAGAAGCTGTGCAGCTCTGTCCTCAGTCCTCAGCTCCCAGTCCTCTAGTCTGAGAGAGCTGGACCTGAGTAACAACGACCTGCAGGATTCAGGAGTGAAGCTGCTGTCTGCTGGACTGGAGAGTCCTCACTGTGCTCTGGAGACTCTCAGGTCAGGATTCATCAACATGTTGAGCTTCCTTTTGAATACGTATTGATATATTGGGCTGCTGTTGCCCAGAAGGGAAATAGGCGATAACCAATGGGAGGGTTATTGATTCGATCCCCTCTCCCTGAGGTTAACATGTCAAAGTGTCCTTGGGTAAGATACTTGACCTCAAATTATTTTCTAGACATTGTATTGAAGTGTTTGTTAGTTGCTTCAGTAAAAGCCTAAGCTGAAATAACATGTATGATTACTGGATGAGTTTTCTAAGTTCACTGTACTCAAGTTATTTTTCAACCCAGTTGTGATCGTCAATTTTCAGACCCTGTGTAACATAATATACTTTACAGTTTTTCTGTTTTGCCCAGGAAAGCATGTTATATAAAAACATAGTCCACTTTAACATTTGCTTCCATTTATTTTTGTTGTCTCCTCAGATTGAGTTTATGTAACCTGTCAGAGAGAAGCTGTGCAGCTCTGTCCTCAGTCCTCAGCTCCCAGTCCTCTAGTCTGAGAGAGCTGGACCTGAGTAACAACGACCTGCAGGATTCAGGAGTGAAGCTGCTGTCTTCTGGACTGGAGAGTCCTCACTGTGCTCTGGAGACTCTCAGGTCAGGATTCATCAACATGTTCAACCGATGGACTTTTGAATTCCTAACCATTTCAATGGTTTAATTCCTTCTTTTCTCTACCAAAATGATTTTGAAATAGTTATGTTCGTCAAACTCTCAGGTCAGGATTCATCAATATGTTGAGCTCCCTTTTGAATATGTATTGATATATTGGGCTGCTGTTGCCCAGAAGGGAAATAGGCGATAACCAAGGGGAGGGTTATTGATTTGATCCCCTCTCCCTGAGGTTAACATGTCAAAGTGTCCTTGGGAAAGATACTTGACCTCAAATTATTTTCTAGACATTGTATTGAAGTGTTTGTTAGTTGCTTCAGTAAAAGCCTAAGCTGAAATAACATGTATGATTACTGGATGAGTTTTCTAAATTTACTGTACTCAAGTTATTTTTCAACCCAGTTGAAATTGTCAATTTTCAGACCCTATGTAACATAATATAACATCATTTACAGTTCTTCTGTTTTGCCCAGGAAAACATATTATACAAACACAAAGTCCACTTTAACATTTGCTTCCATTTATTTTTTTGTCCCTTCAGACTGAGTGGCTGTAAGCTGTCAAAGAGAAGCTGTGGAGCTCTGTCCTCAGTCCTCAGCTCCCAGTCCTCTAGTCTGAGAGAGCTGGACCTGAGTAACAACGACCTGCAGGATTCAGGAGTGAAGCTGCTGTGTGCTGGACTGGAGAGTCCTCACTGTACTCTGGAGACTCTCAGGTCAGGATAAATCAACATGTTGAGCTTCCTTTTGTGGAAGTATTTAACTTACTATAGTAAATGAACTATTTTTAAACCCGTTAAATTATTCTTTGCTGTTGTGTTCAGGTGCAAATCTACACACTCTTCTCCCTTTCTACTTTTGACACATTTTTAACATTGGCTTTCAATCCACCATGTATGCAAAATCTTTGCCATCAGTTCAAATAATGTAGGATTCCTCGTATTTATGATTATAGGGTCTTAATATTTTGTTTTTGAATTTGTAAAAAGGAGTAAATGCCGAACTTTTAATTTAAATGTTTGTCCCTTCAGACTGAGTGTCTGTAAGCTGTCAGAGAGATGCTGTTCAGCTCTGTCCTCAGTCCTCAGCTCCCAGTCCTCTAGTCTGAGAGAGCTGGACCTGAGTAACAACGACCTGCAGGATTCAGGAGTGAAGCTGCTGTCTGCTGGACTGGAGAGTCCTCACTGTGCTCTGGAGACTCTCAGGTCAGATTTCTTATTTTATCTTAAATTATTGTCTCTCTCTCTCTCTCTCTGCTTATTTACAATCTCCTTCTTTCTCTTCCTGTTTTTAAATCAGTCAGGTAACCAAACACAAAGTCTTCTTTTGTATTAAACATGAATAAAATACAGTTGATGTAAAACACTCATCCTGTTACTGATTAATGCCATCGTGGAGAAGAGACATCATGAACATTGGCATCACAGATGTGAAGCAGTATTGAGTTGCACATTTTGAATAAGGAATAATATGCGATAAGGCAGTCATTCATGAAAAAGAACACCCTGAAGTTATTGATTTTATGTTGTTGTTTATTATTGTCTCCTCAGACTGAGTGTCTGTAACCTGTCAGAGAGAAGCTGTGCAGCTCTGTCCTCAGTCCTCAGCTCCCAGTCCTCTAGTCTGAGAGAGCTGGACCTGAGTAACAACGACCTGCAGGATTCAGGAGTGAAGCTGCTGTCTGCTGGACTGGAGAGTCCTCACTGTGCTCTGGAGACTCTCAGGTCAGGATTCATCAACATGTTAAACTTATAGCCAGTTAAATTGCGATGTACATTAATGATGGATACACTCATAACCTTTTGTTGCATCTGCTTCAATAACATTTGTTATTGTTTTTTTACTCACTGTGTGTGTGTGTGTGTGTGTGTGTGTGTGTGTGTGTGTGTGTGTGTGTGTGTGTGTGTGTGTGTGTGTGTGTGTGTGTGTGTGTGTGTGTGTGTGTGTGTGTGTGTGTGTGTGTGTGTGTGTGTGTGTGTGTGTGTGTGTGTGTGTGTGTGTGTGTGTGTGTGTGTGTGTGTGTGTGTGTGTGTGTGTGTGTGTGTGTTCAGTCTGTCAGGCTGTATGGTCTCAGAGGAAGGCTGTGTTTCTCTGGCTTCAGCTCTGAGATCCAACCCCTCCCATCTGAGAGAGCTGGACCTGAGCTGCAATCATCCAGGAGACTCAGGAGAGAAGCTGCTGTCTGCTGGACTGGAGGATCCTCTCTGGAGACTGGACACTCTCAGGTATTATAAACATATACAGTGAAGGAAATAAGTATTTGATCCCCTGCAGATTTTTTAAGTTTGCCCACACAATACATTAACAGTCTATCATTGTAATGGTAGGTTTATATAAATATTGAGAGCAAGAATATCAAAAAGAAAATCCAGAAATTGACATTATATAAAAGATAAAAATGTATTTCCATTGAACTGAGTGAAATAAGTATTTGATCCCTTTGCAACAAACAAGGATTCTGGCTCCCACAGACAAATAATTCATCTTCCTTTAAAAAAGTACTCCTAATCAACTTGTTACCTGTATAAAAGACACCTGTCCACAGAATCAATCAATCAGATTCCAATCTCTCCACCATGGGCGAGACTGTAGAGCTGTCTAAGGACCTCAGGGTGAGACTGTAGACCTGCACCAGGCTGGGATCGGCTACAAGACCACCGGAAAGCAGCTTGGTGAGAAGGAGACAACTCTTGGTGCCATTATTCAGAAGAATAATGTGTGTGTTTCTAAATGGAAGAAACACAAAATGAGCATCAATGGCCCTCGGTCTGGGCTCCACACAGGATCTGGCCCCGTGGGGTATTGATGATCATGAGAAAGGTGAGGGATCAGCCAAGAACTACACAGGAGGAACTTGTTAATGATCTCAAGGCAGCTGGGACCACAGTCACCAAGAAACCTATTGGTAACACACTACACCATAGTTGATCAAATCCTGCAGTGCCTGAAGGCCCCCTGCTCAAGAAGAACACGAGAGGCCGTCTGAAGTTTGACAACGAACATCTGAATGATTCAGAGAAGGCTTGGGAGAAGCGGATGAGGTCAGATGAGACTAAAATGTTGATCTTTGGCTTCAACTCGACACGCCGTGTTTGGAGGAAGAGAGATGCTGACTATAACCCCAGAACACCATCCGTCAGGCATGGAGGTGGAGACATTCTGCTTTGGGCTGTTTCTCTGCTGAGGGGACAGGAGGACTTCCCTCCATCGAGGAGAGGATGGACGGGGACATGTCCCGTGAGATCTTGGTGGATAGCCTCCTTCCCTCAGCCAGGACACTGACCATGGGTCATGGAGGGGTCTTCCAGCAGGACAAGGACCCTGAACATACGGCCAAGGCAACACAGGAGAGGCTAAAGAAGAAGCACCTTCAGGTGATGGAGGGTCCTTGCCAGTGTCTGGACCTTAATCCCATAGAAAATGTGTGGAGGGAGCTGAAGCTTCCAGATGCCAAGCATCAGCCTCAACACCTGAAGGATTTGGATCTTCAGAGAGGAGTGGACCAACATCCTTCCTGAGATGTGCACAGACCTGGAGACCAACTACAAGAAGCGTCTGACCTCTGTGTGACCTCTGTGTGTCCAACAAGGGTTTCTCCACCAAGTCCTAACACATGTTCTGCAAGGGGATCAAATACTTATTTCACTCAGTTAAATGCAAATACATTTTAATCTTTTATATAATGTACATTTCTGGATTTCCTTATTGATATTCTTTCTCTCACTGTTTATATAAACCTACCATTCAAATGACAGACTGGTCCTTTCTTTGTTGGTGAACTTACAAAGTCTGCAGGGATCAAATACGTATTTCCTCCACTGTGTGTATGCCAAGACAAAAACATTGAAGGGAACTAAAGACACGGGATAAGACTCAGGCAGCAGCTCTGTGTTTACAGAGAAGACACGACAACAAGAAATACATCTTTATCATTTTAGATTCTGATCTCCATTTTAATGCTCATTTTAATTTGCTGACCAAAAACTGCTTTTATCATTTTGGCAATAGAGTCAAAATCCATCCAACAACCTAAACACAGCAGAGATCATCCCACTCCTGATGGACCCCATCTGCACTGGCTCCTGTATCTGAATTGATTCTGAAGTGCTTCTCCTATTTTTAAAGCACTAAATGGCCCCTCCCTCTTTTAAACACAATGATGAACTATCAGATGTCCTGTGAATTCATCATCATAATAATAATAATAATAATAATAAATGGTATGGTCAAAGCACCTTTCATTGCTCAAAGCAAACCCAAAGTGCGTTGCATGAAAGATGCTTTTAAATAAAGTTCATTTATTTTCCTCTTCAGATTCCAGGTAAGAGAAACACTCATTGACTGCTGCTAGCAGATGCTGAGGGAACACTAACTGAACACTGATCAACTCTTACATCTTATTCTCTGAGAAATAATCATTGAAGTTAATGAGCTTTATTTATCGACTGATCTAAAATGATATCGTGAACATGTAGCTTCATCTGTGGAGAATAACAAAGCTCTGAGTTTGAGAGTGATGTCCATGTCTCCATGCTGCTCTGACCCCCCCCCCCCCCCCCCCCCCCCCTTCTTTCAGGATGGAGCCTGCTGGAGTCCGATGGTTGAGACCCGGTCTGAGGAAGTGTGAGTGTGGTTTAATTTGATTCATGAAAACAAAGCAGCCACCATCTTCAAATGTAACCTTCATCATCAAAGTGTCAATAAATGAACAGCTGATAGATGAATAACTGCTGCTGTTCCTCTCCTCAGATTCCTGTGAACTCTCACTCGACACAAACACAGCACACAGAGAACTCAAACTGTCTGAGGACAACAGGAAGGTGACACGTGTGGAGGAGGAGCAGCCATATCCTGATCATCCAGAGAGGTTTGACCCCTGGTGTCAGCTGATGTGTAGAGAAGCTCTGACTGGTCTCTGTTACTGGGAGGTCGAGAGGAGAGGATGGGTTGATATATCAGTGACTTACAGAGGAATCAGGAGGAGAGGAGAGAGTGATGACTGTTTGTTTGGAAGGAATGATCAGTCCTGGAGTCTGATCTGCTCTAGTGGTCGTTACTCTGTCTGTCACAATAACACAGTAACACACACCTCCTCCTTCTCCTCCTCCTCCTCCTCCTCCTCCTCTGGTAGAGTAGCAGTGTATCTGGATCATCCTGCTGGCTCTCTCTCCTTCTACAGAGTCTCCTCTGACACACTGATCCACCTCCACACCTTCAGAACCACATTCACTGAACCTCTCTATGCTGGGTTTAGGTTCTGGTCTGGTTCCTCAGTGTCTCTGGTTCCTCTGTAGGAGGAAGAGTCTCCTCCTGTTCCAGAGACTTCCTCCCTTCTGCCCAGAGAGTTCAGTCTGTTCAGGATCACAGCTGATACATAATTGTAACCATAGTGTACTTATGTGTTTTTACTTATTGTAATTCTTCATTATTAATAACGTGTGCCTACTTTGATATATTTAATATACAGTCTACTCTTTTCACTTTTTCAGCACTAAACCTCTGCGGTTGTAATTCTGTGAATTTCCCCTTTTCTGGACAAATAAAGGAATTCTGATTCTGAAAATATTTTGTATTTCTTTTGCTCAATTTAAGTTAATATTGAACTGGAAAAAGATTCAATAACTGCGCTGTAATTCAGGGAAGGGCTACAAAAAGTCACTTCACACAAGCAGACAGCAGAACTGTAGAGCTCATCACTTCTGTATAAATCACATCTGTGTGCCATATCACAAAGTTCAAACATGTAATTAAAATCGTTATTATTAAATCAATTGTTTATTTCATTTACTGAGGTCTTTAAAATTATTCACAACATGAAGTACATAAGCAGTGGAATGATAGGATGTCTCTAAACCGTCTTAAACCGTCTTAGATTCAGTTTAATTATATTAATAAATATAAAACTAAGAAATATAACATTTTAGTTGTATATTTCAGCACAGCAGGGGGTCATGGTGGACCTGGAGGTGCTGACCTGGTGTGAGGGAGATCATCTGGGCTGGTTCAGGGAAAGAAGGAGAAAATAGACTGTTATAAACCACAGCTAGATATTAAGATTAGAAAACTTATTTTGTGAAGAATAAATCTGTACAACATGCTTTTGTTGATTCAAACATATTTGTATTATTACAGAAAGATTAAGACTTATTTTAAATATGAAATAATTTGATTAAATGACATCAGCTATAGTTGACTTGCTAACTGCTGTAAACCAAGGCTAGATATTGAGATCAGAAAACCTCCCTCCTCTGTGTCTGTTTGAGCGTCTGTGCTTGAGTACAGAAGTGGGATCTGGGGAGCAGGTGCCAAGCTGCTGTCACTCAATCAGCTGGGCTTTATATACCGGGCTTCAGCTCCACCAAGCCGACAGATCGTAGATTCTGGTACACAGCTACTTGATCATGGGCTTGCCTGCTAATTGATACTTGAGTTGTTTGTCCAAGTTTCTAATTCCTGTTTCTGCAGTCATCCTGCCTGACTCCTACCTCCAACTAGTGATGGTGAGATCAAGCCTTATGAAGCTCTGAAGGAATACTTTTGACTTTTGATTTATTTGTTTTATTATGTTCTCCTTATAGCATTGTGAAGCATCTTGAGATGACGTTGTTTTTAAAGTGTGCTATATAAATGAAATGTATTATTATTATTATTATTATTATTATTATTATTATTATTATTATTATTATTATTATTACTTACTTGGCACATTTCTTGTCCACTCTCTATTTTTCTCACATTACTCTTTGTATCGTTCTTAGTTTGATTGTAAATGTTGGGACACTGATTTCAACTTGTATATACTATCGGTAGGATTTGTATCTTCAATTGTATTCATCTCTAATCTGTATGAATCTGTGCTGTCCTGTTCTTCACTCTTATCCTGCTGCTGTTAAACTACTGAATTCACCCACAGGGATTAATAACGGTCCATCATATCGTAAGCTTTCCAGCCAATTGGTTCACAAAAGGGTTCATCTCCTGAGGCTCCATCTGAACACCAACCCCCACTGTTGGTCAAAGAGTGTAAAACAGGCAGATATGATTCTCAACAGTGTGATCTTTCTTATACCGAGTTCCCAATGAGTAAAGCTTTAGAATAATTCAGAACTTTTTAACATTACCAGTGGCTAAAGGAACAGCTTAATCTTATTTAATTGGCCATGCTCCACTTTATTTCATCGCCAGTGGTGATCTCAAATAAATGGTTAAAAAAAGTAAAGTAAAAGTAAAGTTTCTGGTTCCTTTTCAGCCGAGCTAGCTTGTTAGCTAATTTGCTAGAAGGCTACTGGTGTCACAAGCGCAACAGAACATTCTGTTTCACGTAACGGCCTAACTGAGTCTCAGTCTGTGCTGCGTTCACAGGATCAAATGTGTTGAGATGATTCCATTGTTGACAGTGTCAGGTTATCAGTACGTAAACAGAGGGATCCTGCTTCTCTAACAGAGTTGTCCAGTGTGTTGGACTCTTTGCAGCCTCTGCTGTGTAGAGTTCTGCTTCCTGAACACAGCTTGAATAAATACGTTCATTAAGACAACAGAGACCGACCTCATCACTGCTCTTTGGTGATCTGGTTGAACCTGTTACTGATCATCCTTAGCACAGATAGTTTGGTGCCATCATTATATTCCCTGTACTCACTGATCAGCCAGAGAGATCAGAACCAGCTGTGCAGAGACTCTCATCTGTACAGTAACCACAGCTGTCAGATAAGTGTAGTAAAAAGTACAACATGTACCTCTGAGATGAGTACAAGTATCAGGTAGCACAACATGGAAGTCCTCTTAGTTGAGTAAATGTATGAAGTGTTGGACACGTTGCAGACAGAGACGTTGATGCTGTCAGTGATGAGGATCTGTTCTCAGCTGTGTGCTGGGCCGTGGGAAGTAGGGGTGCTGAGGGTGCTGCAGCACCCCCTGGTGGAGGACAGAGGATCTGCACTTCCACAAGATTAAATGCAAATATAATTTTAAAAAAACGAATTTTCAGCGTTGATGTAACAACATTCATAATTAAGTAAACATAACTCCCTTTTCACCCCAGTTACATTTTCCATTTGCCCTGTACGATGGGGGCTGTAAGTGATGAAAGTGGGGGATGTTGGTTTATCAGGCGCCCGCAGCTCACATCCAAAGTGTGAGAGAGAGAGAGAGAGAGAGAGAGAGAGAGAGAGAGAGAGAGAGAGAGAGAGAGAGAGAGAGAGAGAGAGAGAGAGAGAGAGAGAGAGAGAGAGAGAGAGAGAGAGAGAGAGAGAGAGAGAGAGAGAGAGAGAGAGAGAGAGAGAGAGAGAGAGAGATAGGGGGGTGCACCGGTACCGGCAGGGATTTTTGTTAGCTTCTGCTGCGCTAACGGATATAAGAAGCTGTTTCTACAATAATGTGGAGGGAGAGTCCTCTCCAGTCAGACTGAGAGGCTCAGTGAGGTAAAGGACTCTGAGTGTTTAGATAGTTCACTTTAGTCTAAGTTGTCTCAGTGGGTCTCAAACGTTTTGATCACAGTTTATGTAAACAAATATTTCCATAGCACACCTTTATAATTATTAGGATAAATAAAAACAGTACTGCGTGTTGCATACTATATATAGCTACAGTAGCCAAACATATTGTTTAAAACTGGAGAGATTTAAAAATATGCATAAATAAATATTAAATGGTAAAATAATGAACCACAAAAATAAAATAAGTTAGCCTACATGTATTTGTTATTGGCTATGGTAGGTTATTGATTCTGTTCACATACTTATTTGATTAATAAAATGCAAACCGATCTTTTTCACATGGGTGTTCTAAGTTGCACCCCCTAGATCAGTCTCTTGTAATTGAAGCATTTTACTTTAAAATGTTAAAACAAATCTTCGCGGGGGGGCTCCCCCGGACCCCCCCAAGAGGATGTGAAGTCCACCCCCCAATTAAAACATGTTCATACAATACTAAATACATTTGAAGCCTTTTTATATCAGCTGTCCACCATGTCAATACGTTTATCTTTTTGTAGTGTATTGGTCATAGAGTTTTTTAATTGCCAGCTAAAATCTTGCCGAGGGCAGCAAATTGTTCAGAACTGGTGTCATCCCCACACCACCCCCCATTTGAAACATGTTCCCACGGCTATGGCTGTGTGCGTCACTCTTTAGTGTCCCCTGGTCTGTTCTCAGCTGTGTGCGTCACTCTTTAGTGTCCCCTGGTCTCCCAGCTGTGTGCGTCACTCTTTAGTGTCCCCTGGTCTCTCAGCTGTGTGCGTCACTCTTTAGTGTCCCCTGGTCTCCCAGCTGTGTGCGTCCCTCTTTAGTGTCCCCTGGTCTCCAGCTGTGTGCGTCACTCTTTAGTGTCCCCTGGTCTCCCAGCTGTGTGCGTCTCTCTTTAGTGTCCCCTGGTCCCCCAGCTGTGTGCGTCACTCTTTAGTGTCCCCTGGTCTCCCAGCTGTGTGCGTCACTCTTTAGTGTCCCCTGGTCTCCCAGCTGTGTGCGTCTCTCTTTAGTGTCCCCTGGTCTGTTCTCAGCTGTCAGAGTGCAGCAGGGAGCGGCTGGGGGTTAATCTTTAACTACGATATAAAGTCATATACAGTTTGAAGTGAGAGCTGCAGCGTCACACTGCTTCATCAGAGTGCTGGACACAGAGGACTGATGAAGAAGGATTTACTCCTGATGGAGCACATGGTCAGATCAGCAGGAAACTCTTCTTCTACACAGACCTGGTCCTCACAGCTGATGGAGCACATGGTCAGATCAGCAGGAAACTCTTCTTCTACACAGACCTGGTCCTCACAGCTGATGGAGTTCATGAGAAGAAACTGAGTAAGTGGGACTTTGATTCATTCAGTGTCTAATGTTTCAAACAGCTGCTCTTTGTGGGTTCATGTGTTCACCTCCTGTCTTTAGAATGACAGCACTCAGTTTATCTGACAACTGATGTTAGAAACTACAGCTCACTGTCTTTAAAGTCTACATGTAGAAACAGATGTTATTTCCTCATCACGAACAAATATAATGACATTAAAGTAATAATGAAGCCGTGTGTCTGTCTCCATCAGGTGGCTGCAGGTTATCACCAACATGGAAAGGTATCACACTCAACACTTCACATGATGTTTGAAACTGTTTCACCCTTCAACATGTTCTCTCTCACTGACTGGCTGTTTACTGTCTCTGCTCTTTCTCCTGAACATTGACTCATAATAAACCTGTAAATCTATAAAACACATTCAGATTGAATCCTGATACTGGACTGCAGTTTGGACTTTGATGCTTCTCTTATCTTATGAAGCCTCATATTCCATATTTATTGAGGCGTCTGTTGGTCAACGTGCTCTCATAGAAAGATCTCTGTTAATGAATAACTCAGAAACAACAAGGGATCTGAGGAGAAGTTAAGATGTCTTAAGGACTAGTTGCATGAATCTGGGGACTAGTTATAGGAATTTAGGGACTATTTGCAGAGCACAAGGGACTAGTTGCTGAGATATATATGGGCTACTTGAAGGGATCCAGAGACTAGTTGATGATATATTTTCCCCTGAGTTTTCAGCAGCATGACTAATAACAAACCTGTAAATCTATAAAACACATTCAGATTGAATCCTGATACTGGACTGCAGTTTGGACTTTGATACTTCTCTTATCTTATGACGGCTCATATTTCATATTTATTGAGGCGTCTGCGGATCAAAGGGCTCTCATAGATAGATCTCTGTTAATTAATAACTCAGAAACAGTATATTATTGTTTTGATGGAAAAAATAGTCTTTGAAGTAAGAACCAATCAATGCAGAGAGATCTGAGGACTGGTTAAGAGGTCCAAGGACTAGTTCCAGAGATCTAGGGACTTGTTGCAAAGACTTGTTTCCCTACTTTTCCCCTGAACATTGACTCATAATGTTGATACTTCCCTTATCTTAAGAAGGTTCATATTTCATATTTATTGAGGCGTCTGTGGGATAAAGTGCTCTCATAAATGGAATGATCATTTCTACTCTGTTAATAGTAGTTGAACCTTTGCATATTTAAGTTTGTAGCAAGTACAGTGCTGCTGCTGGTGTGTGTGTGTGTGTGTGTGTGTGTGTGTGTGTGTGTGTGTGTGTGTGTGTGTGTGTGTGTGTGTGTGTGTGTGTGCGCGTGTGTGTGTGTGTGTGTGTGTGTGTGTGTGTGTGTGTGTGTGTGTGTGTGTGTGTGTGTGTGTGTGTGTGTGTGTGTGTGTGTGTGTGTGTGTGTGTGTGTGTGTGTGTGTGTGTGTGTGTGTGTGTGTGTGTGTGTGTGTGTGTGTGTGTGTGTGTGTGTGTGTGTGTGTGTGTGTGTGTGTGTGTGTGTGTGTGTGTGTGTGTGTGTCGTTAAGATGTCTTGTTGCAAAGATCTGGGGACTATTTAAAGAGATCTAGGGACTACTTACAGAGGTCCGGGGACTTATTTTGGATCTCTAGGGATTCTTCGTAGATACCTGAGGACTAGTTGCAGATGTCAAGGCCAGAGTCACAGAGATCCAGGGACTAGATCCAGAAGTCTTTGGGACTAGTTGCAGAGACCACAGATCAAGAGAAATGGTGTTGGGAAGCTTATATTAGGTTTTACACAGACAGGAAGTATCATTCTGGAAATAACCCGGACTCTGGGCCTTTCAGATGTGCTGAGTTCTAATCCATGGTCAACAGTATTAAACCATAGCACATCCAACTATAAACCAAATACAAGAAAATGAATAGGCTTAAAAATGTATACAAACATGTACAAGTTTGAATACAAATGATGAACATGATGTGTAAAAGACACGCATTAATGGCAGTTAAAGGACTTTTACTCTCCAAATCGACTGAAAGCAGAGGTCTAAATCTTGTATTGTCATACATTTCCCAAATTGGGATTCATAAAATACATCTTATCTCATCTTATCTTTTTCCTATCAGTTCCCAGCAACAGAAAGAAAGGTCGCCTGAACCCAGCTGTGTGTCCATGAAGAGTGATCAGTCAAAGGGTCCTATGCCTGACTGCAAAGATAACCCCCCCTCTTTTAACCCAGAGTAAGTATATGAAGCCATTGATTTAACGGATGGGCTTGTTGTTGTCATCCTCAGTCAGATACTCATGTGGTCTTCCATCATTGAGAAATCAGAGGGTTTTTACTTTTATTAGAACATGATTTCTGAATTATTGGCATAATATCTGACAATTCCCAAATTCTAAGCTAAACCATTGATCCAGTAAAGCCGCTGTGATTTCCCTCTGTTTATTGTGCGATACACAGGACATGTGTGTTCTTCACTGAGGCTTTCCTTCTCTCTGCCATGCAATTCATGGTAAACATCCACGCTGGAAATATGGGAAGTTTGGGTTGAACTTGGTAATGTGATTCATTTGGGGTAATTTGTAAGTTGCTTTCAACGTTAAAGTTTGCACAATAATCACAAGCGTCAATGCGTTAACATTAACAGCCCTTATTTTAATATTGTGTTGTTATACAGACATGAAGATCTCGTAACTGTCCACGAGAAAGCTCAGTACACATTACTCACACTCAAAGCTCTGTGTGTGTTGTGTTACAGGCCAGAGCAGCAGCATGGACCTGGACCTGGACCTGGACCTGGACCTGGACCTGGACCTGGACCTGGACCTGGACCTGGACCTGGACCTGGACCCAGCTGTGTGTCCATGAAGAGTGATCGATCGATGTACAAACCAATATATTTTAAAGGCCGCCCTTCAGAGACAGAGTAAGTGGACGTCATGTGACTTCATTATATCAGCAGCAGTAGAAAACTTGTTGTTACTGAAGAACAGAGACTTCTTGTTGAAGCTGAGGGAGGGTCAACCAGCCTGAAGCCAGTAACATTCGAGTTTAACGTGTGTGACGAAGGTAACTTTGTCACTGTGGACTGACGGCTTCGGGCCTTGTAACTCAGCACTTTAGTGAACAGTTTGCACTTTATTAGCGTGATTCCACAGTACAGTTGGCATTACAGATTTGCACATAATTTATACTAATTATCGAAGTAGTATTTATTAACTGATTAAACCGTATTGATTGGAATGTCGTCTGGCAGGTGCTGGTCGGGTCCTCGGCTCCGCCTGAAAAGATAGGGGAGTTAGCGAGAGCGCCGAGAGTATTTATGCTGGTGTAACGATGACAGCGGTTGAGAAGAATCAGGGTGCAAATAATATGTTGAGGGTTTGAAAATCATGACGTTAAGTTGCATTAATTGTTAATTGTGTAAAGTTGACATATCACTTCCCCATGTCTGTGGCTGCTTATTGTGTGCACCGGGTGCCCTGTGTTGTCTCCTTCCCCCTCACCTGTGTCTTGTTAGTCTGTGTGTGTATTTAGGTGCTGTTTTCTTGTTGGGCTGGGAGTAGTGTGTGAGATTCATTTCATTTCATTTCAAACCTTTATTTAGACAGATTGGTCCCTTGAGATCATCGATCTCATTTACAAGGGAGACCTGCATCATTTAGTTCCACATGAAACATAAAAACAACATACAAACAAACAACAGAGGATATCATATTTACATATCAACATTTACAAATACCCAGAGTGTCAGAAAGCATTTCATTTAGACGTGCCTTAAATACATTCAGAGAAATAAAAATGCTCAATTTCAATTTAGCCTGTAGACTGAAATTGAAATTGAGCATTTTTAGATCTTTGTGGCTGCAGGATGTGTTCAAGGAGAACAGCAGGATTGAGGCTTTGAACTATTTGCACATGATTTTAATAAATGCCCACGTCGGGTTATATTTTTGGACGTTCTGCCTCTGCCTCCTTGCTTGGTCGGGCCGCTCAACGGTCAGCTTCACAACGTGTCAGACTGGTTCAATAAAAGAGACCATCTTTAAAATCGCAGAGAGTATACATTAGTAGTTAACTATAATACTTAACAGAATGACGTCTACTTGCGTGTGAGATTAACACACACATAACGTCAACACTTGTAATGTTTTTATTATCCCGAATGGCAGAAGTCTGTTTCATTCTGCTGGTATATTGTAGCTGACTGAACCGAGATAAGAAAGTAATCATTGATATTTATCATTGCTAATATTCAAGTAGAGAACAATATAGGCAGACAGACAGATATATATACACAGAGGGCTCTTCACAAAGACAGAGCTGGGGAGGGCAGCAGCTGAACACAATCAGACTATCACACAAGCAGGAAATCACAAAGACAGGAAGTAAAACTGAAGTTACCTACTGTAACTCCAGCTTCTATGAGTAAATGACGCAGCCCTCTAAGGCTATCGCTATTGGGTAATCCCCCTGCGCCCCCACGCAGCACTGAAACACTTGTAGTCCACGCCCACCCGCAACGTGAGCCCCACCCTCGGGCTCCCTTCCGGTATAAATAGGAAGGAGGCCCGACAATCTGCTCCCATACAACATAACTTTTCTTCAGCTATTCGTGGAGCCAGTGGGGCCCAGCGCTTAGAGGGCTGCGCCATTTACTCATAGAAGCTGGAGTTACAGTAGATAACCTCAGTTCTGTTTCGTATATGGCTTCGCCCTCTAAGGCTATCGCTATTGGGTTAAGGGTGAAGCATGATGTAGTCTGCGCCCCACTGGGTCCGCCCGGCACTAGAAGCACAGACACACCTGCTCAATAACACCCCATGCCTGATGTGCCATGTGTAATGGCTCATCACCGTACCTGGAACATAGCAAAACATGCCTATCTTCCCTGACGGGATGAAGGCTGGGAACAATACATACCGGCCGCCGTGAGAAACACTTTGCCCAGTGACAAAAAGAGGGGGAACAGCAGCTCTCTGTGCGCAGACAGGCAGGAGAGCGCGCAGCTGGGTTCCTGATATCACTCACTCTCACAGGACACTCCGTACAGGGTGTGTCAGAGAGGAATGGGAGACATCCCTCAAATACAATGTAATAAATGAACAGGGGGAAGACCAAGATGCAGCCGTTTAAATGTCTTCCACTGACATTCCTCCGTGCAAAGCCGTGGAGGAGGACATTCCTCTGTTGGAGTGCGCTTTGATGTTCTCCGGGGGCTCCACCCCAGAGGAGACATATGCCTGTGACACAGCTTCACACAGCCAGTGTGACAGCCGCTGTGCAGACAGAGGCTGCCCGATCGAGCGCTCTCTATAATGCACAAACAGGCGCTGAGAACGGCGCAAGGCAGCCGTGCGCTCCACTAGCAGGACAGAGGAGATGAGACGTGGCTTCTTTCTCCGACCTGTGAGGAGGGGGAAAGAAGCCATTCAGGGTGATCACTCTCCACTCTAACAAGCTTGTGATGACCTTTGGCATGAAGCCGGGTTAGGGCGTAAAACAGCTGAGCTGCATCTCCTTGGATCCGGAGGCCTGACGGAGCCCCAGAGAGAGCAGACACATCACTCACCCTTTAGCTGATAGAGCCTAAAGTAATACTACTATGGCTGATAACAGTTTAAGGGGAACCTGGTCTAAAGGTTCAAATGGGGCTTTGCTTAGTGTGCGTGACACAGGTCTGAGTCTCCGTACTCCTCCATAACACGGCTGCTGCACTCTGGGAGCCCCTCGGTTCAATTCTCCTGGAATATACATTGCTCTGATGAAAGCAACGTGTGAGTGCGCCCAGAACAGCAGCCGTGGCCTGTTGTCTGAGCGAATCAACACATCGATTGAACAACGGGGCGACTCCCCCGTTCTTTTCCGAGATTTAGAAAAATAGCGGAGTAAAAAACGGGCAAGACTCTGTTCCTGGGAGGACAGGAGTGTTTCTTGTATCCCATGGAACTGCTTGGGGGGAGAGGCTTCTCTGTGAAGTGCCCTAATGGTAGTCATGGTGACGAGCCACGCCATCGCCGCCGCTGACCGTGAGGCAAAAGGGCTGCGAGGGAGTTTCCACACGCTGCCTTTCACTCCGTCTCTCATCATGAGGCGCGTACACGCCCAGGGGATGAGAGGTGTGTGCATGCTGTCCACACGAGGCCTTATAACGGTGCATGTATTATGACCGTGTGTAGGAGGCATATCTGGGACAGAGGAATACCGCCAGCTCTGCAGTTTATAAACCAATAGGTTAAAACAGCAGGCTTCTGCAGCGAATGAACCACCTCTGGAGTCCCCCTGTTGGAAGAGACCCAGGGGGATCATCACGTGACCAGCTGAAACCAACGCAGAGCAGCTGCGTCACGGAGAGGGCTGTGTGGGTTGTGACACGCCGGAGGAGAGCTGTCAGTTCCTCCCCTCGCTGCCGCGAGAGTCGCGCTCTCATGATGGCTGAGTTTAACTCCACTCCCAGATAAACGATTGTCTGAGAGGGAAGAGGACAGCTCTTCTTCCAATTTATTATGAAACCCAGGCTTTGACAGATGCGATACGAGATGTACCGTCTGTAAAGCGACTTCCTCTCTGGAGCGAGCCAGCAAATAGCAGGTCGTCCAGAGAAACCACTCTCTCATCCCTCCTCTGTGTCGTGGCTCCAGCCTTCTCTACACAAAAATGCGAGGAGCCAGGAAATATCCGAACGGCAGACGATTGTCTGGTCTGATTGCGAGCTCTGCAGGTTATTAACTGATAGGTTAAAACCAGCAGGCTTCTGCAGCGAGCCCTGCTGTCTACTAATCAACAGATTAGTGGCAGCCGGCTTAATTATCGGAGGCTCTGGCGGAGCAGACCAGGAGCGGGGGAGCCTCACTCCCCTTTGACTCGCCGCTGGGAGACCCTATCTCTGGGGTGGCGGGGGAGCGGAGACGTGGGACGGAGCACCTGCAGCCGCCGAAGGGCGAGTCTGACGCCAAGGCGGCTGCTGTGGGCGTTGGTGCCGCTCAGCAGGCTGGAGCCAGCTGACATGCTCGCCTGGGAGACAGCGACGGACGCGCACAGAGACTGCTTTTATCTCTGCTGGTCATAACTCATTATGAACCCAGAGCCACATGAGGGACAATCTCTCACACCATTGTTACTCATGTTTACTCTGCAGTTGAAGTGTCTCTTGTGCTTCAGTAACGGTGTGCTGAAGAAAAGAGGGGAGCAGATTGTCGGGCCTCCTTCCTATTTATACCGGAAGGGAGCCCGAGGGTGGGGCCCACCTTACGGGTGGGCGTGGACTACAAGTGTTTCAGTGCTGCGCGGGTGCGCAGGGGATTACCCAATAGCGATAGCCTTAGAGGGCGAAGCCATATACGAAATAGAACTAGACCCCAGGAGAAAAGGCATTTCAAAATAAAATAAGGAAAACAAAACAAAGATCATGCTCATCATAATGACGTCTCCAAGCGATTCTCTTAGCACTGAAGCTCTCTCCTAAATCCTGATGAATTCTCCTTCACACCTTTCCTTGAGCCCAAGACATTTGTCACAGAGGTTAAGGCAAAGTGTTCAGGAAGAGTTAGGACCGGACCTTTTTTGACAATTCTAGATTATTTCCTGTTTTCACCTCATGTTTCAGGGGGAAGCTGGAAGAACCTGAACCCAGCTGTGTGTCCATGAAGAGTGACTGGTCTATGGATCTTCCTCTTAACTTCAAAGAAGGACAACACTCTGATGGTCAAAGGTGAAATTGATAGTTATTTGATGATAACCTTTACTTCTAAACCTGGTGCCCCGTGCCCAGGCAAACCCGTCCTTTCTCCTGTTGCTCACACGTGCACTCAATCCACATTTCCAGCACCACTGAAGCATATGAAAACTGACCTGCATTGATTTTATGTTATTTTACTCAGTGGCTGTGGATAACGATATACATGTGCATAGTAAGACATGTCTATCTACTTACGCATTTTATTTGTGATTCATTTTTATTTTAACAGATCAGCTTTTTTCAGTGGTTGACAAGTTTGGTATAATTCTACAGCAGAAAACCAAACTCTTTGGGATTAGCAGGAGAAGTAAACATGTACTGCTACAGGAAGTCGCTTCAAGGACCTTTACCGTGTGTGTGTCTCTGTATGGACGGAGACAATGTGAGTTATCTCTTCATGATTCCTCACAGAGAGGACCAGCAGAGCTCAGAGGTTCCCAGAGGTCAGTCTGCCCAGCAGCATCAGACACAGCTGTACTCCACATTTATGGTCTGTACATGAACTACAGCTACTTCACATCTGTTCTGCTCACAGTCAACTCCATGATGCACTTTGTAGATCAGTGGATGGTCAGTCTGTCCAACATGGATCTGATGTTTGGTGCCTTTAGTTTGATTGTGTTGTTCATGTATTCTGTTCCAGCTGCTGGAGGACAACATCATCACTTTTGTGAAGAACGAGCTGAAGAAGATCCAGAAGGCTCTGAGTTCAGATTACCCAGAATGCTTAGAGAGCCAGAGGGAGGATGAGGAGGTGCTGGACGGTGAGGATGAAGAGCAGAGGAGGAGCAGCAGAGAGGCATTTCTGAACATCACACTGCACTTCCTGAGGAGCATGGAGCAGGAGGAGCTGGCTGACCGTCTGCAGAGCAGTAAGAGGGTTTCTATAGAGATTTAACAAGCTGGATAAATGTTGACTAAAGTCTCAAGAGATGGAACAAAGTATATTCAGATCCTCATTCTTTAAAGATGTATTTGACTCATTGATCTGATTTGTTGTGTGTTCATTCAGGAAGTCGTTCTGGAGTGTGTCAGCGTGAACTCAAGTCTAACCTGAAGGAGAGGTTCCAGTGTGTGTTTGAGGGCATTGCTAAAGCAGGAAACCCAACCCTTCTGAACCAGATCTACACAGAGCTCTACATCACAGAGGGGGGGTCTGCAGAGGTCAATGCTGAACATGAGGTCAGACAGATTGAAACAGCATCCAGGAAACCAGACAGACCAGAAACAACCATCAGACAAGAAGACCTCTTTAAAGCCCCACCTAGAAGAGATGCACCAATCAGAGCAGTGCTGACAAAGGGCGTGGCTGGCATTGGGAAAACAGTCTTAACACAGAAGTTCACTCTGGACTGGGCTGAAGGCAAAGCCAACCAGGACATCCAGTTCATATTTCCATTCACCTTCAGAGAGCTGAATGTGGTGAGAGAGAACAAGTACAGCTTGGTGGAACTTGTTCATCACTTCTTCTCTGAAACCAGAGACGCAGGAATCTGCAGGTTTGATCAGTTCCCGGTTGTGTTCATCTTTGACGGTCTGGATGAGTGTCGGCTTCCTCTGGACTTCCTGAACACTGAGATCCTGACTGATGTCACAGAGTCCACCTCAGTGGATGTGCTGCTGACAAACCTCATCAGGGGGAAGCTGCTTCCCTCTGCTCGCCTCTGGATAACCACACGACCTGCAGCAGCCAATCAGATCCCTCCTGAGTGTGTGGACATGGTGACAGAGGTCCGAGGGTTCACTGACCCACAGAAGGAGGAGTACTTCAGGAAGAGATTCAGAGATCAGGAGCAGGCCGGCACCATCATCTCCCACATCAAGACCTCACGAAGCCTCCACATCATGTGCCACATCCCAGTCTTCTGCTGGATCTCTGCTTCAGTTCTGGAGCAGGTGTTGAAAACCAGAGAGGGAGGAGAGCTGCCCAAGACCCTGACTGAGATGTACATCCACTTCCTGGTGGTTCAGTCCAAAGTGAAGAACATCAAGTATGATGGAGGAGCTGAGACAGATCCACACTGGAGTCCAGAGAGCAGGAAGATGATGGAGTCTCTGGGGAAACTGGCTTTTGAGCAGCTGCAGAAAGGCAACCTGATCTTCTATGAGTCCGACCTGACAGAGTGTGGCATCGATATCAGAGCAGCCTCAGTGTACTCAGGAGTGTTCACACAGGTCTTTAGAGAGGAGAGAGGACTGTACCAGAGGGACCAGGTGTTCTGCTTCGTCCATCTGAGCGTTCAGGAGTTTCTGGCTGCTCTTCATGTCCATCGGAAATGTATAAATTCTCGTGTTAACCTGCTGTCAGAAGAACCAACAACCTCCAGGCGTCCTAAAGTCTTTAGAGCCAAACCTGAACCAACACATCTCTACCAGAGTGCTGTGGACCAGGCCTTACAGAGTCCAAACGGACACCTGGACTTGTTCCTCCGGTTCCTCCTGGGTCTTTCACTGGAGACCAATCAGAAACTCCTACGAGGTCTACTGACAGAAACAGGAAGTAGCTCAAAGACCAACAAGAAAACAGTCCAGTACATCAAGAAGAAGATGGATGAGGGTCTGTCTCCAGAGAGAAGCATCAACCTGTTCCACTGTCTGAATGAACTGAATGATCGTTCTCTAGTGGAGCAGATCCAACAGTCCCTGAGTTCAGGAAGTCTCTCCTCAGATAATCTGTCTCCTGCTCAGTGGTCAGCTCTGGTCTTCATCTTACTGTCATCAGGAGAAGATCTGGACGTGTTTGACCTGAAGAAATACTCTGCTTCAGAGGAGGCTCTTCTGAGGCTGCTGCCAGTGGTCAAAGCCTCCAGGAAGAATCTGTGAGTACAGAGACATTCAAATATCATGAAGTAGTGGTGGTCTAATGGATAGTGAGGTGGGATGAAGATCGAAACGTTGTGAGTTCCGCCAGGAACACCACCACTCGTGTGCCCTTGAGTAAGGCACTTAGTCCTTAGTTTCTCCAGGGAGAATGTCCCTGTAATTGGTAATTGTAAGTCGCTTTGGATAAAAGCGTCAGCTAAATGAAATGTAAAGTAAATATTATGCTCATCTTTTTAAAATATTGTTTGTACTTTCTTTATCAGACTGAGTGGCTGTAAGCTGTCAGAGAGAAGCTGTGCAGCTCTGTCCTCAGTCCTCAGCTCCCAGTCCTCTAGTCTGAGAGAGCTGGACCTGAGTAACAACGACCTGCAGGATTCAGGAGTGAAGCTGCTGTCTGCTGGACTGGAGAGTCCTCACTGTACTCTGGAGACTCTCAGGTCAGGATCCATCAATATGTTGAGCTCCCTTTTGAATATGTATTGATATATTGGGCTGCTGTTGCCCAGAAGGGAAATAGGCGATAACCAAGGGGAGGGTAATTGATTCGATCCACTCTCCATGAGGTTAACATGTCAAAGTGTCCTTGGGAAAGATACTTGACCTCAAATTACTTTCTAGACATTGTATTGAAGTGTTTGTTAGTTGCTTCAGTAAAATCCTAAGCTGAAATAACATGTATGATTACTGGATGAGTTTTCTAAGTTCACTGTACTCAAGTTATTTTTCAACCCAGTTGTGATCGTCAATTTTCAGACCCTATGTAACATAATATACTTTACAGTTTTTCTGTTTTGCCCAGGAAAACATGTTATATAAAAACAAAGTCCACTTTAACATTTGCTTCCATTTATTTTTGTTGTCTCCTCAGATTGAGTGGCTCTAAGCTGTCAGAGAGAAGCTGTGCAGCTCTGTCCTCAGTCCTCAGCTCCCAGTCCTCTAGTCTGAGAGAGCTGGACCTGAGTAACAACGACCTGCAGGATTCAGGAGTGAAGCTGCTGTCTGCTGGACTGGAGAGTCCACACTGTACTCTGGAGACTCTCAGGTCAGGGTTCATCAACATGTTAAACTTAAAGCCAGTTAAATTGCGATGTACATTAATGATGGATACACTCATAACCTTTTGTTGCATCTGCTTCAATAACATTTGTTATTGTTTTTTGACTCACTCTTGTTTGAACTTGTGTGTGTGTGTGTCTGTGTGTGTGTGTGTGTGTGTGTGTGTGTGTGTGTGTGTGTGTGTGTGTGTGTGTGTGTGTGTGTCTGTGTGTCTGTGTGTCTCTGTGTGTGTGTGTGTGTGTGTGTGTGTGTGTGTGTGTGTGTGTGTGTGTGTGTGTGTGTGTGTGTGTGTGTGTGTGTGTGTGTGTGTGTGTGTGTGTGTGTGTGTTCAGGCTGTCATGCTGTATGGTCTCAGAGGAAGGCTGTGTTTCTCTGGCTTCAGCTCTGAGATCCAACCCCTCCCATCTGAGAGAGCTGGACCTGAGCTACAATCATCCAGGAGACTCAGCAGAGAAGCTGCTGTCTGCTGGACTGGAGGATCCTCTCTGGAGACTGGACACTCTCAGGTATTATAAACATATACAGTGAAGGAAATAAGTATTTGATCCCCTGCAGATTTTTTAAGTTTGCCCACACAATACATTAACAGTCTATCATTTGAATGGTAGGTTTATATAAACATTGAGAATAAGAATATCAAAAAGAAAATCCAGAAATTGACATTATATAAAAGATAAAAATGTATTTCCATTTAACTGAGTGAAATAAGTATTTGATCCCTTTGCAACAAACAAGGATTCTGGCTCCCACAGACAAATAATTCATCTTCCTTTAAAAAAGTACTCCTAATCAACTTGTTACCTGTATAAAAGACACCTGTCCACAGAATCAATCAATCAGATTCCAATCTCTCCACCATGGGCGAGACTGTAGAGCTGTCTAAGGACCTCAGGGTGAGACTGTAGACCTGCACCAGGCTGGGATCGGCTCCAAGACCACCGGAAAGCAGCTTGGTGAGAAGGAGACAACTCTTGGTGCCATTATTCAGAAGAATAATGTGTGTGTTTCTAAATGGAAGAAACACAAAATGAGCATCAATGGCCCTCGGTCTGGGCTCCACACAGGATCTGGCCCCGTGGGGTATTGATGATCATGAGAAAGGTGAGGGATCAGCCAAGAACTACACAGGAGGAACTTGTTAATGATCTCAAGGCAGCTGGGACCACAGTCACCAAGAAACCTATTGGTAACACACTACACCATAGTTGATCAAATCCTGCAGTGCCTGAAGGCCCCCTGCTCAAGAAGAACACGAGAGGCCGTCTGAAGTTTGACAACGAACATCTGAATGGTTCAGAGAAGGCTTGGGAGAAGCGGATGAGCTCAGATGAGACTAAAATGTTGATCTTTGGCTTCAACTCGACACGCCGTGTTTGGAGGAAGAGAGATGCTGACTATAACCCCAGAACACCATCCGTCAGGCATGGAGGTGGAGACATTCTGCTTTGGGCTGTTTCTCTGCTGAGGGGACAGGAGGACTTCCCTGCATCGAGGAGAGGATGGACGGGGACATGTCCCGTGAGATCTTGGTCGATAGCCTCCTTCCCTCAGCCAGGACACTGACCATGGGTCATGGAGGGGTCTTCCAGCAGGACAAGAACCCTGAACATACGGCCAAGGCAACACAGGAGAGGCTAAAGAAGAAGCACCTTCAGGTGATGGAGGGTCCTAGCCAGTCTCTGGACCTTAATCCCATAGAAAATGTGTGGAGGGAGCTGAAGCTTCCAGATGCCAAGCATCAGCCTCAACACCTGAAGGATTTGGATCTTCAGAGAGGAGTGGACCAACATCCTTCCTGAGATGTGCACAGACCTGGAGACCAACTACAAGAAGCGTCTGACCTCTGTGTGACCTCTGTGTGTCCAACAAGGGTTTCTCCACCAAGTCCTAACACATGTTCTGCAAGGGGATCAAATACTTATTTCACTCAGTTAAATGCAAATACATTTGTATCTTTTATATAATGTACATTTCTGGATTTCCTTATTGATATTCTTTCTCTCACTGTTTATATAAACCTACCATTCAAATGACAGACTGGTCCTTTCTTTGTTGGTGAACTTACAAAGTCTGCAGGGATCAAATACGTATTTCCTCCACTGTGTGTATGCCAAGACAAAAACATTGAAGGGAACTAAAGACACGGGATAAGACTCAGGCAGCAGCTCTGTGTTTACAGAGAAGACACGACAACAAGAAATACATCTTTATCATTTTAGATTCTGATCTCCATTTTAATGCTCATTTTAATTTGCTGACCAAAAACTGCTTTTATCATTTTGGCAATAGAGTCAAAATCCATCCAACAACCTAAACACAGCAGAGATCATCCCACTCCTGATGGACACCATCTGCACTGGCTCCTGTATCTGAATTGATTCTGAAGTGCTTCTCCTATTTTTAAAGCACTGAATGGCCCCTCCCTCTTTTAAACACAATGATGAACTATCAGATGTCCTGTGAATTCATCATAATAATAATAATAATAAATGGTATGGTCAAAGCACCTTTCATTGCTCAAAGCAAACCCAAAGTGCGTTGCATGAAAGATGCTTTTAAATAAAGTTCATTGATTTTCCTCTTCAGATTCCAGGTAAGAGAAACACTCATTGACTGCTGCTAGCAGATGCTGAGGGAACACTAACTGAACACTGATCAACTCTTACATCTTATTCTCTGATAAATAATAATTGAAGTTAATGAGCTTTATTTATCGACTGATCTAAAATGATATCGTGAACATGTAGCTTCATCTGTGGAGAATAACAAAGCTCTGAGTTTGAGAGTGATGTCCATGTCTCCATGCTGCTCTGACCCCCCCCCACCCCCCACCCCCCCTTCTTTCAGGATGGAGCCTGCTGGAGTCCGATGGTTGAGACCCGGTCTGAGGAAGTGTGAGTGTGGTTTAATTTGATTCATGAAAACAAAGCAGCCACCATCTTCAAATGTAACCTTCATCATCAAAGTGTCAATAAATGAACAGCTGATAGATGAATAACTGCTGCTGTTCCTCTCCTCAGATTCCTGTGAACTCTCACTCGACACAAACACAGCACAGAGGAACCTCAAACTGTCTGAGGACAACAGGAAGGTGACATGTGTGAGAGAGGAGCAGCCATATCCTGATCATCCAGAGAGGTTTGATATCTGGAGACAGCTGATGTGTAGAGAAGCTCTGACTGGTCTCTGCTACTGGGAGGTCGAGTGGAGAGGAAGGGTTTATATATCAGTGACTTACAGAGGAATCAGGAGGAGAGGAAAGAGAGAGGACTGTGTGTTTGGAAGGAATGATCAGTCCTGGAGTCTGATCTGCTCTGGTGGTGGTTACTCTGTCTGTCACAATAACACAGAAACACACACCTCCCCCTCCTCCTCCTCCTCCTCCTCCTCCTCCTCCTCCTCCTCCTCCTCCTCTGGTAGAGTAGCAGTGTATCTGGATCATCCTGCTGGCTCTCTCTCCTTCTACAGAGTCTCCTCTGACACACTGATCCACCTCCACACCTTCAGAACCACATTCACTGAACCTCTCTATGCTGGGTTTAGGTTCAGCTCTGATTCCTCAGTGTCTCTGGTTCCTCTGTAGGAGGAAGAGTCTCCTCCTGTTCCAGAGACTTCCTCCCTGCTGCCCAGAGAGTTCAGTCTGTTCAGGATCACAGCTGATGTTAGACCAACGTTGTTTAAAACATATATTTCCATCTATTTGTTTTTAACCGTGGTGTACTTGTTATGTGTTTTTACTTATTGTTCTTCTTTATTATTAATAATGTCTTCCTGCTTTGTTATATTTGAATATACAGTCTACTCTTTTCACTTTATCTGCACTATACATCTTTTGATGTAATAATGTAGATTTCCACTTTTCGGGACAAATAAAGGAATTCTGATTCTGAAAATATGCTTTTGCTTCAGATTCAATATCTTCACTGTGATCCAGGAAAGTGCAACACACATCACTTCACACACAAATACAGATAGAAATAAAACACATGGAAATACAGAAAAATAAATAAGATTTTATTTTTTACATCATTTTCTTTTTAGTTAAAGTATTTATTTATTTATTACTGTATTATTTTTATTTCTGTATCTATTTCCACAGTTATTTATATTAGTGTTCCAGTATTTATTCAAACATGTATTTATTTATTCTTACCTATGTCATGTTCTGTCCTCCATAGGTTGCAAGGAGGCTAGATGGAATAAAACCAATTTGAGCCAAGACTAAATACACTTGAGTGATGAACCCTGGCCCCCCACATCAAGAACCAATACTCAGACCTCTGGGCGACCTTCAGGGTCATAAATGTGCAAAACAATGTCTCTGCCCGACCCTGCTCAGCTTCTGAGATATACGAGATCGGGCATGACTTTATATATATCTCATTATCGAAAATACTTCATTACATTCCATGTATACAAACCAAATACGTATTTTTATAGCATTATGTTGCGAATAAGCACCACTAAAACAGAATGGAACAAAACAAATGCATTGATAAAAGACTATAAGAAATAGAAAAAGTTAAATTGTGAAAGGTATGGTTTCAGAGAAATTCCGTGAACAAGAATAAAAGACAAACGCAAAGATCCTACGAGAAATTATGACAAAACAAATACAAACATAATTTAAACTATGATACAGAAATAATAAGAACACAGACTTAGTACAACTGATTAATTGTGTTCAGGAATAAACAAATACAACACAAAAAAACAGATTGTATTAACAGAATAAGTGACACAATAGACTTTGTAGATCAGAAATAAAAGTACACAAGAAAAACTTAGCAGTACTTTTACTCCTAATACCTAATACAACGAAACATTAGAAATGATTTGTTTATCTAAAGGGGTAAATGGATGTCTACCAATCTGAAGAACAATGTTCAATTCCTATGTAAAGTGTGTTTAAACTACCATACTATAACGAGCGGAAAAACCCTGTTTTTACTTAGAACGTGTTGAAATAGTGGCGTATTTTGGCACAACGAGCTTCAACCTTATTTCTATCAGAACAAACCAATATGCAGCGTCCTTATTCAAAACTCCCCTGTTATACTGGATAGTGCCACCAAAACCACTTCATTCAACGACTGCAGCACTGGGAATACCGAGGTGTCCCATCTAAGTATTGGTATGGTAGGGTATGGTCGTAAGCATAAAGTGAGCATGGGAACATACCATCTATAGCAGGTAAAACACTGGAAATGTGTGTTTCTGGATCCATCATTGTTGGGTCAAAGGCTTTGTATGAAAATAAACCAAAAAATCTAAAGCAGAGTATCAGCTGCCAATTCCCCTTTTAGCCGTAACCCTAACGCTAATTTAGGTAAAAACCCCACCCGGTAAAATTTGACTGCAATCTGTCCAGATGGTGTGTCTCAAGGGGTTAATGGATTCTAAAGGCCGGGGACACACCAAGCCGATTATCGGCGTCGTTGGGCGTCAGGCCGACGATGAGCGTCGACACGCCCTACTCAGATTGGTGTGTCCCGCACCGTCGTGTCTTTTCAGCCGTGCCGACACCTTTTCGGCCGAAAACCGGCAGTCGGCCACCTTTTCGGCCGAAAACTGGCAGTCGGCCAAAGGCTGTCGGCAAAAGAAATCACTCGGATTGGCTGTTCAGCTTAGCGAATCAGCGAATGAGAGGCGAAACGGAAGTGAGCTACCCAAACAAACTATTAAGATTTCATTTCCCTCCAGCTCTCCTCACAGGTTGGGGAAAGCCCCGTGAGCTTCTCGCTGTAGAGTGAAAATGGAACACGCTATTTGTTTATATCACGCAGTCTGTTCTTCTTCTCTCGGGTATCACGCAGTCTGTCTTCCGGTTGTTGCCTCTTTTGAATGACGAATACACACTACCGCCGCCTGCTGGTGAGGAGAGTTATTGCCACTGACGCATGCGTAGTTCTTACGTGCTTCTTGGCTGTCTGAAGTCTTTGCGGTGTGTTCCAGTGCGACACATGGCCAAGACGAGGAGACGAGAGGAGACACAACAGTCGGGGGTCCGTCTGTGTCAGTTCTTTGGTGTCAGCTTGGTGTGTCCGGGCCTTACGAGTCAGAAAGTTGACAATCCCCAGCATGACAAAGCGAACTTTGGTGTGAGGCAATAGGAACGGAAATGTGGGTGAGATGGTGGAGATAACACACGTTGGAAGGGCGGTCGAGAGGATGTTACACCAGAAATGAGAGTGAGATACCTGTACTCATCTCAGAGGTACATATTATACTTTTTACTGGACTACACTTATCTGACAGCTGCGGTTACTCTACAAAGGAAAAACCAGATCACCAAAGAGCAGTGAAGAGATCACTTTGTGTTGTTTTAATGAACGTATTTATTCAAGCTGTGTCCAGGAAGCAAAACTTTAAACAACAGAGGCTGCAAAGAGTCCAATCGGACATTATTCTGCAACATTTTAAAAAAAGTAATGACTTCCTGTTTTGATCAAACGCACTGCAGGTTAGAGTACCAGAAAACTCTGTTAAAGATCCCTTCCCAATAATTCTATTCACAAAAGCATTTGATCCTGTGAACGCAGCACAGACTGAGACTCAGTCCAACCAGTCTGACTGCTAACTGTAAAAAGTGAGGTGAGGACACACACACACACACACACACACACACACACACACACACACACACACACACACACACACTCACACACACACACAGGAAAGAGTTCCCTGTGAGGAGGAAGAGGAATTCAGGCTGATGGGGGTCAGTCTGTCAGGAGGGCTACTGATGTCGAGGGGGAGGCAACGGTAGGGCACTAGGATCCAGCAGCCATCAGAGAGCTCACCTGGGCCTTTGCTCCTGAAACACCTGAGAGACTCTGGCTGCGTTTCATTGGTCGATCAACACGCCCTCCTGGCCCCCCCTCAGGAACTCTGATCCAAAGTCTAAACAGTGAAACTCAAACGTCTTAATGCAGTATTCTCACCTTGTTACATGTGTCCTGATAATGAAGAAGTGTACTTGTACTAGACTGTAAAGTTACAACATGTACTTACAGGCAATATCTGTATCTGATGGCATTAGAATATATTCTATAAACTGTCATTCAACGGGAACTGTTTCACTACTTTTGCTGACAGTCTTTTAACTTATTTCTAAGTTTTCTGTTTTCACAGAGCACATTAAGGTTTAGTTTCTGATGAAACTGCGAGGGACTCTTTCTCTGTTGTAGTCTTCTCTTCAGGTGTTCTGTGTTAAACACCAGCTGAGCAGGACGGAAGCCATTTTGTTTCTTAGTCTTCACTGTAAAAAAAATAACTCAAGTCCAAACACGTCAACAAACGAAAAGAAAAGGTGTGTTCAATTCAGTCGGGAAGCTCAAATATGGGCCAAAAATAAAAGCTAAAGGTGTTGGAGGAGGGGGAGGAGGAGGAGGAGGAGGAGGAGGAGGAGGAGGAGGAGGAGGAGGAGGAGGAGGACCTCCAGTGGTCACTCTGAGGAACTGCAGCTGGTTTATGGTTTCTCACAGAGGAGGACGAAGGACTCAGATCTTTAGTTTCAGAAACATTAGTGAAACCACAGTGTGATAATAATCTGTTTCAGGTCCTCTATTCAACACTTCACTAAAGTACAAGTTTAAACATCAAAATATACTTAAAGTGCAAAACTACTCATTCTGCACCAGTTCATAATAATATGTTTCACATTATTTAATGATAATAATGAATTAATCCGTCTGTTCACTTTAATGTAACAGCTGGTAAAGGAGGAGCTTTTTCTTTTTTAAATAAAGGTCATACACAGTACATTGTGCCTCGTGATTTTCACCAAGGAATCATATTTTAATATATAGTTAAGGCAGGACAATTTGGTGATTATATTTAGTGTTATTAATCTAGATCTGAAACGTTTACACAACATGTTCTTAACGTAAGTTATCACTTGGACTGCAGAAAAAGTAGAATACTTGCTTCTAAGATGTAGAATGGTAGAAGAATAAAGTAGCAGGTAATGAAGTGAACTAAAGTAACTAAAAGCTGAACTGAAGTACAACACCTGAGTCAAGGTGCAGCAGTGAAATCCTGCATCAGCTCCATCTGGTGGAGCTTCCTCTGCTCTGATTGGTCCTCACCACTGACTCAGGACAATAAGCAGATTATTCTCTGTCCAATCACAAACTACTAGTGTTCTCCTTTATTAAAGGACCTAAAATAATACAGAACATCAATTTATCGTTCGTTTAAAAAAAAAAAATCAGTACATTTATTTTCTTCATATTTATTTTTTACCCTCCAAATCTTCTGCTCTGAACTCCAAACACAGTTTCCTGTTGGCTGTTTAAAATGTATGAACCTCTGAAACAGAGGAAGATTTGAAGGCTTGCTGAGCTCTTCAGAGTCCGTCCAATAGAAGTGATCTGCACAGAAAGGCCAAGAATAATCCACATGAAGGATGTTCCTGAAGTCTTCAAACCGCCCTGAAGACCACAGAGCATTGAGAGGGTCTTTAAGACGCTGCAGCTCACAGAGCCAACAACATGGAAACTGTCTCATGAGTGTTTTAGTTTGGAGGTGTGAGAGCTCTGTGTCCTGATGAGATAATGTGTGGTTCTCCAGCAGGTGGTTGTGTGTGTGTGAAGGTGTGAGCTCTGCTATGAATCCCTGCGAGGACACTGAACCCGCTCTGAGTGGGGACCCTGAACGCCTCACCAAAGCTCAGAGGTGAGATGAAGACCTCTGACTGTCCTCTTCTCCAGAGCTCAGCAGGCATTATTCACACTCTGTGTGTGTGTTGTGATGAAGCCCAGAGCAGCAGCATGGACCTGGACCTGGACCTGGACCTGGACCTGGACCTGGACCTGGACCTGGACCTGGACCTGGACCTGGACCTGGACCTGGACCTGGACCCAGCTGTGTGTCCATAAAGAGTGACCGGTCTAGAGATGAACCTTTATATTTTAAAGGCCGCCCTTCAGAGACAGAGTAAGTGGACGTCATGTGACTTCATTATATCAGCAGCAGTAGAAAACTTGTTGTTACTGAAGAACAGAGACCTCTTATTGAAGCTGAGGGAGGGACTACCAAGGTGTGTTCAGCCTGAAGCCAGAGTGTAACGTGTCAGAGAGGCTCAATAAAAGAAGCCTTCAATACCATAGCAGGTAAAATATTTAAAGCACTGTTTAAACAATAAACACAGTTCAATTTGTCCACAAACTAAAGTGATTTTCCATCATTATGGTAGAGTTTCAGACCTAAATGCTGTAGAATGAGCAGGTATCACATTAGGAATAAATGGGAGGCAATGAGAGAGCATTGGGTAGTCAAATAAATACATGACTTCATTCACCACAGTACCCTCTTGTATGTGCCGTCTTCTCTGTCTTTGTGGCTCATATATTGGTGTTCTACTGCAGATCAGTAAAATAGAAAATACTGAAAAAGAAAAAGGTGGCAGGAGATAACCAAACCTGCTGAGATCCAATCAAACAGCTCCGGACTAGAGTTCGGACAGGCTCACCAAATCAATATATTCTCAAATATTCTGATGAAACAGGGTAAATATATCTGTCCCTGTTGTAACACTTACTGAGAAAATCACGCAGGTACTTTCTTATAGTATTTTGCAGTACTGTAATACTACACGGTACAGGTCCACCTCTTTAAAATCAAAACTGCTCCACCAGTCTATCAGAGAATCTGCTCAAAGGTCGTAGGTCAACATTTGAGAGCCTCTCTGAATCATCCTACCATCACAACCTTTAGAGGCTGGCCAACCACATTATCTCTGACCCAACCATGATTATGTAATGAGTGAAATCCCAGGTCAGATGAACATGGTGTCTTCAGTGACTGTGTTGTTATGGTAAATATCTGTTTCCTTGTTTCTTGTCTTGATGTTTGTCCTTGTTGACGTTGCTAAAGGAGCTGCTGTGATGCCAGAAGCATGTCAGACTTGATCTGATAATAAAGTATTCTCATGTTGTTGTATGGTGCTCTGAGCTCTGATCTGACTAAGTGTTAGTGTGATGGAGACTAGGAGAGGTTTTAAGTGTTCGATGACCATTATGTGCGTACCTGTCTAAGGACTGCAGATAGAAATGATCTTAATCTGGCATAACTCATCCCTTCTTTGAGATTCATGTATTTATAAGCATGGCCCCTGTTTATTAAACACATTCTAATATGAATAGTATTTAGGACCATTGTGACGGTCCAGATTCCTAACTGTTTGTTTCTCATGTTTCAGGAGGAGGCTGGAGGAACCTGAACCCAGCTGTGTGTCCATGAAGAGTGACTGGTCTATGGACAAACCTATGCGCTTCAAAGATGGACGACACTCTGTTGGACAAAGGTGAGGATTGAAAGTTGATAACCCCCTTCATGGTACCTGCTGCTCTGCTTTCAGGTTGTATTGACCCAGTTAAGAAAGTGTGGCTCTGTTGAATTTTCTTGGTGAGACACTTCTCTGGTTCCTTTCTAATAAAAGCAGCTTTGATCATTTATAAGGCGTATCAGGTTTGAAAGCTTTAAGCACCATAAACACCAACTTGGCAATAAACCTGTTTCTGAATCTGATGAAGGTTTCTTTAAATAAAGAAATAAGGGTCATGTTTACCTTCAGTGTTTCTCATCTGAGTTACATTTCTTTCCTTCTTAAGTAAAGCTGGAGTTTTGTAATCCTGCAGCTTGCGTCCAAAGGGAGGGAAACTCAACTGTGTGGACGTCTACTCCAGCTTATGATCAGCTCTGTGTGAATACATACCTGAGTGTTTCCCATTGCTCCTCGTCAGTCGGAGGTCAATGTTTCCCTGTATTTGCAGCAGTTTTTGCTTCTCATTTCTAAAATGTGTAATTGCTGTGTGGTGTTTTGCTCTTCACCTGGTGCTCTATTGAACAATTAAACAGCTCTTGATCAAATTAAATGTAATTGTTAAACCTTAATCAAAGATTACAGTCACTGATTACTTTCATTTTGGTGCGTGGCACTTCTTAGTATTTAGTGTTGCTGATAGTCAAGGATGAGTGATATCACTGCCCTTTAAACTTTGTACCAATTCATGTGTCTATAAAATGTTATTTTGAGGTTTTAGTTTAAAATAAAAATTGGCAATAACTTCTACAGCTGCTAAAGTTGGTACTCCGTGCGAGGCCCAGACAAATCCAGTGATCTAACCTTTCTCCTGTTGCTCACACATGCACCTGATCCACATTTCCAGCACCACTGAAGCATATCAGAGATAATGTGAGTTGTTTCTTCATGATTCCTCACAGAGAGGACCAGCAGAGCTCAGAGGTTCCCAGAGGTCAGTCTGCCCAGCAGCATCAGACACAGCTGGACTCCACATTTATGGTCTGTACATGAACTACAGCTACTTCACATCTGTTCTGCTCACAGTCAACTCCATGATGCACTTTGTAGATCAGTGGATGGTCAGTCTGTCCAACATGGATCTGATGTTTGGTGACTTTAGTTTGATTGTGTTGTTCATGTATTCTGTTCCAGCTGCTGGAGGACAACATCATCACTTTTGTGAAGAACGAGCTGAAGAAGATCCAGAAGGCTCTGAGTTCAGATTACCCAGAATGCTTAGAGAGTCAGAGGGATGATGAGGAGGTGCTGGACGGTGAGGATGAAGAGCAGAGGAGGAGCAGCAGAGAGGCATTTCTGAACATCACACTGCACTTCCTGAGGAGCATGGAGCAGGAGGAGCTGGCTGACCGTCTGCAGAGCTGTGAGAGGGTTTCTATAGAGATTTAACAAGCTGGATAAATGTTGACTAAAGTCTCAAGAGATGGAACAAAGTATATTCAGATCCTCATTCTTTAAAGATGTATTTGACTCATTGATCTGATTTGTTGTGTGTTCATTCAGGAAGTCGTTCTGGAGTGTGTCAGCGTGAACTTAAGTCTAACCTGAAGGAGAGGTTCCAGTGTGTGTTTGAGGGCATTGCTAAAGCAGGAAACCCAACCCTTCTGAACCAGATCTACACAGAGCTCTACATCACAGAGGGGGGGTCTGCAGAGGTCAATGATGAACATGAGGTCAGACAGATTGAAACAGCATCCAGGAAACCAGACAGACCAGAAACAACCATCAGACAAGAAGACCTCTTTAAAGCCTCACCTGGAAGAGATGCACCAATCAGAGCAGTGCTGACAAAGGGCGTGGCTGGCATTGGGAAAACAGTCTTAACACAGAAGTTCACTCTGGACTGGGCTGAAGGCAAAGCCAACCAGGACATCCAGTTCATATTTCCATTCACCTTCAGAGAGCTGAATGTGGTGAGAGAGAACAAGTACAGCTTGGTGGAACTTGTTCATCACTTCTTCTCTGAAACCAGAGACGCAGGAATCTGCAGGTTTGATCAGTTCCCGGTTGTGTTCATCTTTGACGGTCTGGATGAGAGTCGACTTCCTCTGGACTTCCTCAACACTGAGATCCTGACTGATGTCACAGAGTCCACCTCAGTGGATGTGCTGCTGACAAACCTCATCAGGGGGAAGCTGCTTCCCTCTGCTCGCCTCTGGATAACCACACGACCTGCAGCAGCCAATCAGATCCCTCCTGAGTGTGTGGACATGGTGACAGAGGTCCGAGGGTTCACTCACCCACAGAAGGAGGAGTACTTCAGGAAGAGATTCAGAGATCAGGAGCAGGCCGGCACCATCATCTCCCACATCAAGACCTCACGAAGCCTCCACATCATGTGCCACATCCCAGTCTTCTGCTGGATCTCTGCTTCAGTTCTGGAGGAGGTGTTGAAAACCAGAGAGGGGGGAGAGCTGCCCAAGACCCTGACTGAGATGTACATCCACTTCCTGGTGGTTCAGTCCAAAGTGAAGAACATCAAGTATGATGGAGGAGCTGAGACAGATCCACACTGGAGTCCAGAGAGCAGGAAGATGATGGAGGCTCTGGGGAAACTGGCTTTTGAGCAGCTGCAGAAAGGCAACCTGATCTTCTATGATTCCGACCTGACAGAGTGTGGCATCGATATCAAAGCAGCCTCAGTGTACTCAGGAGTGTTCACACAGGTCTTTAGAGAGGAGAGAGGACTGTACCAGAGGGACAAGGTGTTCTGCTTCGTCCATCTGAGCGTTCAGGAGTTTCTGGCTGCTCTTCATGTCCATCTGACCTTCATCACCTCTGGAGTCAACCTGCTGTCAGAAGAACCAACAACCTCCAGGCGTCCTAAAGTCTTTAGAGCCAAACCTGAACCAACACATCTCTACCAGAGTGCTGTGGACCAGGCCTTACAGAGTCCAAACGGACACCTGGACTTGTTCCTCCGCTTCCTCCTGGGTCTTTCACTGCAGACCAATCAGAAACTCCTACGAGGTCTACTGACAGAAACAGGAAGTAGCTCAAAGACCAACAAGAAAACAGTCCAGTACATCAAGAAGAAGATGGATGAGGATCTGTCTCCGGAGAGAAGCATCAACCTGTTCCACTGTCTGAATGAACTGAATGATGGTTCTCTAGTGAAGCAGATCCAACAGTCCCTGAGTTCAGGAAGTCTCTCCTCAGATAATCTGTCTCCTGCTCAGTGGTCAGCTCTGGTCTTCATCTTACTGTCATCAGAAGAAGATCTGGACGTGTTTGACCTGAAGAAATACTCTGCTTCAGAGAAGGCTCTTCTGAGGCTGCTGCCAGTGGTCAAAGCCTCCAGGAAGGCTCTGTGAGTACAGAAACATTCAAATATGTAAGGGATAATGTGCTGCGACGCGGCCTTCATGCCGATCTAGATCCCTCCTCTTCGCGTCGGGCTCCTGATCAGCCTGTCGGTGTTCTTTTCCCCATCATGACCAAGTCGCTGCACATTATCCCGCTTATTACATGGCCACATTCTCAACAAAGTAACGTTATGACTCCCACTATTAATTGAAATGCTTTTATGGATTTAGAAAATGATTTTATTGATTTAAAAAATAGTTGTATGTATTGATTTAAATTGACATGCATCCGCTAAGAAAAATACTCCGTTGTTAACGTTTGAACTAACGTAGCAACGGCAGGAACTGCTTCGATAGCGTTTTTGAGGAGCTTTTTGATTACAGATTTGAAAACATCGCTGCTTGCTTTAAAAGTAGCACAATTCATGATGTCAAACCTTGGGAAGTATCTAGATATCCCTGCCCTAATGCCAAAGGAACTGCACACTGAATATGTGTCGCCGTTTGATGTCTATGTCTGGACCGCTGCGTAAAAGGAGGATTTCTGCCCGTTACTTCTCCGCTGTTTTCTTGTCGCTCTTGTCTTGTCAGTTAGAAAGCAAACTGCATGCAGTTTGCTTTTCGGCCAAACTGTATATAGTTAAATCGAACGGACTTCTTTCTGCAGATGTGAGCGTCCTTAACAACGGTCAATAAGTCCTTGACAGCGGTCTGTCTGTTCGGTATTAACAACGTGTCACGTGTTCTGAATTGACCAATCAGAATCGAGTATTCAACTAAGCCATTTAATAAGTAAGGGATAATGTGCAGCGACTTGGTCATTATGGGGAAAAGAACACCGACAGGCTGATCAGGAGCCCGACGCGAAGCGGAGGGATCTAGATCGGCCTGAAGGTGTTCTTTTCCCCATAATGACCAAGTCGCTGCACATTATCCCGCTTATTACATGGACACATTCTCAACAAAGTAACGTTATGACTCCCAATATTAATTGAAATGCTTTTGTGGATTTAGAAAATGATTTTATTGATTTAAAAAATAGTTGTATGTATTGATTTAAATTGACATGCATCCGCTAAGAAAAATAGTCGGTTGGAGCAGATATTTCCAACTATTTTGAAATAGAAAATGGTATTCCCCAAGGGAGTGCAGTCAGTCCAATATTATTCAACATCATGATTAATGATATTTTTACATGCTTAGACACATGCATACAATCGGCTCTGTACGCAGATAATGGGGCTATTTGGATGAGGGGAAGAAATGCCCCATACGTAATGGAGAATATAGCTAGAGCGATTACAAAAGTGGAGAGGTGGTCATATAACTGGGGATTCAAAATGTCAGAAAGCAAGTCATGCTACATGGTATTTACAAACAAACGCCAGATTGATGGCCAACAGCTAACACTATATGAGCGTCCAATGAAAAAGGCGAATGAGTTCAAATACCTAGGACTGTGGTTTGATAGCAAATACACATGGAACATGCATATTAATCAAGTGGAAACAAAATGCAAAAAAGTATTACATTTATTGCGAGCTGTAGCTGGATGCAACTGGGGCGCAGATAAACAAGCATTAATAGACATTTACAGATCAATTATGAGGTCCACAATAGACTACGGTTGTATAGTATATGGAGCAGCAGCAAAAACATCGCTTTTAAAAATTGATAGAATACAATATAAAGCATTGCGGCTGTGTATTGGAGCAATAAAGTCATCCCCTATTAATGCAGTTCTGATAGAAGCAGGAGAGACACCTCTGGAGATCAGAAGAGAGAGACTTGCTCTGTCATACTGGGTCAGACTACAAGGTAGTGGAGAAGAAAATATTCCAAACAGAATATTACAGGATTGCTGGGAATATGCAAAATTCCAGGGACGTGGGTTTGGCTGGACGAGTAAGGAAAGAACGAGGGCATCTGGAGTGGAGAATATCACGTTTGCCAAAGCAACTCCATTTAGCAGTGTTCCCCCATGGCTGTTCCCAGAAGCTAACATAGATATGAATATCATAGAAAGGAAAAAAGAGTGGCAAATAAATGAAGTGGGAATTAAAACAAGTATGTATCTGAACGAAAAGTACTACAATTACCTACAAATCTATACAGATGGCTCTAAGAACAAGGAAGAGCGTGTTGGAGTTGGCATATACATCCCAGACTTTAAAATATCTATTTTAAAAAGAACATCTGATCAATTATCAGTGTATACAGCAGAAATGCTTGCTGTAATAATAGGATTGCAGTGGGTTGAAGAGGTCAGACCAGATAGGGTGGTGATATGTACAGATTCATTGTCCATATTACAAAGCATACAATCAACAACAACTACTAGAGAAGACATTCTCATAGAACTGAATCATAGCCTGTTAAGACTGCACAGAAGCGGCATAGATCTGCAGTTCTGCTGGGTGCCTTCACATGAGGGGGTGAAAGGGAACGAGTGTGCTGATAGATTAGCAAAAACTGCACTACAAAAGCAAATAACATTACCAGTTCAACTTGGTAAAGGAGAAGGAAAAGCAGTCATTAATAAGAAAGGGATGGAGATCTGGCAGAAAAGGTGGGAGAAAGACCAGAAAGGCAAGGACTATCACAAAGTACAAAATACAATTACAATTAATATTCATAAAGAAAGAAACAGAAGGGAGGAAATCATGATGGCTAGACTCCGAATAAATCACACGGCTTTGAACAGTACGCTGTATATCATGGGGAAAAGTGACAGTAACAAGTGTGGGAACTGTGCAGTAAAAGAAGATGTAGAACATATATTGTTAAATTGTGACATCTATAAAGCGGAAAGAGAACAATTAAAGGCTAAAGTCTTAGAGGCAGAGAGGGAGTGGAGTGTGGTTGGTGTTTTGGGAACAAAAGGAGAGGGAGTAAAAGCTACCACAAAGGCACTGTTTAAATTCTTGAGTGAAACTGGGGTAGGAAAAATAATTTAACATTAGGTCAGGAAAGAACATAGATTTGTTTTGTTTTGTTTTATTTATTTAATGGTTTTATTGATTTATTTATTTATTTTAATTTTATTTTGATTAGAACATAGGTTAATGAGTTGGAATGATGTGATGATGCATACTCATGTACAGTAGGTGGCGGTATGCACCTTTTAAGTTGTTTGCAAGCCGCCAAAAGCAAGAGAAGAAGAAGAAGAAGAAGAAGAAGAAGAAGAAGAAGAAGAAGAAGACAAATAGTCCTTTGTTACCGTTTGAACTAACGTAGCAACGGCAGGAACTGCTTCGATAGCGTTTTTGAGGCGCTTTTAGATTTCAGATTTGAAAACGTCGCTGCTTGCTTTAAAAGTAGCAGAAGTCATGATGTCAAACCTTGGGGAGTATCTAGATATCCCTGCCCTAATGTCAAAGTAACTTGCAACTGAATATGTGTCGCCGTTTGATGTCTATGTCTGGACCGCTGCGTAAAAGGAGGATTTCTGCCCGTTACTTCTCCGCTGTTTTCTTGTCGCTCTTGTCTTGTCAGTTAGAAAGCAAACTGCGGCCAAACTGTATATAGTTAAATCCAACGGACTTCTTTCTGCAGATGTGAGCGTCCTTAACAACGGTCAATAAGTCCTTGACAGCGGTCTGTCTGTTAACAACGCGTCACGTGTTCTGAATTGACCAATCAGAATCGAGTATTCAACTAAGCCATGTAATAACATGAAGTAGTGGTGGTCTAATGGATAGTGAGGTGGGATGAAGATCGGAACGTTGTGAGTTCAATTCCCGCCAGGAACACCACCACTCGTGTGCCCTTGAGTAAGGCACTTAGTCCTCAGTTTCTCCAGGGAGAATGTCCCTGTAATTGTAAGTCGCTTTGGATAAAAGTGTCAGCTAAATGAAATGTAAAGTAAATATTATGCTCATCTTTTTAAAATATTGTTTGTACTTTCTTTATCAGACTGAGTGGCTGTAACCTGTCAGAGAGAAGCTGTGCAGCTCTGTCCTCAGTCCTCAGCTCCCAGTCCTCTAGTCTGAGAGAGCTGGACCTGAGTAACAACGACCTGCAGGATTCAGGAGTGAAGCTGCTGTCTGCTGGACTGGAGAGTCCTCACTGTACTCTGGAGACTCTCAGGTCAGGTTTCTTATTTTATCTTAAATGATTGTCTCTCTCTCTCTCTCTCTGCTTATTTACAATCTCCTTCTTTCTCTTCCTGTTTTTAAATCAGTCAGGTAACCAAACACAAAGTCTTCTTTTGTATTAAACATTAATAAAATACAGTTGATGTAAAACACTCATCCTGTTAATGATTAATGCCATCGTGGAGAAGAGACATCATGAACATTGGCATCACAGATGTGAAGCAGTATTGAGTTGCACATTTTGAATAAGGAATAATATGCGATAAGGCAGTCATTCATGAAAAAGAACACCCTGAAGTTATTGATTTTATGTTGTTGTTTATTATTGTCTCCTCAGACTGAGTGGCTGTAAGCTGTCAAAGAGAAGCTGTGGAGCTCTGTCCTCAGTCCTCAGCTCCCAGTCCTCTAGTCTGAGAGAGCTGGACCTGAGTAACAACGACCTGCAGGATTCAGGAGTGAAGCTGCTGTCTGCTGGACTGGAGAGTCCTCACTGTGCTCTGGAGACTCTCAGGTCAGGATTCATCAACATGTTAAACTTATAGCCAGTTAAATTGCGATGTACATTAATGATGGATACACTCATAACCTTTTGTTGCATCTGCTTCAATAACATTTGTTATTGTTTTTTGACTCACTCTTGTTTGAACGTGTGTGTGTGTGTGTGTGTGTGTGTGTGTGTGTGTGTGTGTGTGTGTGTGTGTGTGTGTGTGTGTGTGTGTGTGTGTGTGTGTGTGTGTGTGTGTGTGTGTGTGTGTGTGTGTGTGTGTGTGTGTGTGTGTGTGTGTGTGTGTGTGTGTGTGTGTGTGTGTGTGTGTGTGTGTGTGTGTGTGTGTGTGTGTGTGTGTGTGTGTGTGTGTGTGTGTGTGTGTGTGTTCAGGCTGTCAGGCTGTATGGTCTCAGAGGAAGGCTGTGTTTCTCTGGCTTCAGCTCTGAGCTCCAACCCCTCCCATCTGAGAGAGCTGGACCTGAGCTACAATCATCCAGGAGACTCAGGAGAGAAGCTGCTGTCTGCTGGACTGGAGGGTCCTCTCTGGAGACTGGACACTCTCAGGTATTATAAACATATACAGTGAAGGAAATAAGTATTTGATCCCCTGCAGATGTTTTAAGTTTGCCCACACAATACATTAACAGTCTATCATTTAAATGGTAGGTTTATATAAACATTGAGAGTAAGAATATCAAAAAGAAAATCCAGAAATTGACATTATATAAAAGATAAAAATGTATTTCCATTGAACTGAGTGAAATAAGTATTTGATCCCTTTGCAACAAACAAGGATTCTGGCTCCCACAGACAAATAATTCATCTTCCTTTAAAAAAGTACTCCTAATCAACTTGTTACCTGTATAAAAGACACCTGTCCACAGAATCAATCAATCAGATTCCAATCTCTCCACCATGGGCGAGACTGTAGAGCTGTCTAAGGACCTCAGGGTGAGACTGTAGACCTGCACCAGGCTGGGATCGGCTACAAGACCACCGGAAAGCAGCTTGGTGAGAAGGAGACAACTCTTGGTGCCATTATTCAGAAGAATAATGTTTGTGTTTCTAAATGGAAGAAACACAAAATGAGCATCAATGGCCCTCGGTCTGGGCTCCACACAGGATCTGGCCCCGTGGGGTATTGATGATCATGAGAAAGGTGAGGGACCAGCCAAGAACTACACAGGAGGAACTTGTTAATGATCTCAAGGCAGCTGGGACCACAGTCACCAAGAAACCTATTGGTAACACACTACACCATAGTTGATCAAATCCTGCAGTGCCTGAAGGGCCCCTGCTCAAGAAGAACACGAGAGGCCGTCTGAAGTTTGACAACGAACATCTGAATGATTCAGAGAAGGCTTGGGAGAAGCGGATGAGCTCAGATGAGACTAAAATGTTGATCTTTGGCTTCAACTCGACACGCCGTGTTTGGAGGAAGAGAGATGCTGACTATAACCCCAGAACACCATCCGTCAGGCATGGAGGTGGAGACATTCTGCTTTGGGCTGTTTCTCTGCTGAGGGGACAGGAGGACTTCCCTGCATCGAGGAGAGGATGGACGGGGACATGTCCCGTGAGATCTTGGTCGATAGCCTCCTTCCCTCAGCCAGGACACTGACCATGGGTCATGGAGGGGTCTTCCAGCAGGACAAGGACCCTGAACATACGGCCAAGGCAACACAGGAGAGGCTAAAGAAGAAGCACCTTCAGGTGATGGAGGGTCCTAGCCAGTCTCTGGACCTTAATCCCATAGAAAATGTGTGGAGGGAGCTGAAGCTTCCAGATGCCAAGCATCAGCCTCAACACCTGAAGGATTTGGATCTTCAGAGAGGAGTGGACCAACATCCTTCCTGAGATGTGCACAGACCTGGAGACCAACTACAAGAAGCGTCTGACCTCTGTGTGACCTCTGTGTGTCCAACAAGGGTTTCTCCACCAAGTCCTAACACATGTTCTGCAAGGGGATCAAATACTTATTTCACTCAGTTAAATGCAAATACATTTTTATCTTTTATATAATGTACATTTCTGGATTTCCTTATTGATATTCTTTCTCTCACTGTTTATATAAACCTACCATTCAAATGACAGACTGGTCCTTTCTTTGTTGGTGAACTTACAAAGTCTGCAGGGATCAAATACGTATTTCCTCCACCGTGTGTATGCCAAGACAAAAACAATGAAGGGAACTAAAGACACGGGATAAGACTCAGGCAGCAGCTCTGTGTTTACAGAGAAGACACGACAACAAGAAATACATCTTTATCATTTTAGATTCTGATCTCCATTTTAATGCTCATTTTAATTTGCTGACCAAAAACTGCTTTTATCATTTTGGCAATAGAGTCAAAATCCATCCAACAACCTAAACACAGCAGAGATCATCCCACTCCTGATGGACCCCATCTGCACTGGCTCCTGTATCTGAATTGATTCTGAAGTGCTTCTCCTATTTTTAAAGCACTAAATGGCCCCTCCCTCTTTTAAACACAATGATGAACTATCAGATGTCCTGTGAATTCATCATAATAATAATAATAATAAATGGTATGGTCAAAGCACCTTTCATTGCTCAAAGCAAACCCAAAGTGCGTTGCATGAAAGATGCTTTTAAATAAAGTTCATTTTTTTTCCTCTTCAGATTCCAGGTAAGAGAAACACTCATTGACTGCTGCTAGCAGATGCTGAGGGAACACTAACTGAACACTGATCAACTCTTACATCTTATTCTCTGAGAAATAATAATTGAAGTTAATGAGCTTTATTTATCGACTGATCTAAAATGATATCGTGAACATGTAGCTTCATCTGTGGAGAATAACAAAGCTCTGAGTGTGAGAGTGATGTAATGTCCATGCTTCCATGCTGCTCTGACCCCCCCCCCCCCCCCCCCCCCCCCCTTCTTTCAGGATGGAGCCTGCTGGAGTCCGATGGTTGAGACCCGGTCTGAGGAAGTGTGAGTGTGATCTAATTTGATTCATGAAAACAAAGCAGCCACCATCTTCAAATGTAACCTTCATCATCAAAGTGTCAATAAATGAACAGCTGATAGATGAATAACTGCTGCTGTTCCTCTCCTCAGATTCCTGTGAACTCTCACTCGACACAAACACAGCACACAGGAACCTCAAACTGTCTGAGGACAACAGGAAGGTGACACGTGTGAGACAGAAGCAGCCATATCCTGATCATCCAGAGAGGTTTGATTACTGGCCTCAGCTGATGTGTAGAGAAGCTCTGACTGGTCTCTATTACTGGGAGGTCGAGTGGAGAGGAAGGGTTTCTATATCAGTGACTTACAGAGGAATCAGCAGGAGAGGAGAGAGAGAGGAATGTTTGTTTGGAAGGAATGATCAGTCCTGGAGTCTGATCTGCTCTGGTGGTCGTTACTCTGTCTATCACAATAACACAGTAACACACACCTCCCCCTCCTCCTCCTCCTCCTCCTCCTCCTCCTCCTCCTCCTCCTCTGGTAGAGTAGCAGTGTATCTGGATCATCCTGCTGGCTCTCTCTCCTTCTACAGAGTCTCCTCTGACACACTGATCCACCTCCACACCTTCAGAACCACATTCACTGAACCTCTCTATGCTGGGTTTAGGTTCTGGTTCAGGTCTGGTTCCTCAGCGTCTCTGGTTCCTCTGTAGGAGGAAGAGTCTCCTCCTGTTCCAGAGACTTCCTCCCTGCTGCCCAGAGAGTTCAGTCTGTTCAGGATCACAGCTGATGTTAGACCAACGTTGTTTAAAACATATATTTCCATCTATTTGTTTTTAACCGTGGTGTACTTGTTATGTGTTTTTACTTATTGTTCTTCTTTATTATTAATAATGTCTTCCTGCTTTGTTATATTTGAATATACAGTCTACTCTTTTCACTTTATCTGCACTATACATCTTTTGATGTAATAATGTAGATTTCCACTTTTCGGGACAAATAAAGGAATTCTGATTCTGAAAATATGCTTTTGCTTCAGACTCAATATCTTCACTGTGATTCAGGAAAGTGCAACAAACATCACTTCACACACAAATACAGATAGAAATCAAACACATGGAAATACAGAAAAATAAATAAGATTTAAAGAAAAGAAAACCTCTGGAGCGCTCTCTGAGCTTTCACTTAGTTTGAACAACAACACGTCTTTCTGTTGTGTTTGCAGTTTTTTTGGGCGAGAGATTTAGATTAACCGTATGACGAATAAATAAATAATAATAATAATAATAATAATAATAATAATAATAAAAATGTTAATATTAATAATAATAAAAAGGAAATAGAAATACTATAAAAAAATAATCACAATTATAATAGTAAAAAATAATAATAAACAAATAAAAAATAATAATAAACACTCAAATTAAAACAATTAAAAATAAATAAAACAAGATAGTGATACAAAATACAAATTAAATACATTTAAATAGAAAGACTTTCAAACAAATATTAAAGTGTTTTTTTTTTCGTTTTAAAGTGTAAAAGACAAAAATATAAATAAATATGATAAAACATTACATAAAAACTTTACAAAATATTATTTAAAAACCAATCATGATAATAAAATACATTCAAAATAAAGATGTGTTGTGATTTGGCCACTCAGTCGTGTACAAAGCTTTTCTGTCTGCTGCTTTCAGAAAGAGACAGAAACCAGTTTGTGGCTCAGTGGTTAGCGCAGATTCAAGATTCAAGGCTTTCATTGTCACGTGTGCATAGCTACCGTGTAGTTATGACAACGAAGATCTGAGGTCACAGGCTGCTCCATCAGAGCAACACAATAACACAGATACAACAGTACAAGTAAATCAAATAGAATATAGTAGAAACAGTGCAGCCCATAACCAGTGCTGCTGTGTGAATGAGAGCTCAAACCCTGAGCCAGGTAGACGAACACATACTGGACTCTGAATACAAATAAAATCTCTCTGGCCAGAACTACAGAAAAGGATAGGGGACACGTCTGCTCCCCCATGAAGTGGAACCACTCTACAGATCTTAACCTCTGCTTAACGTTGGCAGTAACATAATAAACTTCTAATGTACTAAAGACTGGTGTTTACATGGTGTTTGTCCTCGGTTCCCCTCCTCCACTCCTCCGCTCGCATCTCCTGTGGGCGGGACTAAGACGCAAGGATAGGAGTCGAGGAGAGAATTGAGAAAGGGCTATAGGTTTTGAAATATCATTGGGATAACAGGTAGAGGTCGTAGAGACAGGCTTTAATGCCCTCTCAGAGTCTTCATTCATAAGACTAGCGTTACGGGGCGGGATGAGTGTCTTCCTAGTTGGTTAAGTTAGAAAGATATTGACAGATCAATAACTCAAACACAATCGTCGTCTCTGAACAACCACAGTAAGGTAGACAACAAGCTCTAACCCCTCTTTTCTATCAAAACAAGCCAATACACACCGTCCTCCGAGCTGCTCAACTTCTATCTGAATGCAGGGACCGTCTACAAAGTGCAACACCAAAAAATTATGATACTGTAGTGCCGGTAAGAAGGAGTCGGAGGCGGAGTATTTAAGAAGGATTTCCACTCTTTATTTTCCATTAAGCAATAGTGATATCAGACATGTACTCAGTGATGAGAGTCAAGTTAGAGTGCCTTGCTAGCTCTAGCTTGGCAACCTAAATCTACGGTGTTAGACTAAACAAGGTCCGTGTAGGAACTGTGACCCAAAAGTGAATTATGGTTAACTAGAGTCACCACACAAGCCCCCCCAGAATTCACAGATAAACAAAGTCCGTGCGGCGGGGAGGAACAACACGCCGACCCCCTCTACTCCTGAGTATGGGGGCAGGCAAAACAACTCCTGAACGTGCTGTTCCCGGCAAAGTGGGAACCGGGACCACAGGACTCGAACCTGTAGCGGGAATCAAAGACGGGGGTCGACCCCGTCGTGGCGGACGGGCCAACACCATCGGCTGCTCCAAGTCCAAATGAGCAGCCTTCACCCGGTCCACCGAGACGGTCTCCGCCTTGCCACCCATGTCGACCACCAGGTGCTTGTCCCCCTGCTCCAAAACCCGGAAAGGCCCATCGTAAGGGGGCTGTAGAGGGCCCCTGTGCGCGTCGTGGCGGATGAAAACGTGCCCAGCCGAGCGTAGCTCTGCTGGCACCTGAGACCCCGGCGCGCCGTGCTGAAAAGTCGGAACCGGAACGAAAGCCTCCGCCGCATCTTGCAGGAAAACCCGTTGAGCCGTAGGAGACCAAGGAACTGCTGCCTTGGGTAGGAATTCCCCTGGGACTCTCAGGGGTTGACCGTAAACCATCTCCACCGTGGAGCACTGCAGATCCTCCTTAGGCGCGGTCCTCAGGCCCAACATCACCCAGGGCAGCTTGTCGACCCAGTTACCGTCCGTAAGGCCGGCCTTGAGCGCCGCCTTCATAGAGCGATGGAAGCGCTCACAGAGGCCGTTAGCCTGGGGGTGGTAAGCGGTAGTCCTGTGCAGTTTGACCCCCAAACTGTCTGCAACCAAGCCCCAGAACCCTGAAGTGAACTGTGAGCCCCTGTCCGAGGAAATGTCTGACGGGGTGCCAAAACGACACACCCACGTCGCAATGAAAGCCCTAGCCACGTCAGCGGCTGAAGTCGACACAAGAGGAACCACCTCCGGCCAACGGTTGAGGAGGTAGGAAAAACCCTGAGAGGAGGGCAACGGACCTACCAGGTCGATGTTAACATGATCAAATCTCCTCTCTGGCACTAGGAACCGCTCCAAAGGGGCCTTCGTGTGGCGGTGCACCTTAGCGCGTTGGCAAGCCACGCACCCCCCGGCCCAAGCTCTTACATCCTTTTTCAGCCCACGCCAGACAAACTTCGCGGCCACCAAGCGCACCGAAGGTTTAACGCCAGGGTGAGACAAGCCGTGCACCGCCTCGAAAACAGGACGCCTCCAGTTGGCGGGGACGACCGGTCGTGACAGGCCCGTAGAGACGTCGCACAGAAGGGTGATGCCCGCGTCGCCGAACACCACGTCCTCCAGGCGCAGCCCAGCGCTCTCCGCCTTCAGACTCTGGACGCCGGAGTCGGTGACCTGGTCCGCCGCCATACGAGCATAATCCAGGCCCAGCTGGACGGCTCCAAGTTCGACTTGCCAGCCACGTGTTTAATGTCTGTGGTAAACTCCGAAATGTAGGAGAGCTGCCGCTGCTGACGTGCCGACCAAGGCTCCGCCACCTTTGACATGGCGAAGGTGAGCGGTTTGTGGTCTACAAACGCCGTGAACTCACGGCCTTCCAACTGAAAACGGAAGTGCCGCACAGCCAAATAAAGACCCAGGAGCTCCCAGTCAAAAGCGCTGTACTTGCGTTCCCTCGGCGTCAGCTGCCTGCTGAAAAAGGCGAGCGGTTGCCAAGGTCCGTCCAGCCACTGTTCGTGCACCGCGCCGGCTGCGTAGTCCGAAGCATCCGTAGTGATGGAGATGGGAGCCGTGTGCCAGCAAAGCCGCTTGAGACAGCGCGGTTTTAACTTCAGTGAAAGCGACTTCCGCCTCTGCTGTCCAGTCGATCGCCTGAACGGGGGTCTTGCCTTTCAGAGCCTCATACAATGGCCGCATGATGTGGGCGGCCCGGGGGATGAAACGGTGGTAGAAAGTCATCATCCCTAGGAACTCACGCAGCGACCGGGCTATAAGCGGGCGAGGAAAAGCCGCAACAGCCTCCACCTTCGCCGGCAGGGGTGTTGCACCGTCCTTGGTGACGCGGTGCCCGAGGAAGTTAATGTCAGACACCCCGAACAGGCACTTTGCAGGATTGATGATCAATCCATGTTCGCTGAGACGCGTGAAAAGGGCCCGGAGGTGAGACAGGTGCTCCTCCACTGAAACGCTGGCGACGAGGATGTCGTCCAGGTACACGAACACGAACGGCAGGTCCCGCAGCACCGAATCCATCAGGCGCTGGAACGTCTGGGCGGCATTCTTGAGCCCAAAAGGCATCCGCAGGAACTCAAAGAGTCCAAAAGGCGTTATTACTGCCGTTTTGGAAATGTCCAGGGGGTGCATGGGCACCTGGTGGTATCCACGCACCAGGTCCACCTTGGAGAAAACCTTCGTGCCGGCCAGATGCGCTGAAAAGTCCTGTATGTGCGGCACCGGGTAGCGGTCAGGTATAGTGGCATCGTTGAGTCGGCGGTAATCCCCGCACGGGCGGAAACCGCCGTTCGGCTTGGGCACGGCGTGCAGAGGAGAGGCCCAAGGGCTGTTGGAGCGGCGGACGATGCCCAGGCGTTCCATGGTTGCGAATTCCGCCCTCGCTACGGCTAGCTTAGAAGGTTTCAACCGTCGGGCCCTGGCGTAGACTGGAGGCCCCTCGGTGGTGACGTGGTGCTCCACGCCATGTTTGGTGGTGAGCGCGGAGAAAGTGGGCAGCGACAGATCAGGAAACTCGGCCAAAAGTCTGAGAAAAATTTCCTCCCCCGACAGAGAGCCCGACAGCCCGTCGTACGCTGCGCTGCCGAGTGTGCACACGAGAGAAGAAAACGTTAAGGCATCCACTAAACATTTATTTTTAATGTCCACCAACAGCCCATGAGCACTCAAAAAGTCCGCCCCAAGAAGAGGAAAAGAAATGTCCGCTGTTACAAACTCCCAGCTGAAACGCTGTCCGCCGATGCACAAACACATAAGCCGTAATCCGTACGTGCGAATGGGCCTGCCTTTAGCCGTTGTTAGCCGTTGGCCGTGCCCGCCTCGAGTGATGTCTTCTCTCGACGCGGGAGCCACACTCCGCTGCGCACCCGTGTCGCACAGAAACAGGTTCCCTGAAACACTGTCTTTGACGAAAAGGAGCCTGCCCGTGCCGCCGACACTCAGAGCCACTAATGAGCGTCGGCACCCCCGTTTCCCGGAGGCTTGTAGCTGCATGGAGCGATGCAACTCTTTGCCATCGTCCCGAAACGTGCATGGTAGAAGCACTCACCGGTATCCCTTCGCCGACTCGGCGCCGATGTTCAAAAAAAATTCGGAAACTATTTCGAAAAATGCAGGGTCACCAGTGTAGTGCCGGTAAGAAGGAGTCGGAGGCAGAGTATTTAAGATGGAATTCCACTCTTTATTTTCCATTAAGCAATAGTGATATCAGACATGTACTCAGTGATGAGAGTCAAGTTAGAGTGCCTTGCTAGCTCTAGCTTGGCAACCTAAATCTACGGTGTTACACTAAACAAGGTCCGTGTAGGAACTGTGACCCAAAAGTGAATTATGGTTAACTAGAGTCACCACAATACAAAAGTATTCAATTCCTTCCCACACTTCTACTGTTTATATTTGAGGTTTTTTTTATCATCAATAACCCCTCTGCTGTTCAGTAAAGTGCTTCCAGTTCATGTTCACATAAATGGTCAAATGATTCAAATTCACTGATAGGTTTAAAAATGTTGTGCAATTAAAGCTTTATTTTTCTGTCAATTTATTTAGGATCTGTAAACAGTACCAGCTACTTCTATAATTTTGTATCGTCACCTTGTTTAAAAAAGATACAGCTATTTGGTTTGTTTTAACCGTGGTGTAATTGCTATTTGTTTTTACTTATTGTGTTTTGTATTATTAATAACGTGTGCCTACTTTGATATATTTAATAAACATCTGCACTATACTTCTGCTGTTGTAATTCCGTAAATGTCCCATAAGCAAGTGTACTGTATAAATCAGGGGAAACATCATCGTTGTTTAACAGTTTCCTCCGTCCGTAGTTCCCAAATCCCCATACCTCGTTAGCTTACAGAAATGTTTTAATAAATGCATGTAAGTGAACATAAATGTAGAAATACATTAAAGATATATAATAATGTGTGTCCTGTTTGTTCTCAATCTATATTTATTACTTTTTAGTTAAAGTATTTATTTATTTATTACTGTATTATTTTTATTTCTGTATCTATTTCCACAGTTATTTATATTAGTGTTCCAGTATTTATTCAAACATGTATTTATTTATTCTTACCTATGTCATGTTCTGTCCTCCATAGATTGCAAGGAGGCTAGATGGAATAAAACCAATTTGAGCCAAGACTAAATACACTTGAGTGATGAACCCTGGCCCCCCACATGAAGAACCAATACTCAGACCTCTGGGCGACCTTCAGGGTCATAAATGTGCAAAACAATGTCTCTGCCCGACCCTGCTCAGCTTCTGAGATATACGAGATCGGGCAAGACTTTATATATATCTCATTATCGAAAATACTTCATTACATTCCATGTATACAAACCAAATACGTATTTTTATAGCATTATGTTGCGAATAAGCACCACTAAAACAGAATGGAACAAAACAAATGCATTGATAAAAGACTATAAGAAATAGAAAAAGTTAAATTGTGAAATGTATGGTTTCAGAGAAATTCCGTGAACAAGAATAAAAGACAAACGCAAAGATCCTACGAGAAATTACGACAAAACAAATACAAACATAATTTAAACTATGATACAGAAATAATAAGAACACAGAATTAGTACAACTGATCAATTGTGTTCAGGAATAAACAAATACAACACAAAAAAACAGATTGTATTAACAGAATAAGTGACACAATAGACTTTGTAGATCAGAAATAAAAGTACACAAGAAAAACTTAGCAGTACTTTTACTCCTAATACCTAATACAACGAAACATTAGAAATTATTTGTTTATCTAAAGGGGTAAATGGATGTCTACCAATCTGAAGAACAATGTTCAATTCCTATGTAAAGTGTGTTTAAACTACCATACTATAACGAGCGGAAAAACCCCGTTTTTACTTAGAACGTGTTGAAATAGTGGCGTATTTTGGCACAACGAGCTTCAACCTTATTTCTATCAGAACAAACCAATATGCAGCGTCCTTATTCAAAACTCCCCTGTTATACTGGATAGTGCCACCAAAACCACTTCATTCAACGACTGCAGCACTGGGAATACCGAGGTGCCCCATCTAAGTATTGGTATGGTAGGGTATGGTCGTAAGCATAAAGTGAGCATGGGAACATACCATCTATAGCAGGTAAAACACTGGAAATGTGTGTTTCTGGATCCATCATTGTTGGGTCAAAGGCTATGTATGAAAATAAACCAAAAAAACTAAAGCAGAGTATCAGCTGCCAATTCCCCTTTTAGCCGTAACCCTAACGCTAATTTAGGTAAAAACCCCACCCGGTAAAATTTGACTGCAATCTGTCCGGATGGTGTGTCTCAAGGGGTTAATGGATTCTAAAAGCCGGGGACACACCAAGCCGATTATCGGCGTCGTTGGGCGTCAGGCCGACGATGAGCGTCGTCACACGCCCTACTCAGATTGGTGTGTCCCGCACCGTCGTGTCTTTTCAGCCGTGCCGACACCTTTTCGGCCGAAAACCGGCAGTCGGCCACCTTTTCGGCCGAAAACTGGCAGTCGGCCAAAGGCTGTCGGCAAAAGAAATCACTCTGATTGGCTGTTCAGCTTAGCGAATCAGCGAATGAGAGGCGAAACGGAAGTGAGCTACCCAAACAAACTATTAAGATTTCATTTCCCTCCAGCTCTCCTCACAGGTTGGGGAAAGCCCCGTGAGCTTCTCGCTGTAGAGTGATAATGGAACACGCTATTTGTTTATATCACGCAGTCTGTTCTTCTTCTCTCGGTTATCACGCAGTCTGTCTTCCGGTTGTTGCGTCTTTTGAATGACGAATACACACTACCGCCGCCTGCTGGTGAGGAGAGTTATTGCCACTCACGCATGCGCAGTTCTTACGTGCTTCTTGGCCGTCTGACGTCTTTGCGGTGTGTTCCAGTGCGACACATGGCCAAGACGAGGAGACGAGAGGAGACACAACAGTCGGGGGTCCGTCTGTGTCAGTTCTTTGGTGTCAGGTTGGTGTGTCCGGGCCTTACGAGTCAGAAATTTGACAATCCCCAGCATGACAAAGCGAACTTTGGTGTGAGGCAATAGGAACGGAAATGTGGGTGAGATGGTGGAGATAACACACGTTGGAAGGGCGGTCGAGAGGATGTTACACCAGAAATGAGAGTGAGATACCTGTACTCATCTCAGAGGTACATATTGTACTTTTTACTGGACTACACTTATCTGACAGCTGCGGTTACTCTACAAATGAAAAACCAGATCACCAAAGAGCAGTGAAGAGATCACTTTGTGTTGTTTTAATGAATATATTTATTCAATCTGTGTCCAGGAAGCAGAACTCTACACAACAGAGGCTGCAAAGAGTCCAATCGGACATTATTCTGCAAAATTGCAAAAAAGTAATGACTTCCTGTTTTGATCAAACGCACTGCAGGTTAGTATAGCAGGAAACTCTGTTAAAGATCCCTTCCCAATAATTCTATTCACAAAAGCATTTGATCCTGTGAACGCAGCACAGACTGAGACTCAGTCCAACCAGTCTGACTGCTAACTGTAAAAAGTGAGGTGAGGACACACACACACACACACTCTCTCTCTCTCTCTCACATACACACACACACAAACACACAAACACACACACACACACTCACACACACACACACACACACACACACACACACACACACACACACACACACACACACACACACACACACACACACACACACACACAGGAAAGAGTTCCCTGTGAGGAGGAAGAGGAGTTCAGGCTGATGGGGGTCAGTCTGTCAGGAGGGCTACTGATGTGGAGGGGGAGGCAACTGGAGTGCACTAGGACCCAGCAGCCATCAGAGAGCTCACCTGGGCCTTTGCTCCTGAAACACCTGAGAGACTCTGGCTGCGTTTCATTGGTCGATCAACACGCCCTCCTGGCCTCCCCTCAGGAACTCTGATCTAAAGTCTAAACAGTGAAACTCAAACGTCTTAATGCAGTATTCTCACCTTGTTACATGTGTCCTGATAATGAAGAAGTGTACTTGTACTAGACTGTAAAGTTACAACATGTACTTACAGCCAATATCTGTATCTGATGGCATTAGAATATATTCTATAAACTGTCATTCAACGGGAACTGTTTCACTACTTTTGCTGACAGACTTTTAACATATTTCTAAGTTTTCTGTTTTCACAGAGCACATTAAGGTTTTAGTTTCTGATGAAACTGTGAGGGACTCTTTCTCTGTTGTAGTCTTCTCTTCAGGTGTTCTGTGTTAAACACCCAGCTGAGCAGGACGGAAGCCATTTTGTTTCTTAGTCTTCACTGTAAAAAAAAATAACACAAGTCCAAACACGTCAACAAACGAAAAGAAAAGGTGTGTTCAATTCAGTCGGGAAGCTCAAATATGGGCCAAAAATAAAAGCTAAAGGTGTTGGAGGAGGGGGAGGAGGAGGAGGAGGAGGAGGAGGAGGAGGAGGAGGAGGAGGAGGACCTCCAGTTGTCACTCTGAGGAACTGCAGCTGGTTTCTGGTTTCTCACAGAGGAGGACGAAGGACTCAGATCTTTAGTTTCAGAAACATTAGTGAAACCACAGTGTGATAATAATCTGTTTCAGGTCCTCTATTCAACACTTCACTAAAGTACAAGTTTAAACATCAAAATATACTTAAAGTGCAAAAGTACTCATTCTGCACCAGTTCATGATAATATGTTTCACATTATTTAATAATAATAATTAATTAATCCGTCTGTTCACTTTAATATAACAGCTGGTAAAGGAGGAGCTTTTTCTTTTTTAAATAAAGGTCATATACAGTACATTGTGCCTCGTGATTTTCACCATGGAATCATATTTGAATATATAGTTAAGGCAGGACAATTTGGTGATTATATTTAGTGTTATTAATCTAGATCTGAAACGTTTACACAACATGTTCTTAACGTAAGTTATCACATACATGTACTTCAGAAAAAGTAGAATACTTGCTTCTAAGATGTAGAATGGTAGAAGAATAAAGTAGCAGGTAATGAAGTGAACTAAAGTAACTAAAAGCTGAACTGAAGTACAACACCTGAGTCAAGGTGCAGCAGTGAAATCCTGCATCAGCGCCATCTGGTGGAGCTTCCTCTGCTCTGATTGGTCCTCACCACTGACTCAGGACAATAAGCATACTCTTCTCTGTCCAATCACAAACTACTAGTGTTCTCCTTTATTAAAGGACCTAAAATAATACAGAACATCAATTTATCGTTCGTTTAAAAAAAAAAAATCAGTACATTTATTTTGGTCATCTTTATTTTTTACCCTCCAAATCTTCTGCTCTGAACTCCAAACACAGTTTCCTGTTGGCTGTTTAAAATGTATGAACCTCTGAAACAGAGGAAGATTTGAAGGCTTGCTGAGCTCTTCAGAGTCCGTCCAATAGAAGTGATCTGCACAGAAAGGCCAAGAATAATCCACATGAAGGATATTCCTGAAGTCTTCAAACCGTCCTGAAGACCACAGAGCATTGAGAGCAGTGTTGGGAAAATTCACTTTCTACATGAACTAGTTCAGTTCACAGTTCACACATTTTTAAATGAACTAGTTCAGTTCATAGTTCATAATTCAAAATGTTGAACTAAAGTTCATGTTTTCAAAAATGAACTAATTTATAGTTTATAGTTCTTTTTTCAATACGTTGCTGCGAGCTATTATTTGTCAAAATGATTGCCATAACCCATATAGAACCACAGACAGCAATCAGAATACTGGCATTTCCATAACGCTTAGCTGCCGCCCATTCAGTCCACACTAGTAGCAGCTGCAGCTTTCATCTCCACATTATATTTTCAAAAACATGAGGAAAAACATGCTTCTTGAATGGTCTTTATTAAGTATAATAATCTAAATATACTTAAAGTACCAAAAGTCAAAGTAGTCATTGTGCAAACATATAACATATAAACATGTGCCGACATAACTCTGTACTAACACAACACGAGGTAGGAACCAGGCTGAGGTATGAAACTAAGGTTGTACCTCAAAGTTCAATATTCAAAGTGCAAAACATTTAAACATTAATTCTCTTTTCATTAAGTCAGTCGCATTCTTTTTTTTTCCTGACTTGTTTGCCCAAAGAACAAAAAGTTCTATAACTTGGGTCATAACTTGGGTGCAATATTCAGCCCAAATGAATGAGGCAAAAAAGGTAAAAAACCCAATAACTTAAAGAGTCAGTCAGAGTCCAAGGCCCATGGACAGTACTGCTATTACTTTCTGTCCAGTGTGAGTGAAAATACTCAGTGAAGATCTGTCACCACTGGTTACAGTTCAAATAAATAACTAAAATAACTAAATCACAAATAATAATTTGTGAAAATAAAAAAAGAGTCCAAAAGTGTGCAGGGGCAAGGACATTGTTACTTTCTGTCCATCCTGAAAAGGCCTTATCTGAATGAAGATCCTCTGTCACTGGTCACAGTGGTCTGGTCACTCCCTGGTGGATCTGCTGTTTCGGTCAAAGTGGTCTGGTCTCTCCCTGGTGGATCTGCTGTTTCGGTCATAGTGGTCTGGTCTCTCCCTGGTGGATCTGCTGTTTCGGTCACAGTGGTCTGGTCACTCACTGGTGGATCTGCTGTTTCGGTCACAGTGGTCTGGTCTCTCCCTGGTGGATCTGTTGTTTCGGTCACAGTGGTCTGGTCTCTCCTTGGTGGATCTGCTGTTTCGGTCACAGTGGTCTGGTCTCTCCCTGGTGGATCTGCTGTTTCGGTCACAGTGGTCTGGTCTCTCCCTGGTGGATCTGCTGTTTCGGTCACAGTGGTCTGGTCTCTCCCTGGTGGATCTGCTGTTTCGGTCACAGTGGTCTGGTCTCTCCCTGGTGGATCTGCTGTTTCGGTCACAGTGGTCTGGTCACTCTCTGGTGGATCTGCTGTTTCGGTCAAAGTGGTCTGGTCTCTCCCTGGTAGATCTGCTGTTTCGGTCACAGTGGTCTGGTCACTCCCTGGTGGATCTGCTGTTTCGGTCACAGTGGTCTGGTCTCTCCCTGGTGGATCTGCTGTTTCGGTCACAGTGGTCTGGTGTCTCCCTGGTGGATCTGCTGTTTCGGTCACAGTGGTCTGGTCACTCCCTGGTGGATCTGCTGTTTCGGTCACAGTGGTCTGGTCACTCCCTGGTGGATCTGCTGTTTCGGTCACAGTGGTCTGGTCTCTCCCTGGTGGATCTGCTGTTTCGGTCACAGTGGTCTGGTCACTCCCTGGTGGATCTGCTGTTTCGGTCACAGTGGTCTGGTCTCTCCCTGGTGGATCTTCTGTTTCGGTCACAGTGGTCTGGTCTCTCCCTGGTGGATCTGCTGTTTCGGTCACAGTGGTCTGGTCTCTCCCTGGTGGATCTGCTGTTTTGGTCACAGTGGTCTGGTCTCTCCCTGGTGGATCTGCTGTTTCGGTCACAGTGGTCTGGTCTCTCCCTGGTGGATCTGCTGTTTCGGTCACAGTGGTCTGGTCTCTCCCTGGTGGATCTGCTGTTTCGGTCAAAGTGGTCTGGTCTCTCCCTGGTGGATCTGCTGTTTCGGTCAAAGTGGTCTGGTCTCTCCCTGGTGGATCTGCTGTTTCGGTCAAAGTGGTCTGGTCTCTCCCTGGTGGATCTGCTGTTTCGGTCACAGTGGTCTGGTCTCTCCCTGGTGGATCTGCTGTTTCGGTCACAGTGGTCTGGTCTCTCCCTGGTGGATCTGCTGTTTCGGTCACAGTGGTCTGGTCTCTCCCTGGTGGATCTGCTGTTTCGGTCACAGTGGTCTGGTCTCTCCCTGGTGGATCTGCTGTTTCGGTCAAAGTGGTCTGGTCTCTCCCTGGTGGATCTGCTGTTTCGGTCACAGTGGTCTGGTCTCTCCCTGGTGGATCTGCTGTTTCGGTCACAGTGGTCTGGTCTCTCCCTGGTGGATCTGCTGTTTCGGTCAAAGTGGTCTGGTCACTCCCTGGTGGATCTGCTGTTTCGGTCAAAGTGGTCTGGTCTCTCCCTGGTGGATCTGCTGTTTCGGTCAAAGTGGTCTGGTCTCTCCCTGGTGGATCTGCTGTTTCTTGCTTCCTGTAAAAACAAAAACAAGAGTGCAAGTGCCAAAGGCCTCATCACATCCACAAACTTGTGTATGAAGTTGACTTCATCTGGTGAGAATCGACGAAAGCCAAACTCATCACTCACATCGTGCAGGAGCAGCTTGTCATGTAGGGGAGTGGCATCATTTGCAGAGGTGACCTCATCCACATTCATTTCTGCCTTGGTAGTTAGTGTTGCAATGCGAGACAGTCGCTCCATGGAAAGAAATACAGAGTTCCATCTTGTGTCATTTGGCGCAACAAAGCTAATCCCAAGCTTTTCCTCCACAGTATCAGAAGCCTTTGAACTCCGCTTAACCTTGTTCCACAGAGCAGATGCTTTTGCAAAAACAGCCCTCGACATTGCTTTGTAGCATTTTTCAGTTCTGTATCTTTGGCCACTAGATTCAAGGTGTGAGCCATGCACCTTCTGTGAGGGGGGAGAGAGGGATGATCCAAATCTGACAGAGGCTCAGGCTCCATCTGGTCATCTTCATCTGAGCTCTCACTGGCGGCAGCAAAGGCTGAATCTGGTTCATTGGCATCTTTACTTTCAGTTTCATCAAAGTTGACCACTGCACTGAAAAAAAAGGCCGTTGGATTAACATGATTTTAATATGGAAACCGGTTGCACACATTAAAAACATGTGTACTCAAAACTATTCCGTTATGTTAAAGACACACAACTATGTTATGTCAAAGAAACATGAAATTGTTATGTTCATTTGAATATTTCCTTTAATACAGGTATATTCATTTACCCTATGTTTAACCAACATGACTTTTTTATGTTCATTATAGGCTTTTAATATACTCAGTATATTTCATTTGTACCTGTTGAAGCCACATGAATGTTTTGTTTAAACTCCATGCTATAGTTTTCTGTTTAATCTACCTAGTGCTCAAGGGGTACATAAGATTATTTATTTCATGTGAATAGAGGCATGTCGTACATTCTTCTACAGGATCCATCCTAATCTCTTATATCTACAGCATTTATCAGAACATTTTAAAACAAATAGTCAATAAAGACAAACACATTTCTTTGAACAACATTCATGTATTTTTCTCAAAAAATAAAACAATATTAACAACCACCACACATCCAGATGAGCTTTTGGTTTTTCCATCATGCAGCCCCAGGAGAATTAACAAATACATTGAAAATAAAGAAATAGAAGAAATAGAAAAAGTTTGTGATGCATGTACATATACATTATTGTGTTAGAACACAGCAAGCAGGAAACTATTCTCCCGACCAAAAGAAAGGTTTATTGGGCCAAATGGCAATGAAAGGCTTATTTTTGTAACTCATTCATAGTAAACAATTAACAGAAAATGTCAACGCCTAGCCGAAAAAAGGAAATGTTCTTGCAAATCCATGATTTAAATAGTACCCTGCGAATATGAAAGGGCACTTTAATACAAAAAAGATATGGCATTGCTTTGGAAAAATACATGACAGTATAATAATGGCCTGGTTTCTCACCACATATGCACTAAAGAAAGTATTACAAATAAAAACAAGAACTGACATTTTGAAGTAGCACAATTAGTACATTCTGAAACACATGACAAGTGGTACATTCTGAAAACACATGACCCCAGGAAAAACCCACATTTCTGAAACATGCAAATCAATACAGCAAAAAGCATGAGCAAAGCAAGTGCAAGACAGTTGTATCGATGAAAGTCCAGTATGAATGCTGTAAAAGTGCACAATGGTCCATGGCAACAGCTCACTCAAACAGTTTGTTTTTAAACGCTTGGGCTTTCTTGGAGAGCATGTTGCCGTCTAGCTCCATTAACATTAGCTGGAGCACTTCGAACGTGCACTTCAGTTTAGGGGGGTCGTTCAGGTTCATTGCATACATTTGTCCAAACAGCATGGTAGCAGCTAATGCAATGTTGTCCACATCAGTTAGTACCTGTTGGCCTTCCAGGACAATCTGTCCTCTGGTCTCATCTGTCCTCTGGTCTCATCTGTCCTCTGGTCTCATCTGTCCTGTGGTCTCATCTGTCCTCTGGTCTCATCTGTCCTCTGGTCTCATCTGTCCTCTGGTCTCATCTGTCCTCTGGTCTCATCTTTCCTCTGGTCTCATCTGTCCTCTGGTCTCGTCTGTCCTCTGGTCTCATATGTCCTCTGGTCTCATCTGTCCTCTGCTCTCATGGTGGAATTGTGTTTGACAACATAAAGTCCCACCGTAATCCCCTGAATGGACCGCAGAATGACGTCTTCATCTTCTGCCTGCAGAGCGCACAGTCACAAAAGGAACAGAGTGAGATCTAACAAATCAATACATATATATACCCATTACTAAGTCCCTGTGTCTAACAAGTACATTTGGTCAGATTTCAGTACTTTTAAGCCTCCTTGTTATCTGATATACTCCTGTCTGACCTGATAAAGAATGTTTCATTTCCTGTATCAGTTTTAAATTAAAAGCCTTCTAGCTTTTCAGTGTAGTCTGGCTATTAAACCAAAAACAGGGATGTTCACTTACTTTAGGCTGTATACTATGTGGTGTTTCAATAAATACATATTTTAAAGCCAAACAAAAAAATCAAAAGGTCAAATATTACTTCTACTGACCACAAACTCTCTCATTGAGGTACACACACAGAGGTACACACACAGAGGTACACACACAGAGGTACACACAAAGAGGTACACACACAGAGGTACACACACAGAGGTACACACACAGAGGTACACACACAGCCCCTTGAGAAGACAATCCCGGCCTAAATCGACATCATCAACCTAAGTGAAGGGGAATAGGAAAATAAAGAATCTGTTTTGCTCAATGAAATGTGTACACTATTGACTCGATGTATAATTTCCTTAAAATGAATTCTTACTTGAGTCATGTTTGACATAATACAGTTCAGACGCTGGCCTATCTGTCCTCCTCTCTTCTCATAAACCTTCAGAAGTTTGTCAGACAGCACATCCAGCTGAGAGAGAAATCTTGATTGGAGGGGCAGGGTTGTTATACGCTTAAACTCCGCATTTATCAAAGAAAACAAAATATCACAGTCATAAAAATCAAGAAATCATTTCATTTTCTAAAGATGTCATGATTGTAGTTGTGTGCTTGCCTCAAAACGATGCAGAGAAACTAGTCCATGCATTTGTTACTTCAAGGCTAGCTTATTGTAACTCTTTATTATCAGGATGAACCAAAAACTCAGTTAAGTTGCTTCAGCTGATTCAACATGTATTGACCAGAGCACGGAGAAGGGACCACATCACTCCTGTTTTGGCTCTATAGTGAGAATAACTTTTTATATCAAGTACGAACAACCAGGTTAGACTACATTACATTTCATTTAGTTACGTTTTTTTCCAAAGCGACTTAAAATAAGTATGACTGATGTAAGACTACATATAAGAAACACCCTTATAGCCATGTAAACAAACAAAACATGATCACTTTGTGAAGGAGGCTTGATCGCAGAATGTTTGGCTTTTGCCTCTCACTTTCTGAATCACTTTGGCCTAATAAATCAGAACATGTGTATATCCCTGCAATGTTTGCAGTATGTAAATGTTATGAATAAATATTCAGAAATGGTCAGACTAATACCAGTTTTCAATTAGTTAAAGATCAAGTTTAAGTTAGTCAAGTAAATCACAGAAAACATTTGAATACTCACCATTTACTACAGAGCCTTTGGAACAATGTTCAAAGCAAGGCTGAGGTCAATCTTCTCCACACCAATTACCTATCACAGAAAAACAGATTTGAAATTATTTCGTTATTCACACACAAATAAAACAAAAATGTTCTGCTCCTTAAAGGCGACATTTACCATTTAATGATGTACCTTTAGGTTAATATGAACCGACTTCGGCCGAGATGGGCGCCTCCAGTGTAAAAAGCTACAGTTGCCTGTACAGAGATGTTTTCACCTCATGAACCCGAGCGCGATAAGTTCACCCAAAATTAAAAATAAATATCAGCGCTGTTTGAGCAACAGCCAACCCGATACATCTGGCCATTGTTGTCTGGTGTTCTTTATCAGAAAATACTTCTTGATAGAACTCGGCACAACAAGGTTGGTGGGTGATAGCCGCCGTGCTGTTGAGTTGCAATTATAACTTCCACAAGCTGAATGTTAAGACTCAGTAGCTTGGTGCTAAAGCTAGAATCAGTGGATATGTATTTTGCCGTTTAGTTTTCCATAGCACTCATTCATGCATATTTTACTTTTCCTCAGGACACTGACCATGAAGAACGATTGCTCAGAGGTGTGTCTGTGGCCATCCTCACCGTCATTGAAGATGATGATCATATCGCCAAATGTGCGAGACGTGGCTGTTGTGTGGGAAGGGACCATTGTACTGCATGACCTGCCAGACCTCTCTACTGCCTTTCCTCTTCAGCCTACTTTATGCAATGAACATGGATTATCCAAAGGAGATGAGGTATACCTTTGAAGCCATTCAGACTATCTTTTACGAGCTTGGCTCTCGATGCTCGCAGCGCATAAGGTCTAGGAAAACAAAGCTTTTGCTGTGAATGTTAATGGGGAAGCCAGATATTACTTTAATCTATGTTTTGCCTGTTCCAGTGCATTGTGGTTAGTGCTCATGTAAAACTTCACAGCATTCATTTCATTTTAAGCATATAAGTTCTCTTCTGAAATAGCGAATCAAAGAATGTGTGGATGTGTAAGTTGCCTGTTCAAAAGAGGGGCATATCCAGTATTTCTACTGTTCAAGTTCATTGTTAGTGATCAGGTAAAACTTCAATGTATGTACATGCTTGCACATGTAGTCATTTTAAGCATGAAGTCCCATTTGCCTGTGAAATTGAAATGTGTGGAATTGTGAGTTGCCAGTTGACAAGAGGCACTGGATTGTAATTATTATATTTGTTTATTTTTAAATTCTTTGATTGTGATGTGCTGAAGAGGCTGAGGCCTAATCTATCACAATGATGTCAGGTGTGTGAATCCTATTTTGACCTGATGGATAAAAGCAGAAGCAGAAACGATCCTCAGAATCTGTGTTCAAAAGGCCATCATCATTTTCTGTTTAAAACAGCTTTGCTAGATGTTTATTATGTCAATAAATGTCCTTAACGTGTGCTATGTTGCAAAACGTGCATTTTTTCAAATCCATATCTTCAGCATGTGAAGAATGCATGTTATCAACGTCTAGCAAAGCTGCTTTAAACAGAAAATGATGATGGCGTGGGGTCTGCGAGACACAGAGGAACTCAGCCTGAGCACACACACTCTCACAGCCAGGCTGTGTGTGTGTGGAAATCCGTTACGTCACTTTACTCAGGAAGTAAACAATGGAAAAAGAGAAATGTCCACCGAGGCGTTCTGGGGCAGCATAGACAGGTCTTCTCTGTGTTAGAGTTTTACTCCCTACAGGGTGTACTTTGAGGGTTTGTGACTCTGCAGACCGTTAACATGCAGAAAAAGCTTCATAACACACAAGGGGACGGGTAACAACCAGGAAAGCATGACATGGGACCTTCAAGAGAGAATGTTTTTCCTGCTTGTGGACAAAAGATGTTACAAGATGTTCATATCATTGAATCTGAATAAAGAAACTGAATAAATAATGGGCTCTTTTTTTGTTTGTTGATTTTAGTTTATTTTCAATGTCCGACATCAATGTTGATTGCAGCCTTCAGCGTGGCAATATCTCAATGTTGATTCAATGACTTTTTGCCATCTGGGAGGGCTCTGATGTGGGCTAAAGTATTGTTAGAAACTGATCAATCTGTTCATAGTACTGGCAGCAGGGTCTCTGCTGTTAGCAGGGTCTGAGACTCACAGAGACCCACAGAGCACCATGCAGCACATGGCTTTTCTACCCAGGAATAAGTCTTTGAAAGGCGGGGAAAAGTGGTGATAGTGATAGCAGAAATAGTGATTCCAATGCAAAGAGAGTTTACCAAGAGAACAGGCTGCTCCACAGCACTTTACAAGCCAGGAAAAGTGATTGAATCCTGGGTATACATGTTTTAAATAGTCTGATACCTCCAGGGCGCATCACCGTATTTTACAAGCCAGGGAAGGTGCCTGAATCCTGGGTAAACATTGTTTAATTGTTTAAGTGTTTTTAAATGTGTGGAACAGTGTTTTGTCACTTTCAAAACTCTCCCGTCATTGACCGGAGAAATGGGGTCGATGTTGTATTCAATCTGACCGTTAATATTCCAGTGAGACGAAGTACGTACAATGACCGGAGTGATCCCATGTTAATTTTGTCCCAAAACCGGAGCATTCCATCACCCTAATTTACGAAAAACCCCACCCGGTAAAATTTGACTGGAATCTGTCCGGATGGTGTGGCTCAAGGGGTCAATGGATGTCTAAGAGTCCGAAAGTTGACAATCCCCAGCATGACAAAATGAACTTTGGTGTGAGGCAATAGGAACGGAAATGTGGGTGAGATGGTGGAGATAACACACGTTGGAAGGGCGGTCGAGAGGATGTTACACCAGAAATGAGAGTGAGATACCTGTACTCATCTCAGAGGTACATATTGTACTTTTTACTGGACTACACTTATCTGACAGCTGCGGTTACTCTACAAAGGAAAAACCAGATCACCAAAGAGCAGTGAAGAGATCACTTTGTGTTTTTTTAATGAACGTACTCAAGCTGTGTCCAGGAAGCAGAACTCTACACAACAGAGGCTGCAAAGAGTCCAGTCCGACACTCTGGATTATTCTGCAAAATTACACAAATGTAATGACTTCCTATGTTTTGATCAAATGCACTGCAGGTTAGTATAGCAGGAAACTCTGTTAAAGATCCCTTCCCACAAATTCTATTCACAAACACATCTGATCCTGTGAACGCAGCACAGACTGAGACTCAGTCTAACCAGTCAGACTGCATTCTGTCATAGTGAGGTGAGGACACACACACACACACACACACACACACACACACACACACACACACACACACACACACACTGAGACGCAGGATAGGAAGCGCCTTCACTTCACTCCGTCTGACGGACGCTGAAGTTGATGAAGCTCAGAGGAGGCTGCTACTGATGAAGCTCAAGGCTAACAGTTCAGTAAGTAGAGATGTGATTGGTTGACGTTGTTGATTGTTGTGGTGTCAGAAACGCTTGAGTTGATGAACGTGTGATTGTTTAAAGCTGGGAAACAAGATGGCCTCCGAGCTGTGCGAGCAGAGAGAGAATGCAGGTTAGTTTAAAGAGTTCCCTGTGAGGAGGAAGAGGACTTCAGGCTGATGGGGGTCAGTCTGTCAGGAGGGCTACTGATGTGGAGGGGGAGGCAACGGTAGGGCACTAGGACCCAGCAGCCATCAGAGAGCTCACCTGGGCCTTTGCTCCTGAAACACCTGAGAGACTCTGGCTGCGTTTCATTGGTCGATCAACACGCCCTCCTGGCCCCCCCTCAGGAACTCTGATCTAAAGTCTAAACAGTGAAACTCAAACGTCTTAATGCAGTATTCTCACCTTGTTACATGTGTCCTGATAATGAAGAAGTGTACTTGTACTAGACTGTAAAGTTACAACATGTACTTACAGCCAATATCTGTATCTGATGGCATTAGAATATATTCTATAAACTGTCATTCAACGGGAACTGTTTCACTACTTTTGCTGACAGACTTTTAACATATTTCTAAGTTTTCTGTTTTCACAGAGCACATTAAGGTTTTAGTTTCTGATGAAACTGTGAGGGACTCTTTCTCTGTTGTAGTCTTCTCTTCAGGTGTTCTGTGTTAAACACCAGCTGAGCAGGACGGAAGCCATTTTGTTTCTTAGTCTTCACTGTAAAAAAAAAAAACTCAAGTCCAAACACGTCAACAAACGAAAAGAAAAGGTGCGTTCAATTCAGTCGGGAAGCTCAAATATGGGCCAAAAATAAAAGCTAAAGGTGTTGGAGGAGGGGGAGGAGGAGGGGGAGGAGGAGGAGGAGGACCTCCAGTGGTCACTCTGAGGAACTGCAGCTGGTTTCTGGTTTTTCACAGAGGAGGACGAAGGACTCAGATCTTTAGTTTCAGAAACATTAGTGAAACCACAGTGTGATAATAATCTGTTTCAGGTCCTCTATTCAACACTTCACTAAAGTACAAGTCTAAACATCAAAATATACTTAAAGTACAAAAGTACTCATTCTGCACCAGTTCATAATAATATGTTTCACATTATTTAATGATAATAATTAATGAATCCGTCTGTTCACTTTAATGTAACAGCTGGTAAAGGAGGAGCTTTTTCTTTTTAAAAAAAAGTTCATATACAGTACATTGTGCCTCGTGATTTTCACCAAGGAATCATATTTTAATATATAGTTAAGGCAGGACAATTTGGTGATTATATTTAGTGTTATTAATCTAGATCTGAAACGTTTACACAACATGTTCTTAACGTAAGTTATCACTTAAATGCAGGGCCGTGGGAAGTAGGGGTGCTGAGGGTGCTGCAGCACCCCCTGGTGGAGGACAGGGGATCTGCACTTCCACAAGATTAAATACAAATATAATAAATAAAATAAAATAAAATGAATTTTCAGCCTTGACGTAACAACATTCATAATTAAGTAAAGATAACACCCTTTTCACCCCGGTTACATTTTCCATTTGCCCCGTATGATGGGCGCTTTAAGTGATGAAAGTGGGGGATGTTGGCTTATCAGGCGCCCGCAGCTCACAGCCAGCGTGAGAGAGAGATAGATAGAGAGAGGGGGTGCACCTGTACCGGCGGGGAATGTTGTTAGCTTCTGCTAACGGATATAAGAAGCTCTTTCTACAATAATGTGGAGGGAGAGTTCTGTCCTGTCAGACTGAGAGGCTCAGTGAGGCAAAGGACTCTGAGTGTTTAGATAGTTCACTTTAGTCTAAATTATCTCAGTGGGTCTCAAACGTTTTGATCACAATTTATGTAAAAATATATTTCCAAGGCACTCCTTTATAATTATTAGGATAAATAAAAACAGGTTTGAAATCATTCCAATGTATACTATAGGACAGTAAACCAAAAATATATTTTAAAACTGGAGAGATTTAAAAATATGCATAAATAAATAAATGTTAACTGATGAGATATAAATGAACCACAACAATAAAATAAGTTAGCCTACATTTATTTGTTATTGGCTATGGTAGGTTATCGGTTATGTTCACATACTTATTTGATTATTAAAATGCAAACCGATCTTTTTCATATGGGTGTTTAGAGTTGTATCCCCTAGATCAGTCTCTAGTAATTGGGCGCTCAAAGTGCACCAGATTGAAGCATTTTACTTTACAATGTTAAAAAAAATCTTTCCCGGGGGGGCACCCCCGGACCCCCCTAGAGGATGTGAAGTCCACGCCCCAGTTAAAACATGTTCAATGTTCATGCAATACTAAATAGTATACATTTGAAGCCTTTTTATATAAGCTGTCCACCATGTCAATATGTTTCTCTGTTTGTAGTGTCTTTTGTAGAGGTTTTTCATTGCCAGCTAAAATCTTGCCTATAGGGCAGCAAATTGGTCAAAACCGGCCCTGGTGTCATCCCCACAGCACCCCCCATTTGAAACATGTTCCCACTGCTATGCTTAAATGTACTGCAGAAAAAGTAGAATACTTGCTTCTAAGATGTAGAATGGTAGAAGAATAAAGTAGCAGGTAATGAAGTGAACTAAAGTACCTAAAAGCTGAACTGAAGTACAACACCTGAGTCAAGGTGCAGCAGTGAAATCCTGCATCAGCTCCATCTGGTGGAGCTTCCTCTGCTCTGATTGGTCCTCACCACTGACTCAGGACAATAAGCAGACTCTTCTCTGTCCAATCACAAACTACTAGTGTGTTCCTTTATTAAAGGACCTAAAATAATACACAACATCAATTTATTGTTCGTTTAAAAAAGAAAAAATCAATACATTTATTTTCGTCATCTTTATTTTTTACCCTCCAAATCTTCTGCTCTGAACTCCAAACACAGTTTCCTGTTGGCTGTTTAAAATGTATGAACCTCTGAAACAGAGGAAGATTTTAAGGCTTGCTGAGCTCTTCAGAGTCCGTCCAATAGAAGTGATCTGCACAGAAAGGCCAAGAATAATCCACATGAAGGATATTCCTGAAGTCTTCAAACCGTCCTGAAGACCACAGAGCATTGAGAGGGTCTTTAAGACGCTGCAACTCACAGAGCCAACAACATGGAAACTGTCTCATGAGTGTTTTAGTTTGGAGGTGTGAGAGCTCTGTGTCCTGATGAGATAATGTGTGGTTCTCCAGCAGGTGGTTGTGTGTGTGTGAAGGTGTGAGCTCTGCTATGAATCCCTCTGAGGACACTGAACCCGCTCTGAGTGGGGACCCTGAACGCCTCACCAAAGCTCAGAGGTGAGATGAAGACCTCTGACTGTCCTCTCCTCCAGAGCTCAGCAGGCATTATTCACACTCTGTGTGTGTGTTGTGTTGAAGCCCAGAGCAGCAGCATGGACCTGGACCTGGACCTGGACCTGGACCTGGACCTGGACCTGGACCTGGACGTCGACCTCGACGTCGACCTCGACCTCGACCCAGCTGTGTGTCCATGAAGAGTGACCAGTCTATAGCTGCACCAATATATTTTAAAGGCCGCCCTTCAGAGACAGAGTAAGTGGACGTCATGTGACTTCATTATATCAGCAGCAGTAGAAAACTTGTTGTTACTGAAGAACAGAGACCTCTTATTGAAGCTGAGGGAGGGACTACCAAGGTGTGTTCAGCCTGAAGCCAGAGTGTAACGTGTCAGAGAGGCTCAATAAAAGAAGCCTTCAATACCATAGCAGGTAAAATAGTTAAAGCACTGTTTAAACAATAAATAAAGTTCAATTTGTCCACAAACTAAAGTGGTTTTCCATCATTATGGTACAGTTTCAGACCTACATGCTGTAGAATGAGCAGGTATCACATTAGGAATAAATGGGAGGCAATGAGAGAGCATTGGGTAGTCAAATAAATACATGACTTCATTCACCACAGTACCCTCTTGTATGTGCCGTCTTCTCTGTCTTTGTGGCTCATATATTGGTGTTCTACTGCAGATCAGTAAAATAGAGAATACTGAAAAAGAAAAAGGTGGCAGGAGATAACCAAACCTGCTGTGATCCAATCAAACAGCTCCGGACTAGAGTTCGGACAGGCTCACCAAATCAATATATTCTCAAGTATTCTGATGAAACAGGGTAAATATATCTGTCCCTGTTGTAACACTTACTGAGAAAATCACGCAGGTACTTTCTTATAAATACGTGGGTGTCCTGACAGACCCTTCTCTTCTAGAAAGACCACATAGAATCTGAAAAAGACAAAACAAATAATAGAGTAGAGAGTAGATAAAGTTTTATTTTTTACATCTGTGATTTTAGAGTATTTTGCAGTACTGTAATACTACACGGTACAGGTCCACCTCTTTAAAATCAAAACTGCTCCACCAGTCTATCAGAGAATCTGCTCAAAGGTCGTAGGTCAACATTTGAGAGCCTCTCTGAATCATCCTACCATCACAACCTTTAGAGGCTGGCCAACCACATTATCTCTGACCCAACCATGATTATGTAATGAGTGAAATCCCAGGTCAGATGAACATGGTGTCTTCAGTGACTGTGTTGTTATGGTAAATATCTGGTTCCTTGTTTCTTGTCTTGATGTTTGTCCTCGTTGACGTTATGCCAAAACACATTTTGGAGCATTCTGAATACTTTAACAATGACATCTACTTGGGGACGGTGGTTTTGGTCCCCAAAGGGAAAGGCGTCCCCAAATGACTGGTATGTGAGCTGATGAAAGTCCCCAATTTGAGCATAAGTAACGCACACACACATAGGTCACTAACATAACACTCACCATCGATGGCACCATTGTTTCCCCCTCCAATCAGGCACGCAACCTTGGCGTAATCTTTGACCCCACCCTCTCCCTCGAACCTCACATCCGCCAAACAGTCAAAACCTCAGTTTTCCACCTCCGCAATATTGCAAAAATCCTACCCTCTCTCACCCGCCCCGCAGCCGAACGACTAATCCATGCCTTCATTTCCTCCCGCCTTGACTACTGCAACTCACTTCTTTACGGCATCAGCACTACATCCCTCAACAGACTCCAACGGGTTCAAAATGCAGCTGCACGTCTCCTCACGCATACCAAATCATGGCATCACATCAGCCCAGTCCTCAAAGAGCTCCACTGGCTTCCTGTCTCCCATCGCATCAATTACAAAATGATGGTCCTCACCTACAAAGCACTCCACCATTTGGCCCCCCCTTATCTCACAAACCTTCTCACTCCTTATCAACCCCCACGGTCCCTCAGATCCACCGCAGCCGGACTCCTATCCATTCCCACATCCACACTCTGCAGCTTTGGGGACAGAGCCTTCTCAGTGGCAGCTCCTAGGCTCTGGAATTCCCTCCCCCAAGATCTCCGTGACTCTGAGTCCCTCACAGTCTTTCAGTCCCGCCTCAAAACACATCTTTTCAACTCTGCCTACCCATAAGCCCCCCTCCTCTCAATCAATTTCCTCTTGACTGCCTTTTTATTTATTTTACTATACTTACTTGTTTGCCTGTCCTTGTTTGTCTACCCTCCCTCATATTGTAAAGCGTCTTTGAGTCGTGAAAAGCGCTATATAAATAAAATGCATTATTATTATTATTATTATAGACAAACACACACATATACACATATACACACGCAAACACACACACACACACGCACACACACACACACATAGACAAACACACACATATACACACACACACACACACACACACACACACACACACACACACACACACACCGGGTGTTTGCATCCAAATCAGGTGAATCTTTAAAAACATTCATATGACTTTGAACTCCCCAAAAAATACTGTGCCATTATATCCTTTATAGTTTTGTATAAATTTGAGTAAATAGTGATTGTTTTTACAGCGAGAAGGAACAGCTTCGGGTTGGAAGAGGAAGTGTCCGGCTGCAAGTACAAAGAATACAGAATCTACTATCTGGTAATGTGGAGGAGTAAGTACCAGAGTTTTATTACAGATGATTGTGATTGCTGGCACTTGGTAGCCACACACACAAACACAAACAAACACACACACACACGCATGCAGGCAGACAGACACACACACACACACACACACACACACACACACACACACACACACACACACACACACACACACACACACACACACACACACACACACACACACACACACACACACACACACACACACACATATACACATATACACACACGCACACGCACACGCACAAACAAACACACAACCACACACACACACACACACACACACACACACACACACACACACACACACACAATGGTGTAATGCACAGTGATAGATTTTAGGCATTTTTATAATATATTGCATTGTAGTATTAATATTTTTTTTAATATTAAATAAAGTACATTTCTGTCTTTCTCTCAGTTCTCAGCAGCAGAGAGGAGAGTCTCCTGAGCCCAGCTGTGTGTCCATGAAGAGTGACCGGTCTAAGGGTCATCTGATTACATTCAAAGATGGACACCATCCTTATGGCCAAGTGTGAGTTTTTACAATGAATACAATCAAATGTCTTAGTTTGACGCAGATAAAAATAGCTTTTCCAAGTGTTACAGTATTGTATGCAACACTGTAAACATTCTTAATTTGGTGTGAACATTTAGTGAGCTAATTCCAAGTCAGATTTTCAGATAGATGCAGATTTCTTGAGAATATCTGCAGTGGTATGGGGACCTTGAGGTGAGGGATTGGGATTAGCTCCACTCTTTTTAAACGACTTTCCGATCTGAAGCCTTTTGGGATAAGCTGTAAAGAAATAGAGACTTGTAGCTGCAATTTACAAGAGCTTCCTGTCTGAGGGCCATATGTCCCAGCCTTTGTTGGTATCTGGGTTTTTGTTTTGCAGACACCTAAAGAAAAAGATGACTTTCACAGCCAAATAACAAAGTTGAAAGCAGAAATAAATCTTGCATCTTCCGAACATTGTCTTTCCATCAGTTCTCAGCAGCAGAGAGAAAAGTCTCCTGGACCCAGCTGTGTGTCCATGAAGAGTGATCGGTCTAAGGGTCATCTGATTACATTCAAAGATGAAGGTGGTTCTTCTGACACGCTGTAAGTATTTAAAAATGTTGATTTAACAGCTGGTCTTGGCCAGATACAGAATTGGTCGTCCATCAGGGTTGTTTGCATCTGTTTTTTCTGAATCATGGCAGAACAACCATCTTTAACTAACTGGTCTGTTGTTTAAATCAGTAAATGACTTCAATCTTTAAAACATTCATGTGAATTTCAACTACCAAAAAATGTGTCATTATATACTTTATTGTTTTGTAACATTAAAACAAATACAGTGATTGTTTTACAGTCGGAATTTTCCTTACCTCCAGCCAGCTTCTGTCCCCATCAGCCAGTCCCTTCTGGCTGATGGGGACAGAAGCTGGCTGGAGGTAATGAAAATGAAGAGTCTACAATCTGGTGATGTGGAGGAGTAAGTACCAGAGTTTTATTACAGCTGATTGGGATTGTTAAGACTTGGTAGCCTGGCTCCCACACACCAATCAACAATTCTGCACTTACGCACACATTGGTGTAATCCACAGTAATACATTTTAGGCCCTGCACAATTTTGTAATATATTGCAGAAAGTATTTTTCCAACACACACGTCACTTTTCGGGATGCACAACTTTACACACCCCCTTAAGGGACGCAACTTTCTGAAGTGTTAAGAGAGATGCTGTTAAGTGGAAAGTATTACTCGGACGCCCGCATTATCATAATCACTTGAGATTTTAGTTTAACAGAAAACAACGTCACTTTTGGGGAGCCGACAATTCCTCACACTTCCACAAGAGGGCATGTAGAGTTATACACAAATTGGGTGGAGTGGTGCACTTTTACACAAAGGCACTTTTTGGGAGAGTTCAGATTGCAATGCCAAAATACATTTTGGAGCATTCTAAATGAAATCTAATTGGGGACGGTGGTTTTCGTCCACTGAATTTTATCCAGATACACCTACCTCCTGGAAAGTTCTTGATCTGGCCAACTGTTGTGAGGGGTTTTTTCTTCACCAGGAGAATAATTATTCTGTCGTCCACCACAGTTGTCTTCCAGGTCTTTTGGTCTTGCTGAGCTCACCAGTGTGTTCTTTTTTTTAAAGAATACACCACAGTTGATCAGATTACTTTATTGTCATTACATAATGCAAGCAGACTATAACTAAATTAGGAGAGTCTGACCAGACAAAAGTTGTCGACGTGGTTCAAATGTGGAACAACGATTTACACACCTGCACAAAGGACTGCTGCTACGAATTTATGAACAAGCAGCAACTGAACAAGTTGCCAAATCATTAAAACAAAATGGCTACCACCATGAGGTGGAAAAGAAACACAAAGTCAGTAGTTACTGGTTTAAAAACACAACAGTAACACACATGTTACCAAATAGATCACCACACGACTTGTGTTGTACCTACTTGTGGCACAATGGACAGCACAATATGTATAAAATGGTTTATTTATTATACAAAGTTACTTTAAAACACTCCTTTGATAAATACTTAAATATTGTAAGGTTAAAATAACGTTAAATTAATGTAAACCAGTTACTTAGAAGATACAGTTCAGTCAGGGGTTTATACAATACTGAAAGTCCTGTCCGCTTAGAACCGAACTCCACTCCGGTTTCCCTTTTAGCCAGTTAGAAGGTGTATCTCAATGTTCAAGTCCAGTCCAAGAAATCCAGTGCCAGGAGTTACACTTTGCCGGCCCGTCGCACTCTGTCCCAATAGAGTCTGTATGCAGACCGCAGCAAGGAGGCGGATCCTAAAGGGGGTGTTTCCTAAAGGGTTATGAGCCCCGCCCCCCAAGTATTTCTTAAAGGTATGACGCTCTGTTTCTCATTTATTTTAATGCTTTGAATGAATCATAAACGAACTTTGAAAAATAATAATTAAAATGAATTTGCATAAAGAATGAAGAGTATACAACCCACAGAGAAGACAAATTAATTGACCTATTGACAGATCATAATGAATACAGAGTCAACCCTAACTCTAACCGTAACCCTAACTCATAAATTGTAGGTATATAATTTGTTACTGTTTGTGCAGTGGTAGTAATTATTATTCAAATCAATCAACTACGTTTTATGGAAGATATTGCTGTATATCATTTAACAACATGAGTAGAGGTTTCTGTACACCTAAAATACTGAAGTTGAAGTTACTGTCCTGATGTGTATCATTCATTTGTTCATGTTGTGTCTGGTGGTAAGATTAATTAATTAATTAATTAACGTATTTATTATTTTTGAAACATTACAATACACATCAAATACTAAACATGAAATGTATAGTACATACCAATACATTGTACAAAGGAAAATATATACAGTACATACAAAGAGGAAAGTCTTCATTAAACAGTTGGGTGAATCTGGAAGAAAATGAGGAATTGTTTACTATTCAAACTGTTTTTATTTGCACTTTCAACAGTAACCATTCATATCACATAAATGACACGAAGGTTTTTGAATGAGCTTTGATACTTATATTTTAATTGGATTGCCTATTAGTTTATGCAGCTCAAGGGGTCACATCATTTGTATAATATAACTAGTGTTTTTGCTTATCGATATTAGGTAGTTTATTATTATGTTACATTCTTTAACCTGTCTTTAATAGTGTTAGGTGAGCTATTAAGCATGTGTTAGATGACCAGTGACTCTTCTCTAATCATATTACTTTACCACATTTCGGATGATGCCATAACTAATGTTACATAATTATAGAAGACACATCCGAAGTGTTATTTTTACTTATTGATTAGCAGCCGACATTCACTGAAAGGATGCGTCCGTCTCTCGTCTGGTTCATTACAACCAGTAGTTACAAAGTGTTACAGTTACAACCTTAATCAACCAACCAAGCTAGCCATGTTGTCTATCCGAATCCATACCATATTATTTGATTAAGTTACAGTATGTAGGGCAGGCCTACTTATATTTCCAAGATAATACAACAGTACACAACAGTACACTAGCATCATCCTAAGTGCTGGTTAGCATCACAGCATATACGCCAGAGCTCTCAAGTCTCACGCATTTCACTCCATTCACACGCTCACACGCCACACCTTGTATTTCTCACACAGAGATTTCTTTCCAGGGTACCGCCCACCAAGTTGCGCCGCAATTTTGTAAACAAACTAGGCTTGTTTGAGATGCGTGCACTCCACTAGCACCCGTTGACATTCGCGATACAGAGGGCTTCATACTCCACTAGCACCCCCCCCCGTTGACATTCGCAATACAGAGGGCTTCATATTCCACTAGCACCCCCCCCCCCGTTGACATTCGCAATACAGAGGGCTTCATACTCCACTAGCACCCCCCCCCCCCGTTGACGAATGACTTCTTCTGCGAGGATTTATAAAAGCAGCTGGAATCCCTTAAGTTGCATTACTGCCACCTACAGTATGTATATCTGCTGAGTGTCATTATTCAATTGGATAGGGGATAGATAGGGGAGGATCGTATAGATATAGGATCCTCCCCCTATAGGAACCGCCCCCTGCCTGCGGTCTGCATCCAGACCCATCTCCTCTGTCCATCAGCCTCTGGTCGCGGAACCCTCGGTAAACAAACAAAAGGAGACTCAGGGGACAGCAACGTAACTTTCGTGACATAAAACCACAAGCCCAAAGACATGAGAAATAGCCACTTCCCTTAATTTGGAGTTTGTTTGAGCGTCGAATCACGATGGTTCGAGGAGCGTCTGGTCCAGCCGGCAGGAAGAGGAACTGCAGAGGTCCGTTCTTGTGGAGGAGCAGGAAGGATCCGGTCCGGTCCGGTCCGGTCCGGTCCGGTCCGATCTGCGGCGAGGCGAGGCAGCAACAGTCAAGAGAAGAATAGCTGTCGTCTAGCACGTAGTCGGCGTATTTATGTGGGAGTGGATTTGGCAACTGGCGAATGAGATCGCTGATTTTCACTGGGTGCCGGTGTGCCAATCGGCAGTGTCTGTGTCTTTGTTGTGACAGTTCGTTGAGGAGGTTAAATGAGCATGCAAATCAAAAGAGTTAATCGCTATATAGCGCACAACCTTAAAATCACAACAAGATCTACTGGAGGGAAAAAGGCACAGGAACACACACAGCCATAACATTTACGATCAATCCTGAAAGAACACAACATCTTTATATAACTGCTCTGTGTGTTTCTTTGTATGTAAAGTCTGTGGTGCAAACATAATGTAACAACATGATTCCTCACAGAGAGGACCAGCAGAGCTCAGAGGTTCCCAGAGGTCAGTCTGCCCAGCAGCATCAGACACAGCTGGACTCCACATTTACGGTCTGTACATGAATTACAGCTTCTTTTACATCTATTCGGTTCAGCATACCACCATGCTGCACTTTCTAAGCTCATACTTTACTTTTCATTTATTTTTCATTGTATTAAAGGTGGGGTAGGTAAGTTTCAGAAATCGGCTCAAATGGACTAACATTTGAAAGTACACAGCCAAGAAGAATCCGCCCCTTCCTTCAGACTTCCTTACAGAGCACCTCCTCCGCGAGAGCAGGCTGCAGTAACGTTACATATCAGGCAAAGCTAAACACATCTAGGTTAGCAATACTACACAGCCAAAGCAACTCCGATATCGACTCTGGTTTGACTTCTCCTAGTTTCCACTTTCTTTTTGTTCTTAATTTGCTCCGTTACATTTTTTCTTTTGCGACCAGTAGACGATGTTGAACCTAACTCTGCCATGGTGAAAGTGGCCGCCTGTTGCAGTACTGCTGCAGTGCACGCCCTATGACGGCACGCTCAATGAGGGCACGAGATACATTTGTGCTTGCACGAGATGGAAGGCTGACAGACAGGGCGGCAATCCAATCGGTTTGGTTGTAGTTTTTACAGTATTACGGGTTCCACAGATGACATCTTTTTATGGATTTGTTGTCAAAGCACTTCAGATATTCATTGCTATCGGGATGTTAAGAGCATTCCATGGAATATAACAAAAAGTGTATCTCGAGCCGGTTTCTGAAACTTACCTACCCCACCTTTAATAAACTTGTTTTATTCTGTTAAATCCTTCGTGGATTATGAGTATGTCCAACATGGATCTGATTAAATTCTTAGTTTGATTAGCCGCTTTCACACCGAGTACTTTGCCGTACTTAGTTCCCAGTACTTAGTCCCGCCGAACCCTTTAGTCCCGGAACTGTCCTAGTAGATCGCGTTCACACCGGAATAAGTTCCCTGAGGGAGGATTAGGCAAATGAAGCCGCTGACGTCACTTCTTCTTTTTCTGCTTTGGGTTTACTGGCAGGCCGCAAACCACTTCACGGCATAAACTGCCACCCGAAATCGCCACCCAATGTTCCACTGCAACACTCCCCACACACGCACACACAGTGTATCCGCGATTGTTACAATGAAGGCTCGATAATCAGTTCACGGCATATAGGTGTAAGCAGGGGTAAAGTGCTATTTTTACAAGTGGGAAGTGGACCTCACCTCCTCTAGTGGGGTCCGGGGCATGCTCCCCCGGGAAGATTTTTTTTTTAAATATTGAAGTTAAAAGCATCAATCTGGTGGACTTTGAGAGCAACATTAAGAGATCTATGGATACATCTCTCAACACCATATGAAACAGAACTGTAAGCAGATTTTCTATTTCTTTATAGATATTTTACAAATCACTCCCCTATTAAAACAAACCGTTCGAGACCCACTGAGATAACTAGACTAAAGTGAACTATCTCAGGGACGTGCACACATAGACTCTTGAGCACCTGCCCGTTTTGCCCTCTGGACAGCAATGTGCCCTTTTGAAAGTTCGTTTTTTTAATTTATATTTTACAGTTTACTGTATGTGGCTCATGGTAACATCGATCAATTCTGGATTAAAAGCTTCTAATATATACAACAATGCCCCAAATGTGCGTTGTAATTTTGTCAGACATCCCCACACGTGCCCCGCGGCACTCCCGTACGTGCACTGGCTGCAGCCCCTCCCTTCCCTGCTTTCAACGTGAAGGCGCAGCGCGCAGAGCAGACAGTCAGTCACTCAGTCAGACAGGCCACGGCGGGTGTGTGGTGCAGCAGCACGCAGCAACACGATTAAAAGTGCCCTAGTGACGACCAAGTAAGTAACCACCAGGTAACAAATACAGTGTATTGTTTAATCCCCTAAATCAGATGCCAAACTAAACTATAACCTCACTTCTTTTCTTGCATCCATCCATTTAGTCTCGTTGTGCACTTTGCAATTACGACATACAAGATGTGCCTTTAATAAATCTCACACTACTAAGGCAGCCGGCGGTTCCACCAGGGGCGACAATCCGGGGGGGGGGGGGGGGTTTGTCCCCCACTAGCTTCAGATTGGACCCCCCTAAGTCATTTAGAATAATAAAAATAAATGTTAAAATAATTAATGTTTTGATAATAAATCAGTAAAATCAGGCAAAAATAAGAATTAAATAACATAACCCTAACCTAACCCTAACCCTAAAACCGAAATAAAGTAACCAAAAACCGAAAAGAAACTAACAAAATCCGCCATTATCCGGCAAATCTTCGCGCACAATTTCGGAGCGCACAATTTCGGCCGCCACGACGACTCAGAAGGTGCCCTTTTTTTTTCTCTTGAGCACCTGCCCCTATAAATGTCTGTGCGCGCCACTGAACTATCTAAACACTGAGAGAGTCCTTTACTTCACCTGAGCTGAGGTTATCTGAGACTCTCAGTCTGACAGGAGAGAGATCTCCCTCCACCTTGTTCTTGAAAAAGCTCCTTATATCCGTTAGCTTGGCTAGTTAGCACCAGATGCTAACCACAACGATCTCCGGTAGATACCCACCGGTGCGCGAGCTCTCTCTCTCACTCGCTCGCGCACGCACACAAAATGGCTCGTGCCACACACACAGAGCAGAGCTTGAATGAAACACAGAGAGCCAGAAGTAAGCTACTTGTACTCACGAGGCCTATTATGTGCAGAATCCCTCTCGCTTTCAGGTGGTTTTGATTGAGTGTCCACACGTGGACGTTTAAGGACTAAAAAACGATCCATTTGTCACTTTGCTGTTAGCAAATAATTTGGCGCTCTAGCTAACAGGAAGTCACTCAAGTGTCACAAAGTAATTTAGCCTATGGGTAGGTCAAACATCTAATGGGTGCTGGCCATTGGCCTAATCATATCACCTGTGTTGGCTTTATGTTTTTGGTCAAAAATGTGTTTGTTTCACATTTGCATTGATGTAATCAATCATTTTTCTAATTTCATTTAATAAAAATAATAACAATAATTTTCCAAAAAAGCCACAAAAAGACAACAACACATATATGTATTGAGGGTGCTTAGGGGGTGCTTTGGCAATCCCGGGGGGTGCTTCAGCACTATTCCTGGGAAAAGTACTCCGGTTTGAAAGCGCCTATTGTGTCATTCATATAATCTGTTGCAGCTGCTGGAGGAGAACATCATCACTTTTGTGAAGAACGAGCTGAAGAAGATCCAGAAGGCTCTGAGTTCAGACTACCCAGAATGCTTAGAGAGTCAGAGGGAGGATGAGGAGGTGTTGGACGGTGAGGATGAAGAGCAGAGGAGGAGCAGCAGAGAGGCATTTCTGAACATCACACTGCACTTCCTGAGGAGCATGGAGCAGGAGGAGCTGGCTGACCGTCTGCAGAGCAGTAAGAGGGTTTCTATAGAGATTTAACAAGCTGGATAAATGTTGACTAAAGTCTCAAGAGATGGAACAAAGTATATTCAGATCCTCATTCTTTAAGGATGTATTTGACTCATTGATCTGATTTGTTGTGTGTTCATTCAGGACTAATTACTGGAGTGTGTCAGCGTGAACTTAAGTCTAACCTGCAGGAGAGGTTCCAGTGTGTGTTTGAGGGCATTGCTAAAGCAGGAAACCCAACCCTTCTGAACCAGATCTACACAGACCTCTACATCACAGAGGGGGGGTCTGCAGAGGTCAATGCTGAACATGAGGTCAGACAGTTTGAAACAGCATCCAGGAAACCAGACAGACCAGAAACAACCATCAGACAAGAAGACCTCTTTAAAGCCTCACCTGGAAGAGATGCACCAATCAGAGCAGTGCTGACAAAGGGCGTGGCTGGCATTGGGAAAACAGTCTTAACACAGAAGTTCACTCTGGACTGGGCTGAAGGCAAAGCCAACCAGGACATCCAGTTCATATTTCCATTCACCTTCAGAGAGCTGAATGTGGTGAGAGAGAACAAGTACAGCTTGGTGGAACTTGTTCATCACTTCTTCTCTGAAACCAGAGACGCAGGAATCTGCAGGTTTGATCAGTTCCCGGTTGTGTTCATCTTTGACGGTCTGGATGAGTGTCGACTTCCTCTGGACTTCCTCAACACGGAGATCCTGACTGATGTCACAGAGTCTACCTCAGTGGATGTGCTGCTGACAAACCTCATCAGGGGGAAGCTGCTTCCCTCTGCTCGCCTCTGGATAACCACACGACCTGCAGCAGCCAATCAGATCCCTCCTGAGTGTGTGGACATGGTGACAGAGGTCCGAGGGTTCACTGACCCACAGAAGGAGGAGTACTTCAGGAAGAGATTCAGAGATCAGGAGCAGGCCGGCACCATCATCTCCCACATCAAGACCTCACGAAGCCTCCACATCATGTGCCACATCCCAGTCTTCTGCTGGATCTCTGCTTCAGTTCTGGAGGAGGTGTTGAAAACCAGAGAGGGGGGAGAGCTGCCCAAGACCCTGACTGAGATGTACATCCACTTCCTGGTGGTTCAGTCCAAAGTGAAGAACATCAAGTATGATGGAGGAGCTGAGACAGATCCTCACTGGAGTCCAGAGAGCAGGAAGATGATGAAGGCTCTGGGGAAACTGGCTTTTGAGCAGCTGCTGAAAGGCAACCTGATCTTCTATGAGTCCGACCTGACAGAGTGTGGCATCGATATCAGAGCAGCCTCAGTGTACTCAGGAGTGTTCACACAGGTCTTTAGAGAGGAGAGAGGACTGTACCAGAGGGACCAGGTGTTCTGCTTCGTCCATCTGAGCGTTCAGGAGTTTCTGGCTGCTCTTCATGTCCATCTGACCTTCATCACCTCTGGAGTCAACCTGCTGTCAGAAGAACCAACAACCTCCAGGCGTCCTAAAGTCTTCAGAGCCAAACCTGAACTAACACATCTCTACCAGAGTGCTGTGGACCAGGCCTTACAGAGTCCAAACGGACACCTGGACTTGTTCCTCCGCTTCCTCCTGGGTCTTTCACTGCAGACCAATCAGAAACTCCTACGTGGTCTGCTGACAGAAACAGGAAGTAGCTCAAAGACCAACAAGAAAACAGTCCAGTACATCAAGAAGAAGATGGATGAGGGTCTGTCTCCAGAGAGAAGCATCAACCTGTTCCACTGTCTGAATGAACTGAATGATGGTTCTCTAGTGGAGCAGATCCAACAGTCCCTGAGTTCAGGAAGTCTCTCCTCAGATAATCTGTCTCCTGCTCAGTGGTCAGCTCTGGTCTTCATCTTACTGTCATCAGGAGAAGATCTGGACGTGTTTGACCTGAAGAAATACTCTGCTTCAGAGGAGGCTCTTCTGAGGCTGCTGCCAGTGGTCAAAGCCTCCAGGAAGGCTCTGTGAGTACAGAAACATTCAAATATGTAAGGGATAATGTGCAGCGACGCGGCCTTCATGCCGATCTAGATCCCTCCGCTTCGCGTCGGGCTCCTGATCGGCCTGTCGGTGTTCTTTTCCCCATCATGACCAAGTCGCTGCACATTATCCCGCTTATTACACGGCCACATTCTCAACAAAGTAACGTTATGACTCCCACTATTAATTGAAATGCTTTTATGGATTTAGAAAATGATTTTATTGATTTAAAAAATAGTTGTATGTATTGATTTAAATTGACATGCATCCGCTAAGAAAAATACTCCGTTGTTACCGTTTGAACTAACGTAGCAACGGCCGGAACTGCTTCGATAGCGTTTTTGAGGAGCTTTTTGATTGCAGATTTGAAAACATCGCTGCTTGCTTTAAAAGTAGCACAATTCATTATGTCAAACCTTGGGAAGTATCTAGATATCCCTGCCCTAATGCCAAAGTAACTGCACACTGAATATGTGTCGCCGTTTGATGTCTGTGTCTGGACCGCTGCGTAAAAGGAGGGTTTTTGCCCGTTACTTCTCCGCTGTTTTCTTGTCGCTCTTGTCTTGTCAGTTAGAAAGCAAACTGCATGCAGTTTGCTTTTCGGCCAAACTGTATATAGTTAAATCGAACGGACTTCTTTCTGCAGATGTGAGCGTCCTTAACAACGGTCAATAAGTCCTTGACAGCGGTCTGTCTGTTCGGTATTAACAACGTGTCACGTGTTCTGAATTGACCAATCAGAATCGAGTATTCAACTAAGCCATTTATCAATACAATGTCTATCCCGCTTATTACATGGACACATTCTCAACAAAGTAACGTTATGACTCCCAATATTAATTGAAATGCTTTTGTGGATTTAGAAAATGATTTTATTGATTTAAAAAATAGTTGTATGTATTGATTTAAATTGACATGCATCCGCTAAGACAAATAGTCGGTTGGAGCAGATATTTCCAACTATTTTGAAATAGAAAATGGTATTCCCCAAGGGAGTGCAGTCAGTCCAATATTATTCAACATCATGATTAATGATATTTTTACATGCTTAGACACATGCATACAATCGGCTCTGTACGCAGATAATGGGTCTATTTGGATGAGGGGAAGAAATGACCCATACGTAATGGAGAATATAGCTAGAGCGATTACAAAAGTGGAGAGGTGGTCATATAACTGGGGATTCAAAATGTCAGAAAGCAAGTCATGCTATATTGTATTTACAAACAAACGCAAGATTGATGGCCAACAGCTAACACTATATGAGCGTCCAATGAAAAAGGTGAATGAGTTCAAATACCTAGGACTGTGGTTTGATAGCAAATACACATGGAACATGCATATTAATCAAGTGGAAACAAAATGCAAAAAAGTATTACATTTATTGCGAGCTGTAGCTGGATGCAACTGGGGCGCAGATAAACAAGCATTAATAGACATTTACAGATCAATGATGAGGTTCACAATAGACTATGGTTGTATAGTATATGGAGCAGCAGCAAAAACATCGCTTTTAAAAATTGATAGAATACAATATAAAGCATTGCGGCTGTGTATTGGAGCAATAAAGTCATCCCCTATTAATGCAGTTCTGATAGAAGCAGGAGAGACACCGCTGGAGATCAGAAGAGAGAGACTTGCTCTGTCATACTGGGTCAGACTACAAGGAAGTGGAGAAGAAAATATTCCAAACAGAATATTACAGGATTGCTGGGAATATGCAAAATTCCAGGGACGTGGGTTTGGCTGGACGAGTAAGGAAAGAACGAGGGCATATGGAGTGGAGAATATCACGTTTGCCAAAGCAACTCCATTTAGCAGTGTTCCCCCATGGCTGTTCCCAGAAGCTAACATAGATATGAATATCATAGAAAGGAAAAAAGAGTGGCAAATAAATGAAGTGGGAATTAAAACAAGTATGTATCTGAACGAAAAGTACTACAATTACCTACAAATCTATACAGATGGCTCTAAGAACAAGGAAGAGCGTGTTGGAGTTGGCATGTACATCCCAGACTTTAAAATATCTATTTTAAAAAGAACATCTGATCAATTATCAGTGTATACAGCAGAAATGCTTGCTGTAATAATAGGATTGCAGTGGGTTGAAGAGGTCAGACCAGATAGGGTGGTGATATGTACAGATTCATTGTCCATATTACAAAGCATACAATCAACAACAACTACTAGAGAAGACATTCTCATAGAGCTGAATCATAGCCTGTTAAGACTGCACAGAAGCGGCATAGATCTGCAGTTCTGCTGGGTGCCTGCACATGAGGGGGTGAAAGGGAACGAGTGTGCTGATAGATTAGCAAAAACTGCACTACAAAAGCAAATAACATTACCAGTTCAACTTGGTAAAGGAGAAGGAAAAGCAGTCATTAATAAGAAAGGGATGGAGATCTGGCAGAAAAGGTGGGAGAAAGACCAGAAAGGCAAGGACTATCACAAAGTACAAAATACAATTACAATTAATATTCATAAAGAAAGAAACAGAAGGGAGGAAATCATGATGGCTAGACTCAGAATAAATCACACGGCTTTGAACAGTACGCTGTATATCATGGGGGAAAGTGACAGTAACAAGTGTGGGAACTGTGCAGTAAAAGAAGATGTAGAACATATCTTGTTACACTGTGACATCTATAAAGCGGAAAGAGAACAATTAAAGGCTAAAGTCTTAGAGGCAGAGAGGGAGTGGAGTGTGGTTGGTGTTTTGGGAACAAAAGGAGAGGGAGTAAAAGCTACCACAAAGGCACTGTTTAAATTCTTGAGTGAAACTGGGGTAGGAAAAATAATTTAACATTAGGTCAGGAAAGAACATAGATTTGTTTTGTTTGGTTTTATTTATTTAATGGTTTTATTGATTTATTTATTTATTTTAATTTTATTTTGATCAGAACATAGGTTAATGAGTTGGAATGATGTGATGATGCATACTCATGTACAGTAGGTGGCGGTATGCACCTTTTAAGTTGTTTGCAATCCGCCAAAAGCAAGAGAAGAAGAAGAAGAAGAAGAAGAAGAAGAAGAAGAAGAAGAAGACGACAAATAGTCCTTTGTTACCGTTTGAACTAACGTAGCAACGGCAGGAACTGCTTCGATAGCGTTTTTGAGGCGCTTTTAGATTTCAGATTTGAAAACGTCGCTGCTTGCTTTAAAAGTAGCAGAAGTCATGATGTCAAACCTTGGGGAGTATCTAGATATCCCTGCCCTAATGTCAAAGTAACTTGCAACTGAATATGTGTCGCCGTTTGATGTCTATGTCTGGACCGCTGCGTAAAAGGAGGATTTCTGCCCGTTACTTCTCCGCTGTTTTCTTGTCGCTCTTGTCTTGTCAGTTAGAAAGGCCAAACTGTATATAGTTAAATCGAATGGACTTCTTTCTGCAGATGTGAGCGTCCTTAACAACGGTCAATAAGTCCTTGACAGCGGTCTGTCTGTTAACAACGCGTCACGTGTTCTGAATTGACCAATCAAAATCGAGTATTCAACTAAGCCATGTAATAACATGAAGTAGTGGTGGTCTAATGGATAGTGAGGTGGGATGAAGATCGGAACGTTGTGAGTTCAATTCCCGCCAGGAACACCACCACTCGTGTGCCCTTGAGTAAGGCACTTAGTCCTCAGTTTCTCCAGGGAGAATGTCCCTGTAATTGGTAATTGTAAGTCGCTTTGGATAAAAGTGTCAGCTAAATGAAATGTAAAGTAAATATTATGCTCATCTTTTAAAAATATTGTTTGTACTTTCTTTATCAGACTGAGTGGCTGTAACCTGTCAGAGAGAGGCTGTGAAGCTCTGTCCTCAGTCCTCAGCTCCCAGTCCTCTAGTCTGAGAGAGCTGGACCTGAGTAACAACGACCTGCCGGATTCAGGAGTGAAGCTGCTGTCTGCTGGACTGGAGAGTCCTCACTGTGCTCTGGAGACTCTCAGGTCAGGATTCATCAATATGTTGAGCTCCCTTTTGAATATGTATTGATATATTGGGCTGCTGTTGCCCAGAAGGGAAATAGGCAAGTACCAATGGGAGGGTTATTGATTTGATCCCCTCTCCATGAGGTTAACATGTCAAAGTGTCCTTGGGCAAGATACTTGCCCTCAAATTATTTTCTAGACATTGTATTGAAGTGTTTGTTAGTTGGTTCAGTAAAAGCCTAAGCTGAAATAACATGTAGGATTACTGGATGAGTTTTCTAAGTTCACTGTACTCAAGTTATTTTTCAACCCAGTTGTGATCGTCAATTTTCAGACCCTGTGTAACATAATATACTTTACAGTTTTTCTGTTTTGCCCGGGAAAACATGTTATATAAAAACATAGTCCACTTTAACATTTGCTTCCATTTATTTTTGTTGTCTCCTCAGATTGAGTTTATGTAACCTGTCAGAGAGAAGCTGTGAAGCTCTGTCCTCAGTCCTCAGCTCCCAGTCCTCTAGTCTGAGAGAGCTGGACCTGAGTAACAACGACCTGCAGGATTCAGGAGTGAAGCTGCTGTCTGCTGGACTGGAGAGTCCTCACTGTACTCTGGAGACTCTCAGGTCAGGATTCTTATTTTATCTTAAATTATTGTCTCTCTCTCTCTCTCTCTGCTTATTTACAATCTCCTTCTTTCTCTTCCTGTTTTTAATTCAGTCAGGTAACCAAACACAAAGTCTTCTTTTGTATTAAACATTAATAAAATACAGTTGATGTAAAACACTCATCCTGTTACTGATTAATGCCATCGTGGAGAAGAGACATCATGAACATTGGCATCACAGATGTGAAGCAGTATTGAGTTGCATATTTTGAATAAGGAATAATATGCGATAAGGCAGTCATTCATGAAAAAGAACACCCTGAAGTTATTGATTTTATGTTGTTGTTTATTATTTTCTCCTCAGACTGAGTGGCTGTAAGCTGTCAGAGAGAAGCTGTGCAGCTCTGTCCTCAGTCCTCAGCTCCCAGTCCTCTAGTCTGAGAGAGCTGGACCTGAGTAACAACGACCTGCAGGATTCAGGAGTGAAGCTGCTGTCTGCTGGACTGGAGAGTCCTCACTGTGCTCTGGAGACTCTCAGGTCAGGATTCATCAACATGTTGAGCTCCCTTTTGAATATGTATTGATATATTGGGCTGCTGTTGCCCAGAAGGGAAATAGGCGATAACCAAGGGGAGGGTTATTGATTAGATCCCCTCTCCATGAGGTTAACATGTCAAAGTGTCCTTGGGAAAGATACTTGACCTCAAATTATTTTCTAGACATTGTATTGAAGTGTTTGTTAGTTGCTTCAGTAAAAGCCTAAGCTGAAATAACATGTATGATTACTGGATGAGTTTTCTAAGTTCACTGTACTCAAGTTATTTTTCAACCCAGTTGTGATCGTCAATTTTCAGACCACACAGTATGTAACATAATATACTTTACAGTTTTTCTGTTTTGCCCAGGAAAACATGTTATATAAAAACATAGTCCACTTTAACATTTGCTTCCATTTATTTTGTTGTCTCTTCAGACTGAGTGTCTGTAACCTGTCAGAGAGAAGCTGTGAAGCTCTGTCCTCAGTCCTCAGCTCCCAGTCCTCTAGTCTGAGAGAGCTGGACCTGAGTAACAACGACCTGCAGGATTCAGGAGTGAAGCTGCTGTCTGCTGGACTGGAGAGTCCTCACTGTACTCTGGAGACTCTCAGGTCAGGATTCATCAACATGTTGAGCTTCCTTTTGAATATGTATTGATATATTGGGCTGCTGTTGCCCAGAAGGGAAATAGGCAAGTACCAATGGGAGGGTTATTGATTCGATCCCCTCTCCATGAGGTTAACATGTCAAAGTGTCCTTGGGAAAGATACTTGACCTCAAATTATTTTCTAGACATTGTATTGAAGTGTTTGTTAGTTGCTTCAGTAAAAGCCTAAGCTGAAATAACATCTATGATTACTGGATGAGTTTTCTAAGTTCACTGTACTCAAGTTATTTTTCAACCCAGTTGAAATTGTCAATTTTCAGACCCTATGTAACATAATATAACATCATTTACAGTTCTTCTGTTTTACCCAGGAAAACATATTATACAAAAACATAGTCCACTTTAACATTTGCTTCCATTTATTTTTTTGTCCCTTCAGACTGAGTGTCTGTAAGCTGTCAGAGAGAAGCTGTGAAGCTCTGTCCTCAGTCCTCAGCTCCCAGTCCTCTAGTCTGAGAGAGCTGGACCTGAGTAACAACGACCTGCAGGATTCAGGAGTGAAGCTGCTGTCTGCTGGACTGGAGAGTCCTCACTGTACTCTGGAGACTCTCAGGTCAGGATACATCAATATGTTGAGCGTCCTTTTTTGGATGTATTTAACTTACTATAGTAAATGAACTATTTTTAAACCCGTTAAATTATTCTTTGCTGTTGTGTTCAGGTGCAAATCTACACACTCTTCTCCCTTTCTACTTTTGACACATTTTTAACATTGGCTTTCAATCCACCATGTATGCAAAATGTTTGCCATCAGTTCAAATAATGTAGGATTCCTCGTATTTATGATTATAGGGTCTTAATATTTTGTTTTTGAATTTGTAAAAAGGAGTAAATGCCGAAATTTTAATTTAAATGTTTGTCCCTTCAGACTGAGTGGCTGTAAGCTTTCAGAGAGAAGCTGTGCAGCTCTGTCCTCAGTCCTCAGCTCCCAGTCCTCTAGTCTGAGAGATCTGGACCTGAGTAACAACGACCTGCAGGATTCAGGAGTGAAGCTGCTGTCTGCTGGACTGGAGAGTCCTCACTGTGCTCTGGAGACTCTCAGGTCAGATTTCTTATTTTATCTTAAATGATTGTCTCTCTCTCTCTGCTTATTTACAATCTCCTTCTTTCTCTTCCTGTTTTTAAATCAGTCAGGTAACCAAACGCAAAGTCTTCTTTTGTATTAAACATTAATAAAATACAGTTGATGTAAAACACTCATCCTGTTACTGATTAATGCCATCGTGGAGAAGAGACATCATGAACATTGGCATCACAGATGTGAAGCAGTATTGAGTTGCACATTTTGAATAAGGAATAATATGCGATAAGGCAGTCATTAATGAAAAAGAACACCCTGAAGTTATTGATTTTATGTTGTTGTTTATTATTTTCTCCTCAGACTGAGTGTCTGTAAGCTGTCAGAGAGAAGCTGTGCAGCTCTGTCCTCAGTCCTCAGCTCCCAGTCCTCTAGTCTGAGAGAGCTGGACCTGAGTAACAACGACCTGCAGGATTCAGGAGTGAAGCTGCTGTCTGCTGGACTGGAGAGTCCTCACTGTGCTCTGGAGACTCTCAGGTCAGGATTCATCAACATGTTAAACTTATAGCCAGATAAATTGCGATGTACATTAATGATGGATACACTCATAACCTTTTGTTGCATCTGCTTCAATAACATTTGTTATTGTTTTTTGACTCACTCTTGTTTGAACTGTGTGTGTGTGTGCGTGTGTCTGTGTGTGTGTGTGTGTGTGTGTCTGTGTCTGTCTGTGTGTGTGTGTGTGTGTGTGTGTGTGTGTGTGTGTGTCTGTGTGTGTGTGTGTGTGTGTGTGTGTGTGTGTGTGTGTGTGTGTGTGTGTGTGTGTGTGTGTGTGTGTGTGTGTGTGTGTGTGTGTGTGTGTGTGTGTGTGTGTGTGTGTGTGTGTGTTCAGGCTGTCAGGCTGTCTGGTCTCAGAGGAAGGCTGTGTTTCTCTGGCTTCAGCTCTGAGATCCAACCCCTCCCATCTGAGAGAGCTGGACCTGAGCTGCAATCATCCAGGAGACTCAGGAGAGAAGCTGCTGTCTGCTGGACTGGAGGATCCTCTCTGGAGACTGGACACTCTCAGGTATTATAAACATATACAGTGAAGGAAATAAGTATTTGATCCCCTGCAGATTTTTTAAGTTTTCCCACAAAGTAAATTAACAGTCTATCATTGTAATGGTAGGTTTATATAAACATTGAGAATAAGAATATCAAAAAGAAAATCCAGAAATTGACATTATATAAAAGATAAAAATGTATTTCCATTGAACTGAGTGAAATAAGTATTTGATCCCTTTGCAACAAACAAGGATTCTGGCTCCCACAGACAAATAATTCATCTTCCTTTAAAAAAGTACTCCTAATCAACTTGTTACCTGTATAAAAGACACCTGTCCACAGAATCAATCAATCAGATTCCAATCTCTCCACCATGGGCGAGACTGTAGAGCTGTCTAAGGACCTCAGGGTGAGACTGTAGACCTGCACCAGGCTGGGATCGGCTACAAGACCACCGGAAAGCAGCTTGGTGAGAAGGAGACAACTCTTGGTGCCATTATTCAGAAGAAGAATGTGTGTGTTTCTAAATGGAAGAAACACAAAATGAGCATCAATGGCCCTCGGTCTGGGCTCCACACAGGATCTGGCCCCGTGGGGTATTGATGATCATGAGAAAGGTGAGGGATCAGCCAAGAACTACACAGGAGGAACTTGTTAATGATCTCAAGGCAGCTGGGACCACAGTCACCAAGAAACCTATTGGTAACACACTACACCATAGTTGATCAAATCCTGCAGTGCCTGAAGGCCCCCTGCTCAAGAAGAACACGAGAGGCCGTCTGAAGTTTGACAACGAACATCTGAATGATTCAGAGAAGGCTTGGGAGAAGCGGATGAGCTCAGATGAGACTAAAATGTTGATCTTTGGCTTCAACTCGACACGCCGTGTTTGGAGGAAGAGAGATGCTGACTATAACCCCAGAACACCATCCGTCAGGCATGGAGGTGGAGACATTCTGCTTTGGGCTGTTTCTCTGCTGAGGGGACAGGAGGACTTCCCTGCATCGAGGAGAGGATGGACGGGGACATGTCCCGTGAGATCTTGGTCGATAGCCTCCTTCCCTCAGCCAGGACACTGACCATGGGTCATGGAGGGGTCTTCCAGCAGGACAAGGACCCTGAACATACGGCCAAGGCAACACAGGAGAGGCTAAAGAAGAAGCACCTTCAGGTGATGGAGGGTCCTAGCCAGTCTCTGGACCTTAATCCCATAGAAAATGTGTGGAGGGAGCTGAAGCTTCCAGATGCCAAGCATCAGCCTCAACACCTGAAGGATTTGGATCTTCAGAGAGGAGTGGACCAACATCCTTCCTGAGATGTGCACAGACCTGGAGACCAACTACAAGAAGCGTCTGACCTCTGTGTGACCTCTGTGTGTCCAACAAGGGTTTCTCCACCAAGTCCTAACACATGTTCTGCAAGGGGATCAAATACTTATTTCACTCAGTTAAATGCAAATACATTTTTATCTTTTATATAATGTACACTTCTGGATTTCCTTATTGATATTCTTTCTCTCACTGTTTATATAAACCTACCATTCAAATGACAGACTGGTCCTTTCTTTGTTGGTGAACTTACAAAGTCTGCAGGGATCAAATACGTATTTCCTCCACTGTGTGTATGCCAAGACAAAAACATTGAAGGGAACTAAAGACACGGGATAAGACTCAGGCAGCAGCTCTGTGTTTACAGAGAAGACACGACAACAAGAAATACATCTTTATCATTTTAGATTCTGATCTCCATTTTAATGCTCATTTTAATTTGCTGACCAAAAACTGCTTTTATCATTTTGGCAATAGAGTCAAAATCCATCCAACAACCTAAACACAGCAGAGATCATCCCACTCCTGATGGACCCCATCTGCACTGGCTCCTGTATCTGAATTGATTCTGAAGTGCTTCTCCTATTTTTAAAGCACTAAATGGCCCCTCCCTCTTTTAAACACAATGATGAACTATCAGATGTCCTGTGAATTCATCATAATAATAATAATAATAAATGGTATGGTCAAAGCACCTTTCATTGCTCAAAGCAAACCCAAAGTGCGTTGCATGAAAGATGCTTTTAAATAAAGTTCATTGATTTTCCTCTTCAGATTCCAGGTAAGAGAAACACTCATTGACTGCTGCTAGCAGATGCTGAGGGAACACTAACTGAACACTGATCAACTCTTACATCTTATTCTCTGAGAAATAATAATTGAAGTTAATGAGCTTTATTTATCGACTGATCTAAAATGATATCGTGAACATGTAGCTTCATCTGTGGAGAATAACAAAGCTCTGAGTTTGAGAGTGATGTAATGTCCATGTCTCCATGCTACTCTGACCCCCCCCCCCCCCCCCCCCCCCTTCTTTCAGGATGGAGCCTGCTGGAGTCCGATGGTTGAGACCCGGTCTGAGGAAGTGTGAGTGTGGTTTAATTTGATTCATGAAAACAAAGCAGCCACCATCTTCAAATGTAACCTTCATCATCAAAGTGTCAATAAATGAACAGCTGATAGATGAATAACTGCTGCTGTTCCTCTCCTCAGATTCCTGTGAACTCTCACTCGACACAAACACAGCACACAGGAACCTCAAACTGTCTGACAGCAACAGGACGGTGACATGTGTGAGAGAGAAGCAGCCATATCCTGATCATCCAGAGAGGTTTGACCCCTGGTGTCAGCTGATGTGCAGAGAAGCTCTGACTGGTCTCTTTTACTGGGAGGTCGAGTGGAGAGGAGGGGTTTATATATCAGTGACTTACAGAGGAATCAGGAGGAGAGGAGAGAGAGAGGACTGTTTGTTTGGAAGGAATGATCAGTCCTGGAGTCTGATCTGCTCTGGTGGTGGTTACTCTGTCTGTCACAATAACACAGTAACAGACACCTCCTCCTCCTCCTCCTCCTCCTCCTCCTCCTCTGGTAGAGTAGCAGTGTATCTGGATCATCCTGCTGGCTCTCTCTCCTTCTACAGAGTCTCCTCTGACACACTGATCCACCTCCACACCATCAGAACCACATTCACTGAACCTCTCTATGCTGGGTTCTGGTTCTGGTCTGGTTCCTCAGCGTCTCTGGTTCCTCTGTAGGAGGAAGAGTCTCCTCCTGTTCCAGAGACTTCCTCCCTGCTGCCCAGAGAGTTCAGTCTGTTCAGGATCACAGCTGATGTTAGACCAACGTTGTTTAAAAATATATTTCCATCTATTTGTTTTTAACCGTGGTGTACTTGTTATGTGTTTTTACTTATTGTTCTTCTTTATTATTAATAATGTCTTCCTGCTTTGTTATATTTGAATATACAGTCTACTCTTTTCACTTTATCTGCACTATACATCTTTTGATGTAATAATGTAGATTTCCACTTTTCGGGACAAATAAAGGAATTCTGATTCTAAAAATATGCTTTTGCTTCAGATTCAATATCTTCACTGTGATTCAGGAAAGTGCAACAAACATCACTTCACACACAAATACAGATAGAAATCAAACACATGGAAATACAGAAAAATAAATAAGATTTAAAGAAAAGAAAACCTCTGGAGCGCTCTCTGAGCTTTCAGTTAGTTTGAACAACAACACGTCTTTCTGTTGTGTTTGCAGTTTTTTTTGGCGAGAGAGATTTAGTTTAACCGTAGGACGAATAAATAAATAATAATAATAATAATAATAATGTTAATAATAATAAAAAGGAAATAGAAATACTATACAAAAATAATCACAATTATAATAGTAAGAAATAATAATACAAAAATAAAAAATAATAATAAACACTCAAATTAAAACAATTAAAAATAAATAAAACAAGACAGTGATAAAAATACAAATTAAATACATTTAAATAGAAAGACTTTCAAACAAATATTAAAGTGTTTTTTTTTTCGTTTTAAATTGTAAAAGACAAAAATATAAATAAATATGATAAAACATTACATAAAAACTTTACAAAATATTATTTAAAAACCAATCATTATAATAAAATAGATTCAAAATAAAGATGTGTTGTGTTTTGGCCACTCAGTCGTGTACAAAGCTTTTCTGTGTGCTGATTTCAGAAAGAGACAGAAACCAGTTTGTGGCTCAGTGGTTAGCGCAGATTCAAGATTCAAGGCTTTCATTGTCACGTGTGCATAGCAACCGTGTAGTTATGACAACGAAGATCTGAGGTCACAGGCTGCTCCATCAGAGCAACACAATAACACAGATACAACAGTACAAGTAAATAAAATAAAAATATAGTAGAAACAGTGCAGCCCATAACCAGTGCTGCTGTGTGAATGAGAGCTCAAACCCTGAGCCAGGGAGACGAACACATACTGGACTCTGAATACAAATCAAATCTCTCTGGCCAGAACTACAGAAAAGGATAGGGGACACGTCTGCTCCCCCATGAAGTGGAACCACTGTACAGATCTTAACCTCTGCCTAACGTTGGCAGTAACATAATAAACTTCTAATGTACTAAAGACTGGTGTTTACATGGAGTTTGTCCTCGGTTCCCCTCCTCCACTCCTCCGCTCGCATCTCCTGTGGGCGGGACTAAGACGCAAGGATAGGAGTCGAGGAGAGAATTGAGAAAGGGCTATAGGTTTTGAAATATCATTGGGATAACAGGTAGAGGTCGTAGAAACAGGCTTTAACGCCCTCTCACAGTCTTCATTCATAAGACTAGCGTTACGGGGCGGGATGAGTGTCTTCCTAGTTGGTTCAGTTAGAAAGATATTGACAGATCAATGACTCAAACAAAATCGTCGTCTCTGAACAACCACAGTAAGGTAGACAACAAGCTCTAACCCCTCTTTTCTATCAAAACAAGCCAATACACACCGTCAGGGCCGTGGGAAGTAGGGGTGCTGAGGGTGCTGCAGCACCCCCTGGTGGAGGACAGGGGATCTGCACTTTCACAAGATTGCAGCTGAGGGAGAGAGAGAGAGAGAGAGAGAGAGAGAGAGAGAGAGAGAGAGAGAGAGAGAGAACCGGTATCGGCGGGGATTGTTGTTAGCTTCTGCTGCGCTAATGGATATAAATATTTCCAAGGCACACCTTTATAATTACTAGGATAAATAAAAACAGGTTTGAAATCATTCCAATGTATTCTACAGTAAACCAAAAATATTGTTTAAAACTGGAGATTAAAAAATATGCATAAATAAATAAATGTTAACTGGTCAAATAAGATATAAATGAACCACAAAAATAAAACAAGTTAGCCTACATTTATTTGTTATTGGCTATTGTAGGTTATTGGTTATGTTCACATACTTATTTGATTAATAAAATGCAAACCGATCTTTTTCACATGGGTGTTTAGAGTTGTATCCAGTCTCAAGTAATTGGGCGCTCAAAGTGCACCAGATTGAAGTATTTTACTTTAAAATGTTAAATTAAAATACCCCCGGACCCCCCTAGAGGATGTGACGTCCACCCCCAATTAAACATATTTATGCAATACTAAATCAATTTGAAGCCTTTTGATATAAGCTGTCCACCATTTCAATACGTTTATCTTTTTGTAGTGTTTTGTAGAGGTTTTTCATTGCCAGCTAAAATCTTGCCTAGGGCTGCAAATTGGTCAAAACCAGCCCTGATGTCATCCCCACAGCACCCCCCATTTGAAGCATGTTCCCACGGCTATGCACACCGTCCTCCGAGCTGCTCAACTTCTATCTGAATGCAGGGACAGTCTACAAAGTGCAACACGGAAAAATTATAATTCAAAAGTAGTCAATAATTCCCTTCCCACATTTCTACTGTTTATATTTGAGTTTTTTTTTTAATGATCAATAACCCCTCTGCTATTCAGTAAAGTGCTTCCACTTCATGTTCACATAAATGGTCAAATGATTCAAATGAACGGTTCAAATTCACTGATTGTTTTAAAAATGTCGTGTAATTGAAGCTTTATTTTTCTGTCAATTTATTTAGGATCTGTAAACAGTACCAGCTACTTCTATAATTTTTTATCGTCACCTTGTTTAAAAATATATACTGCTATTTAGTTTGTTTTAACCATAGTGTAGCCTACTTATTATTTGTTTTTACTTATTGTGTTTTGTATTATTAATAACGTGTGCCTACTTTGATATATTTAATATACTTCTGCACTATAGGCTACTTCTGCTGTTGTAATTCCGTAAATGTCCCATAAGCAAGTGTACTGTATAAATCAGGGGAAACCCCATCGTGTAGCAGCTGTACTCTTCCAGCCGCCTCTTTTGTGTTTGTTTTCCTTTTTCCTGTCTGTGTTGTTTGTGTGGGCGTGGTGGCTGTCATTCCTGGCTCCCGGCTCAACCTCCACTCACCTGCTGCAATCAGCTGTGCACCCTCCCCGACTACACACCTGATTCCCATCAAGCCATTTACAACGGCATATCAGCGGAAGCTCCACAACCTGTCAGTGCCAGATCGTTGTAAAACCACAGTGGTATAACTCCTAGCCTACTTAGCATTGTTAAGCTATTTCCTCAAACCTGGATGTTCTTCTTACGTGTTTTCTTCTTGAGCTGCAGGATCATTCTCCGACCGCCGTGTTGTCGCCACCAGCCGGATTATTCTTCCCGCTCCTCCACCTCAAGATAAACCTTTTTTCAACACTCTGCCGTGTCCTGCGTTTGGGTCCTCTCAGATACCGTAACACATCGATGTTCAACAGTTTCCTCCGTCCGTAGTTCCCAAATCCCCATACCTCGTTAGCTTACAGAAATGTTTTAATAAATGAATGTAAGTGAACATAAATGTAGAAATACATGAAAGATATATAATAATGTGTGTCCTGTTTGTTCTCAGTCTATATTTATTTATTTTTTACATCATTTTCTTTTAGTTAAAGTATTTATTTATTACTGTATTATTTTTATTTCTGTATCTATTTCCAGTTATTTATATTAGTGTTCCTGTATTTATTCAAACATGTATTTATTTATTCTTACCTATGTCATGTTCTGTCCTCCATAGATTGCAAGGAGGCTAGATGGAATAAAACCAATTTGAGCCAAGACTAAATACACTTGAGTGATGAACCCTGGCCCCCACATCAAGAACCAATACTCAGACCTCTGGGCGACCTTCAGGGTCATAAATGTGCAAAACAATGTCTCTGCCCGACCCTGCTCAGCTTCTGAGATATACGAGATCGGGCAAGACTTTATATATATCTCATTATCGAAAATACTTCATTACATTCCATGTATACAAACCAAATACGTATTTTTATAGCATTATGTTGCGAATAAGCACCACTAAAACAGAATGGAACAAAACAAATGCATTGATAAAAGACTATAACAAATAGAAAAAGTAAAATTGTGAAATGTATGGTTTCAGAGAAATTCCGTGAACAAGAATAAAAGACAAACGCAAAGATCCTACGAGAAATTACGACAAAACAAATACAAACATAATTTAAACTATGATACAGAAATAATAAGAACACAGACTTAGTACAACTGATCAATTGTGTTCAGGAATAAACAAATACAACACAAAAAAACAGATTGTATTAACAGAATAAGTGACACAATAGACTTTGTAGATCAGAAATAAAAGTACACAAGAAAAACTTAGCAGTAGTTTTACTCCTAATACCTAATACAACGAAACATTAGAAATGATTTGTTTATCTAAAGGGGTAAATGGATGTCTAATGGTGGTTACTCTGTCTGTCACAATAAGAGAGAAACACACACCTCCTCCTCCTCCTCCTCCTCCTCCTCCTCCTCCTCTGGTAGAGTAGCAGTGTATCTGGATCATCCTGCTGCTCTCTCTCCTTCTACAGAGTCTCCTCTGACACACTGATCCACCTCCACACCATCAGAACCACATTCACTGAACCTCTCTATGCTGGCTTTGGGTTCAGCTCTGATTCCTCAGTGTCTCTGGTTCCTCTGTAGGAGGAAGAGTCTCCTCCTGTTCCAGAGACTTCCTCCCTGCTGCCCAGAGAGTTCAGTCTGTTCAGGATCACAGCTGATACATAATTGTAACCATAGTGTACTTATGTGTTTTTACTTATTGTAATTCTTCATTATTAATAACGTGTGCCTACTTTGATATATTTAATATACAGTCTACTCTTTTCACTTTTTCAGCACTAAACCTCTGCGGTTGTAATTCTGTGAATTTCCCCTTTTCTGGACAAATAAAGGAATTCTGATTCTGAAAATATTTTGTATTTCTTTTGCTCAATTTAAGTTAATATTGAACTGGAAAAAGATTCAATAACTGCGCTGTAATTCAGGGAAGGGCTACAAAAAGTCACTTCACACAAGCAGACAGCAGAACTGTAGAGCTCATCACTTCTGTATAAATCACATCTGTGTGCCATATCACAAAGTTCAAACATGTAATTAAAATCGTTATTATTAAATCAATTGTTTATTTCATTTACTGAGGTCTTTAAAATTATTCACAACATGAAGTACATAAGCAGTGGAATGATAGGATGTCTCTAGGTCATTAAACCGTCTTACATTCAGTTTAATTATAAAAATAAATATAAAACTAGGAAATATAACATTTTAGTTGTATATTTCAGCACAGCAGGGGGTCATGGTGGACCTGGAGGTGCTGACCTGGTGTGAGGGAGATCACCTGGGCTGGTTCAGGGAAAGAAGGAGAAAATAGACTGTTATAAACCACAGCTAGATATTAAGATTAGAAAACTTATTTTGTGAAGAATAAATCTGTACGACATGCTTTTGTTGATTCAAACATATTTGTATTATTACAGAAAGATTAAGACTTATTTTAAATATGAAATAATGTGATTAAATGACATCAGCTATAGTTGACTTGCTAACTGCTGCAAACCAAGGCTAGATATTGAGATCAGAAACCTCCCTCCTCTGTGTCTGTTTGAGCATCTGTGCTTGAGTACAGGAGTGGGATCTGGGGAGCAGGTGCCAAGCTGCTGTCACTCAATCAGCTGGGCTTTATATACCGGGCTTCAGCTCCACCAAGCCGTCAGATCGTAGATTCTGGTACACAGCTACTTGATCATGGGCTTGCCTGCTAATTGATACTTGAGTTGTTTGTCCAAGTTTCTAATTCCTGTTTCTGCAGTCATCCTGCCTGACTCCTACCTCCAACTAGTGATGGTGAGATCAAGCCTTATGAAGCTCTGAAGGAATACTTTTGACTTTTGATTTATTTGTTTTATTATGTTCTCCTTATAGCATTGTGAAGCATCTTGAGATGACGTTGTTTTTAAAGTGTGCTATATAAATGAAATGTATTATGATTATTATTATGATGATTATTATTATTATTATTATTATTATTATTACTTACTTGGCGCATTTCTTGTCCACTCTCTATTTTTCTCACATTACTCTTTGTATCGTTCTTAGTTTGATTGTAAATGTTGGGACACTGATTTCAACTTGTATATACTATTGGTAGGATTTGTATCTTCAATTGTATTCATCTCTAATCTGTATGAATCTGTGCTGTCCTGTTCTTCACTCTTATCCTGCTGCTGTTAAACTACTGAATTCACCCACAGGGATTAATAACGGTCCATCATATCGTAAACTTTCCAGCCAATTGGTTCACAAAAGGATTCATCTCCTGAGGCTCCATCTGAACACCAACCCCCACTGTTGGTCAAAGAGTGTAAAACAGGCAGATATGATTATCAACAGTGTGATCTTTCTTATACCGAGTTCCCAATGAGTAAAGCCTTAGAATAATTCAGACTTTTTTTAAATATAGAATAATATGATTAAATGACATCAGCTATACATAATTTACTTGTTAACAACCTAATGTAACATTACCAGTGGCTAAAGGAACAGCTTAATCTTATTTAATTGGCCATGCTCCACTTTATTTCATCGCCAGTGGTGATCTCAAATAAATGGTTAAAAAAAGTAAAGTAAAAGTAAAGTTTCTGGTTCCTTTTCAGCCGAGCTAGCTTGTTAGCTAATTTGCTAGCGGGCTACTGGTGTCACAAGCGCAACAGAACATTCTGTTTCACGTAACGGCCTAACTGAGTCTCAGTCTGTGCTGCGTTCACAGGATCAAATGTGTTGAGATGATTCCATTGTTGACAGTGTCAGGTTATCAGTACGTAAACAGAGGGATCCTGCTTCTCTAACAGAGTTGTCCAGTGTGTTGGACTCTTTGCAGCCTCTGCTGTGTAGAGTTCTGCTTCCTGAACACAGCTTGAATAAATACGTTCATTAAGACAACAGAGACCGACCTCATCACTGCTCTTTGGTGATCTGGTTGAACCTGTTACTGATCATCCTTAGCACAGATAGTTTGGTGCCATCATTATATTCCCTGTACTCACTGATCAGCCAGAGAGATCAGAACCAGCTGTGCAGAGACTCTCATCTGTACAGTAACCACAGCTGTCAGATAAGTGTAGTAAAAAGTACAACATGTACCTCTGAGATGAGTACAAGTATCAGGTAGCACAACATGGAAGTCCTCTTAGTTGAGTAAATGTATGAAGTGTTGGACACGTTGCAGACAGAGACGTTGATACTGTCAGTGATGAGGATCTGTTCTCAGCTGTGTGCTGGGCCGTGGGAAGTAGGGGTGCTGAGGGTGCTGCAGCACCCCCTGGTGGAGGACAGGGGATCTGCACTTCCAGAAGATTAAATGCAAATATAATACAAAAAAAACGAATTTTCAGCGTTGATGTAACAACATTCATAATTAAGTAAACATAACTCCCTTTTCACCCCGGTTACATTTTCTATTTGCCCTGTACGATGGGCGCTGTAAGTGATGAAAGTGGGGGATGTTGGTTTATCAGGCGCCCGCAGCTCACATCCAAAGTGTGAGAGAGAGAGAGAGAGAGAGAGAGAGAGAGAGAGAGAGAGAGAGAGAGAGAGAGAGAGAGAGAGAGAGAGAGAGAGAGAGAGAGAGAGAGAGAGAGAGAGAGAGATAGATAGATAGAGGGGGTGCACCGGTACCGGCTGGGATTTGTGTTAGCTTCTGCTGCGCTAACGGATATAAGAAGCTGTGTCTACAATAATGTGGAGGGAGAGCTCTGTCCTCTCAGACTGAGAGGCTCAGTGAGGTAAAGCACTCTGAGTGTTTAGATAGTTCACTTTAGTTTAAGTTGTCTCAGTGGGTCTCAAACGTTTTGATCACAGTTTATGTAAACAAATATTTCCATAGCACACCTTTATAATTATTAGGATAAATAAAAAACAGTACTGCGTGTTGCATACTATATATAGCTACAGTAGCCAAACATATTGTTTAAAACTGAAGAGATTTAAAAATATGCATAAATAAATATTAAATGGTAAAATAAGATATAAATGAACCACGAAAATAAAATAAGTTAGCCTACATGTATTTGTTATTGGCTATGGTAGGTTATTGGTTCTGTTCACATACTTATTTGATTAATAAAATGCAAACCGATCTTTTTCACATGGGTGTTCTAAGTTGCACCCCCTAGATCAGTCTCTTGTAATTGAAGCATTTTACTTTAAAGTGTTAAAACAAATCTTCGCGGGGGGGCTCCCCCGGACCCCCCTAGAGGATCTGGAGTCCACACCCCAATTAAAACATGTTCATACAATACTAAATACATTTGAAGCCTTTTTATATAAGCTGTCCACCATGTCAATACGTTTATCTTTTTGTAGTGTATTGGTGATAGAGTTTTTTAATTGCCAGCTAAAATCTTGACGAGGGCAGCAAATTGTTCAGAACTGGTGTCATCCCCACACCACCCCCCATTTGAAACATGTTCCCACGGCTATGGCTGTTCCCACGGCTATGGCTGTGTGCGTCACTCTTTAGTGTCCCCTGGTCTCCCAGCTGTGTGCTTCACTCTTTAGTGTCCCCTGGTCTCCCAGCTGTGTGCGTCACTCTTTAGTGTCCCCTGGTCTCCCAGCTGTGTGCGTCACTCTTTAGTGTCCCCTGGTCTCCCAGCTGTGTGCGTCCCTCTTTAGTGTCCCCTGGTCTCCAGCTGTGTGGGTCACTCTTTAGTGTCCCCTGGTCTCCCAGCTGTGTGCGTCTCTCTTTAGTGTCCCCTGGTCCCCCAGCTGTGTGCGTCACTCTTTAGTGTCCCCTGGTCTCCCAGCTGTGTGCATCACTCTTTAGTGTCCCCTGGTCTCCCAGCTGTGTGCGTCTCTCTTTAGTGTCCCCTGGTCCCCCAGCTGTGTGCGTAACTCTTTAGTGTCCCCTGGTCTCCCAGCTGTGTGCATCACTCTTTAGTGTCCCCTGGTCTCCCAGCTGTGTGCGTCTCTCTTTAGTGTCCCCTGGTCTGTTCTCAGCTGTCAGAGTGCAGCAGGGAGCGGCTGGGGGTTAATCTTTAACTACGATATAAAGTCATATACAGTTTGAAGTGAGAGCTGCAGCGTCACACTGCTTTATCAGAGTGCTGGACACAGAAGACTGATGAAGAAGCAGAGGAGTTACTCCTGATGGAGCACATGGTCAGATCAGCAGGAAACTCTTCTTCTACACAGACCTGGTCCTCACAGCTGATGGAGCACATGGTCAGATCAGCAGGAAACTCTTCTTCTACACAGACCTGGTCCTCACAGCTGATGGAGTTCATGAGAAGAAACTGAGTAAGTGGGACTTTGATTCATTCAGTGTCTAATGTTTCAAACAGCTGCTCTTTGTGGGTTCATGTGTTCACCTCCTGTCTTTAGAATGACAGCACTCAGTTTATCTGACAACTGATGTTAGAAACTACAGCTCACTGTCTTTAAAGTCTACATGTAGAAACAGATGTTATTTCCTCATCACTAACAAATATAATGACATTAAAGTAATAATGAAGCCGTGTGTCTGTCTCCATCAGGTGGCTGCAGGTTATCACCAACATGGAAAGGTATCACACTCAACACTTCACATGATGTTTGAAACTGTTTCACCCTTCAACATGTTCTCTCTCACTGACTGGCTGTTTACTGTCTCTGCTCTTTCTCCTGAACATTGACTCATAATAAACCTGTAAATCTATAAAACACATTCAGATTGAATCCTGATACTGGACTGCAGTTTGGACTTTGATGCTTCTCTTATCTTACGAAGGCTCATATTCCATATTTATTGAGGTGTCTGTGGGTCAACGTGCTCTCATAGAAAGATCTCTGTTAATTAATAACTCAGAAACAACAAGGGATCTGAGGAGAAGTTAAGATGTCTTAAGGACTAGTTGCATGAATCTGGGGACTAGTTATAGGAATTTAGGGACTATTTGCAGAGCACAAGGGACTAGTTGCTGAGATATATATGGGCTACTTGAAGGGATCCAGAGACTAGTTGATGATATATTTTCCCCTGATTTTTCAGCAGCATGACTCATAACAAACCTGTAAATCTATAAAACACATTCAGATTGAATCCTGATACTGGACTGCAGTTTGGACTTTGATACTTCTCTTATCTTATGACGGCTCATATTTCATATTTATTGAGGCGTCTGTGGATCAAAGGGCTCTCATAGATAGATCTCTGTTAATTAATAACTCAGAAACAGTATATTATTGTTTTGATGGAAAAAATAGTCTTTGAAGTAAGAACCAATCAATGCAGAGAGATCTGAGGACTGGTTAAGAGGTCCAAAGACTAGTTCCAGAGATCTAGGGACTTGTTGCAAAGACTTGTTTCCCTACTTTTCCCCTGAACATTGACTCATAATGTTGATACTTCCCTTATCTTAAGAAGGTTCATATTTCATATTTATTGAGGCGTCTGTGGATCAAAGGGCTCTCATAGATAGATCTCTGTTAATTAATAACTCAGAAACAGTATATTATTGTTTTGATGGAAAAAATAGTCTTTGAAGTAAGAACCAATCAATGCAGAGAGATCTGAGGACTGGTTAAGAGGTCCAAGGACTAGTTCCAGAGATCTAGGGACTTGTTGCAAAGACTTGTTTCCCTACTTTTCCCCTGAACATTGACTCATAATGTTGATACTTCCCTCATCTTAATAAGGTTCATATTTCATATTTATTGAGGCGTCTGTGGGATAAAGTGCTCTCATAAATGGAATGATCATTTCTACTCTGTTAATAGTAGTTGAACCTTTTCATATTTAAGTTTGTAGCAAGTACAGTGCTGCTGCTGGTGTGTGTGTGTGTGTGTGTGTGTGTGTGTGTGTGTGTGTGTGTGTGTGTGTGTGTGTGTGTGTGTGTGTGTGTGTGTGTGTGTGTGTGTGTGTGTGTGTGTGTGTGTGTGTGTGTGTGTGTGTGTGTGTGTGTGTGTGTGTGTGTCTGTGTGTGTGTGTGTGTGGTTAAGATGTCTTGTTGCAAAGATCTGGGGACTATTTAAAGAGATCTAGGGACTACTTACAGAGGTCCGGGGACTTATTTTGGATCTCTAGGGATTCTTCGTAGATACCTGAGGACTAGTTGCAGATGTCAAGGCCAGAGTCACAGAGATCTAGGGACTAGATCCAGAAGTCTTTGGGACTAGTTGCAGAGACCACAGATCAAGAGAAATGGTGTTGGGAAGCTTATATTAGGTTTTACACAGACAGGAAGTATCATTCTGGACATAACCCGGACTCTGGGCCTTTCAGATGTGCTGAGTTCTAATCCATGGTCAACAGTATTAAACCATAGCACATCCAACTATAAACCAAATACAAGAAAACGAATAGGCTTAAAAATGTATACAAACATGTACAAGTTTGAATACAAATGATGAACATGATGTGTAAAAGACACGCATTAATGGCAGTTAAAGGACTTTTACTCTCCAAATCGACTGAAAGCAGAGGTCTAAATCTTGTATTGTCATACATTTCCCAAATTGGGATTCATAAAATACATCTTATCTCATCTTATCTTTTTCCTATCAGTTCCCAGCAACAGAAAGAAAGGTCGCCTGAACCCAGCTGTGTGTCCATGAAGAGTGATCAGTCAAAGGGTCCTATGCCTGACTGCAAAGATAACCCCCCCTCTTTTAACCCGGAGTAAGTATATGAAGCCATTGATTTAACGGATGGGCTTGTTGTTGTCATCCTCAGTCAGATACTCATGTGGTCTTCCATCATTGAGAAATCAGAGGGTTTTTACTTTTATTAGAACATGATTTCTGAATTATTGGCATAATATCTGACAATTCCCAAATTCTAAGCTAAACCATTGATCCAGTAAAGCCGCTGTGATTTCCCTCTGTTTATTGTGCGATACACAGGACATGTGTGTTCTTCACTGAGGCTTTCCTTCTCTCTGCCATGCAATTCATGGTAAACATCCACGCTGGAAATATGGGAAGTTTGGGTTGAACTTGGTAATGTGATTCATTTGGGGTAATTTGTAAGTTGCTTTCAACGTTAAAGTTTGCACAATAATCACAAGCGTCAATGCGTTAACATTAACAGCCCTTATTTTAATATTGTGTTGTTATACAGACATGAAGATCTCGTAACTGTACACATTACTCACACTCAAAGCTCTGTGTGTGTTGTGTTACAGGCCAGAGCAGCAGCATGGACCTGGACCTGGACCTGGACCTGGACCTGGACCTGGACCTGGACCTAGACCTGGACCTGGACCTGGACCTGGACCCAGCTGTGTGTCCATGAAGAGTGATCGATCGATGTACAAACCAATATATTTTAAAGGCCGCCCTTCAGAGACAGAGTAAGTGGACGTCATGTGACTTCATTATATCAGCAGCAGTAGAAAACTTGTTGTTACTGAAGAACAGACACTTCTTGTTGAAGCTGAGGGAGGGTCAACCAGCCTGAAGCCAGTAACATTCGAGTTTAACGTGTGTGACGAAGGTAACTTTGTCACTGTGGACTGACGGCTTCGGGCCTTGTAACTCAGCACTTTAGTGAACAGTTTGCACTTTATTAGCGTGATTCCACAGTACAGTTGGCATTACAGATTTGCACATAATTTATACTAATTATCGAAGTAGTATTTATTAACTGATTAAACCGTATTGATTGGAATGTCGTCTGGCAGGTGCTGGTCGGGTCCTCGGCTCCGCCTGAAAAGATAGGGGAGTTAGCGAGAGCGCCGAGAGTATTTATGCTGGTGTAACGATGACAGCGGTTGAGAAGAATCAGGGTGCAAATAATATGTTGAGGGTTTGAAAATCATGACGTTAAGTTGCATTAATTGTTAATTGTGTAAAGTTGACATATCACTTCCCCATGTCTGTGGCTGCTTATTGTGTGCACCGGGTGCCCTGTGTTGTCTCCTTCCCCCTCACCTGTGTCTTGTTAGTCTGTGTGTGTATTTAGGTGCTGTTTTCTTGTTGGGCTGGGAGTAGTGTGTGAGATTCATTTCATTTCATTTCAAACCTTTATTTAGACAGATTGGTCCCTTGAGATCATCGATCTCATTTACAAGGGAGACCTGCATCATTTAGTTCCACATGAAACATAAAAACAACATACAAACAAACAACAGAGGATATCATATTTACATATCAACATTTACAAATACCCAGAGTGTCAGAAAGCATTTCATTTAGACGTGCCTTAAATACATTCAGAGAAATAAAAATGCTCAATTTCAATTTAGCCTGTAGACTGAAATTGAAATTGAGCATTTTTAGATCTTTGTGGCTGCAGGATGTGTTCAAGGAGAACAGCAGGATTGAGGCTTTGAACTATTTGCACATGATTTTAATAAATGCCCACGTCGGGTTATATTTTTGGACGTTCTGCCTCTGCCTCCTTGCTTGGTCGGGCCGCTCAACGGTCAGCTTCACAACGTGTCAGACTGGTTCAATAAAAGAGACCATCTTTAAAATCGCAGAGAGTATACATTAGTAGTTAACTATAATACTTAACAGAATGACGTCTACTTGCGTGTGAGATTAACACACACATAACGTCAACACTTGTAATGTTTTTATTATCCTGAATGGCAGAAGTCTGTTTCATTCTGCTGGTATATTGTAGCTGACTGAACCGAGATAAGAAAGTAATAATTGATATTTATCATTGCTAATATTCAAGTAGAGAACACTATAGGCAGACAGACAGATATATATACACAGAGGGCTCTTCACAAAGACAGAGCTGGGGAGGGCAGCAGCTGAACACAATCAGACTATCACAAAAGCAGGAAATCACAAAGACAGGAAGTAAAACTGAAGTTACCTACTGTAACTCCAGCTTCTATGAGTAAATGACGCAGCCCTCTAAGGCTATTGCTATTGGGTAATCCCCCTGCGCCCCCACGCAGCACTGAAACACTTGTAGTCCACGCCCACCCGCAACGTGAGCCCCACCCTCGGGCTCCCTTCCGGTATAAATAGGAAGGAGGCCCGACAATCTGCTCCCATACAACATAACTTTTCTTCAGCTATTCGTGGAGCCAGTGGGACCCAGCGCTTAGAGGGCTGCGCCATTTACTCATAGAAGCTGGAGTTACAGTAGATAACCTCAGTTCTGTTTCGTATATGGCTTCGCCCTCTAAGGCTATCGCTATTGGGTTAAGGGCGAAGCATGATGTAGTCTGCGCCCCACTGGGTTCGCCCGGCACTAGAAGCACAGACACACCTGCTCAATAACACCCGATGCCTGATGTGCCATGTGTAATGGAGCATCGCCCTCCCTGGAACATAGCAAAACATGCCTATCTTCCCTGACGGGATGAAGGCTGGGAACAATACATACCGGCCGCTGTGAGAAACACTTTGCCCAGTGACAAAAAGAGGGGGAACAGCAGCTCTCTGTGCGCAGACAGGCAGGAGAGCGCACAGCTGGGTTCCTGATATCACTCACTCTCACAGGACACTCCGTACAGGGTGTGTCAGAGAGGAATGGGAGACATCCCTCAAATACAATGTAATAAATGAACAGGGGGAAGACCAAGATGCAGCCGTTTAAATGTCTTCCACTGACATTCCTCTGTGCAAAGCCGTGGAGGAGGACATTCCTCTGGTGGAGTGCGCTTTGATGTTCTCCGGGGGCTCCACCCCAGAGGAGAAATATGCCTGTGACACAGCTTCACACAGCCAGTGTGACAGCCGCTGTGCAGACAGAGGCTGCCCGATCGAGCGCTCTCTATAGTGCACAAACAGGCGCTGAGAACGGCGCAAGGCAGCCGTGCGCGCCACTAGCAGGACAGAGGAGATGAGACGTGGCTTCTTTCTCCGACCTGTGAGGAGGGGGAAAGAAGCCATTCAGGGTGATCACTCTCCACTCTAACGAGCTTGTGATGACCTTTGGCATGAAGCCGGGTTAGGGCGTAAAACAGCTGAGCTGCATCTCCTTGGATCCGGAGGCCTGACGGAGCCCCAGAGAGAGCAGACACATCACTCACCCTTTAGCTGATAGAGCCTAAAGTAATACTACTATGGCTGATAACAGTTTAAGGGGAACCTGGTCTAAAGGTTCAAATGGGGCTTTGCTTAGTGCGCGTGACACAGGTCTGAGTCTCCGTACTCCTCCATAACACGCTGCTGCGCTCTGCGAGCCCCTCTGTTCAATTCTCCTGGAATATACATTGCTCTGATGAGAGCAACGTGTGAGTACGCCCAGAACAGCAGCCGCCTGGCTGCGTTCAGAAGCTGGCAGATCGTACTCCTCCCTGGAGATTGAGGCTGCTTCCAGAGCCGTGGCCTGTTGTCTGAGCGAATCAACACATCGATTGAACAGCAACGGGGCGACTCCCCCGTTCTTTTCCGAGATTTAGAAAAATAGCGGAGTAAAAACTGCGCAAGACTCTGTTCCTGGGAGGACAGGAGTGTTTCTTGTATCCCATGGAACTGCTGGGGGGGAGAGGCTTCTCTGTGAAGTGCCCTAATGGTCGTCATGGTGACGAGCCACGCCATCGCCGCCGCTGACCGTGAGGCAAAAGGGCTGCGAGGGAGTTTCCACACGCTGCCTTTCACTCCGTCTCTCATCATGAGGCGCGTACACGCCCAGGGGATGAGAGGTGTGTGCATGCTGTCCACACGAGGCCTTATAACGGTGCATGTATTATGACCGTGTGTAGGAGGCATATCTGGGACAGAGGAATACCGCCAGCTCTGCAGTTTATAGACTAATAGGTTAAAACAGCAGGCTTCTGAAGCGAATGAACCACCTCTGGAGTGTACCCCTGTTGGAAGAGACCCAGGGGGATCATCACGTGACCAGCTGAGGCCAACGCCGAAGAGCTGCGTCACGGAGAGGGCTGTGTGGGTTGTGACACGCCGGAGGAGAGCTGTCAGTTCCTCCCTTCGCTGCCGCGAGAGTCGCGCTCTCATGCCGGCTGAGTTTAACTCCACTCCCAGATAAACGATTGTCTGAGAGGGAAGAGGACAGCTCTTCTTCCAATTTATTATGAAACCCAGGCTTTGACAGATGCGATACGAGATGTACCGTCTGTAAAGCGACTTCCTCCCTGGAGCGAGCCAGCAAATAGCAGGTCGTCCAGAGAAAACCACTCTCTCATCCCTCCTCTGTGTCGTGGCTCCAGCCTTCTCTACACAAAAATGCGAGGAGCCAGGAAATATCCGAACCGCAGACGATTGTCTGGTCTGATTGCGAGCTCTGCAGGTTACTAACTGATAGGTTAAAACCAGCAGGCTTCTGCAGCGAGCCCTGCTGTCTACTAATCAACAGATTAGTGGCAGCCGGCTTAATTATCGGAGGCTCTGGCGGAGCAGACCAGGAGCGGGGGAGCCTCACTCCCCTTTGACTCGCCGCTGGGAGACCCTGTCTCTGGGGTGGCGGGGGAGCGGAGACATGGGACGGAGCCCCTGCAGCCGCCGAAGGGCGAGTCTGACGCCGAGGCGGCTGCTGTGGGCGTTGGTAACGCTCAGCAGGCTGGAGCCAGCTGACATGCTCCCCTGGGAGACGGCGACGGACGCGCACAGAGTGAGCGCCGTGCTGGCCGCCTTGCTGATTTCCTCTGCCTCGGTGGTGACACAGTTACAGCGCGATGTTATTCGCCGCCGCGCTGTGGTGACGGAGAGGGGGAAAGCATGTTCGGCCACCAAGCTGGCACACTGCTCCGACTATGTCTCCCCCATCCGGGGGAGAGTAGGGAGGGGAGAACCGAACGGTGAACCGTGGAGGGAGGCGGGGTAGGAGTTGTCGGACTCCTGCCCGGCACTCTGCCCCAGGGACACGAGGCCCCAGGCAGGATTCGCATACTGCTTTTATCTCTGCTGGTCATAACTCATTATGAACCCAGAGCCACATGAGGGACAATCTCTCACACCATTGTTACTCATGTTTACTCTGCAGTTGAAGTGTCTCTTGTGCTTCAGTAACGGTGTGCTGAAGAAAAGAGGGGAGCAGATTGTCGGGCCTCCTTCCTATTTATACCGGAAGGGAGCCCGAGGGTGGGGCCCACCTTGCGGGTGGGCGTGGACTACAAGTGTTTCAGTGCTGCGCGGGTGCGCAGGGGATTACCCAATAGCGATAGCCTTAGAGGGCGAAGCCATATACGAAATAGAACTAGACCCCAGGAGAAAAGGCATTTCAAAATAAAATAAGGAAAACAAAACAAAAATCATGCTCATCATAATGACGTCTCCAAGCGATTCTCTTAGATCTGAAGCTCTCTCCTAAATCCTGATGAATTCTCCTTCACACCTTTCCTTGAGCCCAAGACATTTGTCACAGAGGTTAAGGCAAAGTGTTCAGGAAGAGTTAGGACCGGACCTTTTTTGACAATTCTAGATTATTTCCTGTTTTCACCTCATGTTTCAGGGGGAAGCTGGAAGAACCTGAACCCAGCTGTGTGTCCATGAAGAGTGACTGGTCTATGAGTCTTCCTCTTAACTTCAAAGAAGGACAACACTCTGATGGTCAAAGGTGAAATTGATAGTTATTTGATGATAACCTTTACTTCTAAAGCTGGTGCCCCGTGCCCAGGCAAACCCGTCCTTTCTCCTGATGCTCACACGTGCACTCAATCCACATTTCCAGCACCACTGAAGCATATGAAAACTGACCTGCATTGATTTTATGTTATTTTACTCAGTGGCTGTGGATAACGATATACATGTGCATAGTAAGACATGTCTATCTACTTACGCATTTTATTTGTGATTCATTTTTATTTTAACAGATCAGCTTTTTTCAGTGGTTGACAAGTTTGGTATAATTCTACAGCAGAAAACCAAACTCTTTGGGATTAGCAGGAGAAGTAAAATGTTCTGCTACAGGAAGTCGCTTCAAGGACCTTTACCGTGTGTGTGTCTCTGTATGGACGGAGACAATGTGAGTTATCTCTTCATGATTCCTCACAGAGAGGACCAGCAGAGCTCAGAGGTTCCCAGAGGTCAGTCTGCCCAGCAGCATCAGACACAGCTGGACTCCACATTTATGGTCTGTACATGAACTACAGCTACTTCACATCTGTTCTGCTCACAGTCAACTCCATGATGCACTTTGTAGATCAGTGGATGGTCAGTCTGTCCAACATGGATCTGATGTTTGGTGACTTTAGTTTGATTGTGTTGTTCATGTATTCTGTTCCAGCTGCTGGAGGACAACATCATCACTTTTGTGAAGAACGAGCTGAAGAAGATCCAGAAGGCTCTGAGTTCAGATTACCCAGAATGCTTAGAGAGCCAGAGGGAGGATGAGGAGGTGCTGGACGGTGAGGATGAAGAGCAGAGGAGGAGCAGCAGAGAGGCATTTCTGAACATCACACTGCACTTCCTGAGGAGCATGGAGCAGGAGGAGCTGGCTGACCGTCTGCAGAGCAGTAAGAGGGTTTCTATAGAGATTTAACAAACTGGATAAATGTTGACTAAAGTCTCAAGAGATGGAACAAAGTATATTCAGATCCTCATTCTTTAAGGATGTATTTGACTCATTGATCTGATTTGTTGTGTGTTCATTCAGGAAGTCGTTCTGGAGTGTGTCAGCGTGAACTCAAGTCTAACCTGAAGGAGAGGTTCCAGTGTGTGTTTGAGGGCATTGCTAAAGCAGGAAACCCAACCCTTCTGAACCAGATCTACACAGAGCTCTACATCACAGAGGGGGGGTCTGCAGAGGTCAATGCTGAACATGAGGTCAGACAGATTGAAACAGCATCCAGGAAACCAGTAGTGGTGTTAACAATAATCGATTCGGCGATGCATCGCAATGCGGGGCATGCACGATTCAGCATCGATGCGGCAAAGTGCCATAATCGATTATGTTTTCTGGCCTCCAGTGGAAAGTTGTGGGGGCAATTGCTCTGTCGCTAGTTTGGAGTTTTAAACTACAACTCCAGTTTAAAACTGTGTTAAACTCCAAACTAGTGACAGAACAATTGCCCCGCGAAGTTTCAATTACTTCCGGCGGCATCATAACAACATTAATCAAGATGGCTGAGGCGGAGGGAGATGACCACGATAGACGGACCATTAAAAACGCACCCAAAGCGTGGAAAGCTGACATCTGGGCACATTTTGGATTCTACGAAGTAAATGGGAAACTAGACAAGACTTACGCGGTGTGTAAAACCTGCCACACTAAAATCAAGCACGTTGGCAATACAACTAACTTCACAAATCATGTTGATCGCTGGCATCCTGAGTTGGCTTCAAAAGCAACACAAAAAGTTGATACATCCCAGCCAAGAATTGACGAGTCGCTAGTGTCAACGTTGCCACACAACTCTGAGAGAGCAAAGAGGATCACACGATCGGTGGCATGTTTCATAGCGAAAGATCTACGACCCTATTCTGTGGTAGAAAATGTGGGGTTTCGCCACATGCTTAAAACACTTGAGCCCCGGTATAAGCTACCGACAAGAGCTACTTTCACGGATTCTGCGCTTCCCGCAATATACAAAGAAACCAAAGCAAAGGTAATGGAATCCATGTGTAAAGCCAGTCGTGTAGCCATTACAAGTGACGCCTGGACTTCAGTCGCAACAGAGTCCTATGTAACCATAACGGCACATTATATTAGCGAGGATTGGCAGATTGCATCACATGTGCTGCAGACGAGAGCAGTTTATGAGAGCCACACTGGTGCTCATATGGCGAGGCTACTCTTGGATGTTGTTGAGGAATGGCAGCTAACAGATAAAAGTGTTGTGCTGGTGACGGACAACGCCGCTAATATGATAAGTGCTGCTGAAATTGGGAAGTTCCCTCATGTTAAATGCTTCGCGCATACGTTGAACCTCGCTGCGCAGCGGGCGCTTAAGCTACCGACGGTCTCCAGGCTTCTGGGCAGAGTCCGACGCATCTCAGCATACTTCCACCGCAGCACAAAGGCAAAGCACCTGCTTGAAGAAAACCAGAGGGTTGTTCTTAAACTGACAAGTCCACTGAAACTGATAACTGATGTCGCCACAAGGTGGAATAGTGCTCACGATATGATGGAGAGGTTTTTGCAACTGCAAGCTGCAGTGCATGCCACACTGCTGTCGCCTGCCTTAAATGTAGATGAAAGTGACATCGTCACTCTCAGCAGAGCAGATCTGGCTAACATGGAGGAAGCAGTGAAGACATTAAAACCAGTGAAGGATGCCACTGTTTTTATGTCAGAGGAGAGCAGTCCTACAGTCAGCCTCATTGCACCAGTATATGCCCAACTCCTCCATAACATGTCAGACACTATTGGAGACCAACCACTGATCCGGGATGTGAAGAATGCCATCAAAACAGATCTCCTTAAGAGGTACAACAGTGGGGCAGAGAAGAAGATCCTTCATACATCCTCTGCCCTGGATCCTCGCTTTAAGGGGTTACCTTTCCTGACAGAAGAGGAGAGATTAGATGTCTACGCAGGAGTGACTTCAGAGGCTGCATCCCTGGAGGTAATTGAATTTCTACTTGTAAAACTTATGGAATATCTTTCAATTCAATTGTAATAACAATGTAATGTTAAATAAGCAGCTGCATAGTCAGTAAAATGTTAAGACTGAGAAAAATAGTTATCTGTTGTGATGTGAGCTGCAGCATTGGCTGAGAAAGTGCTGCTAACTGCTGTTTTTTGCTCTTATTTATTTTGTTCAAACACAGTATGAGAGGAGACGTAGGACAGAAGATGAAGCGCCTGGCAGAACAGGAAGTTCAGGAACCAATGAAGAGTTGCTGTCCGTGGATGACAATGTGTCTGACTTAGCAGGCCCCTCTGCCCCCAAAAGAAGAGCCTCGTCATCGCTGCTTGTGAGTTTGCTGGGAGCTGCTTTCAATGACATCAGTGAACCTGCAGGACAGAGTAAGACCGCCGATGCCAGTGCTGACGAGGAAATGGAATTGTACTGTAGATCTCCAGCTGCACCTCTCTCTGAGGATCCCTTGGACTGGTGGCATCGCCATAAGGGCACATTTCCTCTCCTCTCTAGGTTGGCAAAGAGATACTTGTGCATCCCAGGGACAAGTGTGTCAGCAGAGAGAGTATTCTCCACTGCAGGAGATATTATCACTGCAAAAAGAAGCGCTCTCAAACCGGACCATGTTGATCAGCTTGTGTTTTTGCACAAGAAGTTTGAAATTCCCAAATGCTGAACAGTGAGAAGTTATGATGTAGGCTTAGGTCAAACTATATATTTCCTCACTCTGAAACGGATTGTTTATGATGGTGATGTTGAACTCAGACGGAAGAAGTTGTTTGCACAAATTTGGTAGTAGCCTAAGCCTACACACTTTATTTTTGGTTTACATTACAATATATTTCTCATCTTGATATTTTGTTGTATGCAGCTGATGTGATTGCCAGGTAGGATTCTCATCTCAGGTATATAATTGTTGTCATTGTCTTAAAGCTGCTAAGCTGTTGTTTTGTTGAAAAAAGTTGCACTTGACTTTACTACTTGAAAAAAGTTTCACAGTAATAAGTGGTTACTGTGTGTTGCACTGAGTATTTTTATTGCTGGGTGCCTGGGTGGTTGGTTGTTGTTACAATAGTGTGACTGATTACTGTTTGCACAGGAGTTCAGGAAGTGACCTGTTGTAGAGCGTCTATTTTATTGTGTGTAAAATAACTGCTGGACAATATTGGCTGTAATTGCTCTATTCAATTTCAAATGGTTCTAAAGCAGAGAGAAGAGAAACATTTCTTATTCAAAGCAGTGATTTATTTTTTTATTTTTTTCAGGTTTGAAAATGCCATATCCAATACCCTGTACCATTTTTTATTATTATTTAATTTTATTTAATGACATTTATGTCAAAGATGCAGGAGAGTGATAATACACACATAGCAGCCAATAAAATCTATCCTATCTGACTGCTTGTATTGCCTCATGACTCACGAAAAAAGTCCCTTGTTGTGTGCAGTAGAATTGTGATGCATCGCAATGCATCGCAATGCATCGTAGAATCGAATCGAATCGAATCGTTACCTGGTGAATCGTAATCGAATTGAATTGTGAGGGCAGTGCCAATGCACACCCCTAGAAACCAGACAGACCAGAAACACCCATCAGACAAGAAGACCTCTTTAAAGCCCCACCTAGAAGAGATGCACCAATCAGAGCAGTGCTGACAAAGGGCGTGGCTGGCATTGGGAAAACAGTCTTAACACAGAAGTTCACTCTGGACTGGGCTGAAGGCAAAGCCAACCAGGACATCCAGTTCATATTTCCATTCACCTTCAGAGAGCTGAATGTGGTGAGAGAGAACAAGTACAGCTTGGTGGAACTTGTTCATCACTTCTTCTCTGAAACCAGAGACGCAGGAATCTGCAGGTTTGATCAGTTCCCGGTCGTGTTCATCTTTGACGGTCTGGATGAGAGTCGACTTCCTCTGGACTTCCTCAACACTGAGATCCTGACTGATGTTACAGAGTCCACCTCAGTGGATGTGCTGCTGACAAACCTCATCAGGGGGAAGCTGCTTCCCTCTGCTCGCCTCTGGATAACCACACGACCTGCAGCAGCCAATCAGATGCCTCCTGAGTGTGTGGACATGGTGACAGAGGTCCGAGGGTTCACTGACCCACAGAAGGAGGAGTACTTCAGGAAGAGATTCAGAGATCAGGAGCAGGCCGGCACCATCATCTCCCACATCAAGACCTCACGAAGCCTCCACATCATGTGCCACATCCCAGTCTTCTGCTGGATCTCTGCTTCAGTTCTGGAGCAGGTGTTGAAAACCAGAGAGGGAGGAGAGCTGCCCAAGACCCTGACTGAGATGTACATCCACTTCCTGGTGGTTCAGTCCAAAGTGAAGAACATCAAGTATGATGGAGGAGCTGAGACAGATCCACACTGGAGTCCAGAGAGCAGGAAGATGATGGAGGCTCTGGGGAAACTGGCTTTTGAGCAGCTGCAGAAAGGCAACCTGATCTTCTATGAGTCCGACCTGACAGAGTGTGGCATCGATATCAGAGCAGCCTCAGTGTACTCAGGAGTGTTCACACAGGTCTTTAGAGAGGAGAGAGGACTGTACCAGAGGGACCAGGTGTTCTGCTTCGTCCATCTGAGCGTTCAGGAGTTTCTGGCTGCTCTTCATGTCCATCGGAAATGTATCAATTCTCGTATCAACCTGCTGTCAGAAGAACCAACAACCTCCATGCGTCCTAAAGTCTTCAGACCCAAACCTGAACTAACACATCTCTACCAGAGTGCTGTGGACCAGGCCTTACAGAGTCCAAACGGACACCTGGACTTGTTCCTCCGGTTCCTCCTGGGTCTTTCACTGGAGACCAATCAGAAACTCCTACGAGGTCTACTGACAGAAACAGGAAGTAGCTCAAAGACCAACAAGAAAACAGTCCAGTACATCAAGAAGAAGATGGATGAGGGTCTGTCTCCAGAGAGAAGCATCAACCTGTTCCACTGTCTGAATGAACTGAATGATCGTTCTCTAGTGGAGCAGATCCAACAGTCCCTGAGTTCAGGAAGTCTCTCCTCAGATAATCTGTCTCCTGCTCAGTGGTCAGCTCTGGTCTTCATCTTACTGTCATCAGGAGAAGATCTGGACGTGTTTGACCTGAAGAAATACTCTGCTTCAGAGGAGGCTCTTCTGAGGCTGCTGCCAGTGGTCAAAGCCTCCAGGAAGAATCTGTGAGTACAGAAACATTCAAATATCATGAAGTAGTGGTGGTCTAATGGATAGTGAGGTGGGATGAAGATCGAAACGTTGTGAGTTCCGCCAGGAACACCACCACTCGTGTGCCCTTGAGTAAGGCACTTAGTCCTTAGTTTCTCCAGGGAGAATGTCCCTGTAATTGGTAATTGTAAGTCGCTTTGGATAAAAGCGTCAGCTAAATGAAATGTAAAGTAAATATTATGCTCATCTTTTTAAAATATTGTTTGTACTTTCTTTATCAGACTGAGTGTCTGTGACCTGTCAGAGAGAAGCTGTGCAGCTCTGTCCTCAGTCCTCAGCTCCCAGTCCTCTAGTCTGAGAGATCTGGACCTGAGTAACAACGACCTGCAGGATTCAGGAGTGAAGCTGCTGTCTGCTGGACTGAAGAGTCCTCACTGTGCTCTGGAGACTCTCAGGTCAGGATTCATCAACATGTTGAGCTCCCTTTTGAATATGTATTGATATATTGGGCTGCTGTTGCCCAGAATGGAAATAGGCGATAACCAATGGGAGGGTTATTGATTCGATCCCCTCTCCCTGAGGTTAACATGTCAAAGTGTCCTTGGGAAAGATACTTGACCTCAAATTATTTTCTAGACATTGTATTGAAGTGTTTGTTAGTTGCTTCAGTAAAAGCCTAAGCTGAAATAACATGTAGGATTACTGGATGAGTTTTCTAAGTTCACTGTACTCAAGTTATTTTTCAACCCAGTTGTGATCGTCAATTTCCAGACCCTATGTAACATAATATACTTTACAGTTTTTCTGTTTTGCCCAGGAAAACATGTTATATAAAAACATAGTTCACTTTAACATTTGCTTCCATTTATTTTGTTGTCTCTTCAGACTGAGTGGCTGTGACCTGTCAGAGAGAAGCTGTGAAGCTCTGTCCTCAGTCCTCAGCTCCCAGTCCTCTAGTCTGAGAGAGCTGGACCTGAGTAACAACGACCTGCAGGATTCAGGAGTGAAGCTGCTGTCTGCTGGACTGGAGAGTCCTCACTGTACTCTGGAGACTCTCAGGTCAGGTTTCTTATTTTATCTTAAATTATTGTCTCTCTCTCTCTCTCTCTGCTTATTTACAATCTCCTTCTTTCTCTTCCTATTTTTAAATCAGTCAGGTAACCAAACGCAAAGTCTTCTTTTGTATTAAACATTAATAAAATACAGTTGATGTAAAACACTCATCCTGTTACTGATTAATGCCATCGTGGAGAAGAGACATCATGAACATTGGCATCACAGATGTGAAGCAGTATTGAGTTGCACATTTTGAATAAGGAATAATATGCGATAAGGCAGTCATTCATGAAAAAGAACACCCTGAAGTTATTGATTTTTTGTTGTTGTTTATTATTGTCTCCTCAGACTGAGTGTCTGTAACCTGTCAGAGAGAAGCTGTGCAGCTCTGTCCTCAGTCCTCAGCTCCCAGTCCTCTAGTCTGAGAGAGCTGGACCTGAGTAACAACGACCTGCAGGATTCAGGAGTGAAGCTGCTGTCTTCTGGACTGGAGAGTCCTCACTGTACTCTGGAGACTCTCAGGTCAGGATTCATCAACATGTTAAACTTAAAGCCAGTTAAATTGCGATGTACATTAATGATGGATACACTCATAACCTTTTGTTGCATCTGCTTCAATAACATCTGTTCTTGTTTTTTGACTCACTCTTGTTTGAACTTGTGTGTGTGTGTGTGTGTGTGTGTGTGTGTGTGTGTGTGTGTGTGTGTGTTTGTGTGTGTGTGTGTGTGTGTGTGTGTGTGTGTGTGTGTGTGTGTGTGTGTGTGTGTGTGTGTGTGTGTGTGTGTGTGTGTGTGTGTGTGTGTGTGTGTGTGTGTGTGTGTGTGTGTGTGTGTGTGTGTGTGTGTGTGTGTGTGTGTGTGTGTGTGTGTGTGTGTGTGTGTGTGTGTGTGTGTGTGTGTGTGTGTGTGTGTTCAGGCTGTCATGCTGTCTGGTCTCAGAGGAAGGCTGTGTTTCTCTGGCTTCAGCTCTGAGATCCAACCCCTCCCATCTGAGAGAGCTGGACCTGAGCTACAATCATCCAGGAGACTCAGGAGAGAAGCTGCTGTCTGCTGGACTGGAGGATCCTCTCTGGAGACTGGACACTCTCAGGTATTATAAACATATACAGTGAAGGAAATAAGTATTTGATCCCCTGCAGATGTTTTAAGTTTGCCCACACAATACATTAACAGTCTATCATTGTAATGGTAGGTTTATATAAACATTGAGAATAAGAATATCAAAAAGAAAATCCAGAAATTGACATTATATAAAAGATAAAAATGTATTTCCATTTAACTGAGTGAAATAAGTATTTGATCCCTTTGCAACAAACAAGGATTCTGGCTCCCACAGACAAATAATTCATCTTCCTTTAAAAAAGTACTCCTAATCAACTTGTTACCTGTATAAAAGACACCTGTCCACAGAATCAATCAATCAGATTCCAATCTCTCCACCGTGGGCGAGACTGTAGAGCTGTCTAAGGACCTCAGGGTGAGACTGTAGACCTGCACCAGGCTTGGATCGGCTACAAGACCACCGGAAAGCAGCTTGGTGAGAAGGAGACAACTCTTGGTGCCATTATTCAGAAGAAGAATGTGTGTGTTTCTAAATGGAAGAAACACAAAATGAGCATCAATGGCCCTCGGTCTGGGCTCCACACGGGATCTGGCCCCGTGGGGTATTGATGATCATGAGAAAGGTGAGGGATCAGTCAAGAACTACACAGGAGGAACTTGTTAATGATCTCAAGGCAGCTGGGACCACAGTCACCAAGAAACCTATTGGTAACACACTACACCATAGTTGATCAAATCCTGCAGTGCCTGAAGGCCCCCTGCTCAAGAAGAACACGAGAGGCCGTCTGAAGTTTGACAACGAACATCTGAATGATTCAGAGAAGGCTTGGGAGAAGCGGATGAGCTCAGATGAGACTAAAATGTTGATCTTTGGCTTCAACTCGACACGCCGTGTTTGGAGGAAGAGAGATGCTGACTATAACCCCAGAACACCATCCGTCAGGCATGGAGGTGGAGACATTCTGCTTTGGGCTGTTTCTCTGCTGAGGGGACAGGAGGACTTCCCTGCATCGAGGAGAGGATGGACGGGGACATGTCCCGTGAGATCTTGGTCGATAGCCTCCTTCCCTCAGCCAGGACACTGACCATGGGTCATGGAGGGGTCTTCCAGCAGGACAAGGACCCTGAACATACGGCCAAGGCAACACAGGAGAGGCTAAAGAAGAAGCACCTTCAGGTGATGGAGGGTCCTAGCCAGTCTCTGGACCTTAATCCCATAGAACATGTGTGGAGGGAGCTGAAGCTTCCAGATGCCAAGCATCAGCCTCAACACCTGAAGGATTTGGATCTTCAGAGAGGAGTGGACCAACATCCTTCCTGAGATGTGCACAGACCTGGAGACCAACTACAAGAAGCGTCTGACCTCTGTGTGACCTCTGTGTGTCCAACAAGGGTTTCTCCACCAAGTCCTAACACATGTTCTGCAAGGGGATCAAATACTTATTTCACTCAGTTAAATGCAAATACATTTTTATCTTTTATATAATGTACATTTCTGGATTTCCTTATTGATATTCTTTCTCTCACTGTTTATATAAACCTACCATTCAAATGACAGACTGGTCCTTTCTTTGTTGGTGAACTTACAAAGTCTGCAGGGATCAAATACGTATTTCCTCCACTGTGTGTATGCCAAGACAAAAACATTGAAGGGAACTAAAGACACGGGATAAGACTCAGGCAGCAGCTCTGTGTTTACAGAGAAGACACGACAACAAGAAATACATCTTTATCATTTTAGATTCTGATCTCCATTTTAATGCTCATTTTAATTTGCTGACCAAAAACTGCTTTTATCATTTTGGCAATAGAGTCAAAATCCATCCAACAACCTAAACACAGCAGAGATCATCCCACTCCTGATGGACCCCATCTGCACTGGCTCCTGTATCTGAATTGATTCTGAAGTGCTTCTCCTATTTTTAAAGCACTAAATGGCCCCTCCCTCTTTTAAACACAATGATGAACTATCAGATGTCCTGTGAATTCATCATAATAATAATAATAATAAATGGTATGGTCAAAGCACCTTTCATTGCTCAAAGCAAACCCAAAGTGCGTTGCATGAAAGATGCTTTTAAATAAAGTTCATTTATTTTCCTCTTCAGATTCCAGGTAAGAGAAACACTCATTGACTGCTGCTAGCAGATGCTGAGGGAACACTAACTGAACACTGATCAACTCTTACATCTTATTCTCTGAGAAATAATAATTGAAGTTAATGAGCTTTATTTATCGACTGATCTAAAATGATATCGTGAACATGTAGCTTCATCTGTGGAGAATAACAAAGCTCTGAGTTTGAGAGTGATGTAATGTCCATGTTTCCATGCTGCTCTGACCCCCCCCCCCCCCCCCTCTTCTTTCAGGATGGAGCCTGCTGGAGTCCGATGGTTGAGACCCGGTCTGAGGAAGTGTGAGTGTGGTTTAATTTGATTCATGAAAACAAAGCAGCCACCATCTTCAAATGTAACCTTCATCATCAAAGTGTCAATAAATGAACAGCTGATAGATGAATAACTGCTGCTGTTCCTCTCCTCAGATTCCTGTGAACTCTCACTCGACACAAACACAGCACAGGGAGAACTCAAACTGTCTGAGGACAACAGGAAGGTGACATGTGTGAGAGAGGAGCAGCCATATCCTGATCATCCAGAGAGGTTTGACTTCTGGTGTCAGCTGATGTGCAGAGAAGCTCTGACTGGTCTCTGTTACTGGGAGGTCGAGTGGAGAGGAGAGGTTTATATATCAGTGACTTACAGAGGAATCAGCAGGAAAGGAGGCAGAGAGGACTGTTTGTTTGGAAGGAATGATCAGTCCTGGAGTCTGAGCTGCTCTGGTGGTGGTTACTCTGTCTGTCACAATAACACAGAAACACACACCTCCTCCTCCTCCTCCTCCTCATCCTCCTCCTCCTCCTCTGGTAGAGTAGCAGTGTATCTGGATCATCCTGCTGGCTCTCTCTCCTTCTACAGAGTCTCCTCTGACACACTGATCCACCTCCACACCTTCAGAACCACATTCACTGAACCTCTCTATGCTGGGTTTGGGTTCTGGCTCAGCCCTGGTTCCTCATTGTCTCTGGTTCCTCTGTAGGAGGAAGAGTCTCCTCCTGTTCCAGAGACTTCCTCCCTGCTGCCCAGAGAGTTCAGTCTGTTCAGGATCACAGCTGATGTTAGACCAACGTTGTTTAAAACATATATTTCCATCTATTTGTTTTTAACCGTGGTGTACTTGTTATGTGTTTTTACTTATTGTTCTTCTTTATTATTAATAATGTCTTCCTGCTTTGTTATATTTGAATATACAGTCTACTCTTTTCACTTTATCTGCACTATACATCTTTTGATGTAATAATGTAGATTTCCACTTTTCGGACAAATAAAGGAATTCTGATTCTGAAAAAATGCTTTTGCTTCAGATTCAATATCTTCACTGTGATTCAGGAAAGTGCAACAAACATCACTTCACACACAAATACAGATAGAAATCAAACACATGGAAATACAGAAAAATAAATAAGATTTAAAGAAAAGAAAACCTCTGGAGCGCTCTCTGAGCTTTCACTTAGTTTGAACAACAACATGTCTTTCTGTTGTGTTTGCAGTTTTTTTTGGCGAGAGAGATTTAGTTTAACCGTATGACGAATAAATAAATAATAAAAATGTTAATAATAATAATTATAATAATATTAATAATAATAAAAAGGAAATAGAAATACTATTAAAAAAATAATCACAATTATAATAGTAAGAAATAATAATACACAAATAAAAAATAATAATAAACACTCATATTAAAACAATTAAAAATAAATAAAACAAGACAGTGATAAAAATACAAATTAAATACTTTTAAATAGAAAGACTTTCAAACAAATATTAAAGTGTTTTTTTTTCGTTTTAAAGTGTAAAAGACAAAAATATAAATAAATATGATAAAACATTACATAAAAACTTTACAAAATATTATTTAAAAACCAATCATTCTAATAAAATACATTCAAAATAAAGATGTGTTGTGTTTTGGCCACTCAGTCGTGTACAAAGCTTTTCTGTCTGCTACTTTCAGAAAGAGACAGAAACCAGTTTGTGGCTCAGTGGTTAGCGCAGATTCAAGATTCAACGCTTTCATTGTCACGTGTGCATAGCTACCGTGTAGTTATGACAACGAAGATCTGAGGTCACAGGCTGCTCCATCAGAGCTACACAATAACACAGATACAACAGTACAAGTAAATAAAATCAAATAGAATATAGTAGAAACAGTGCAGCCCATAACCAGTGCTGCTGTGTGAATGAGAGCTCAAACCCTGAGCCAGGGAGACGAACACATACTGGACTCTGAATACAAATAAAATCTCGCTGGCCAGAACTACAGAAAAGGGTAGGGGACACGTCTGCTCCCCCATGAAGTGGAACCACTGTACAGATCTTAACCTCTGCCTAACGTTGGCAGTAACATAATAAACTTCTAATGTACTAAAGACTGGTGTTTACATGGAGTTTGTCCTCGGTTCCCCTCCTCCACTCCTCCGCTCGCATCTCCTGTGGGCGGGACTAAGACGCAAGGATAGGAGTCGAGGAGAGAATTGAGAAAGGGCTATAGGTTTTGAAATATCATTGGGATAACAGGTAGAGGTCGTAGAGACAGGCTTTAATGCCCTCTCAGAGTCTTCATTCATAAGACTAGCGTTACGGGGCGGGATGAGTGCGGGATGAGTGTCTTCCTAGTTGGTTAAGTTAGAAAGATATTGACAGAAGTTTTTCCATTTTTTTCCAGGAAACTCTGTTAAAGATCCCTTCCCAATAATTCTATTCACAAATACATTTGATCCTGTGAACGCAGCACATACTGAGACTCAGTCCAACCAGTCTGACTGCTAACTGTAAAAAGTGAGGTGAGGACACACACACACACACACACACACACACACACACACACACACACACACACACACACACACACACACACACACACACACACACACACACACACACAGGAAAGAGTTCCCTGTGAGGAGGAAGAGGAGTTCAGGCTGATGGGGGTCAGTCTGTCAGGAGGGCTACTGATGTGGAGGGGGATGCAACGGTAGGGCACTAGGACCCAGCAGCCATCAGAGAGCTCACCTGGGCCTTTGCTCCTGAAACACCTGAGAGACTCTGGCTGCATTTCATTGGTCGATCAACACGCCCTCCTGGCCCCCCCTCAGGAACTCTGATCTAAAGTCTAAACAGTGAAACTCAAACGTCTTAATGCAGTATTCTCACCTTGTTACATGTGTCCTGATAATGAAGAAGTGTACTTGTACTAGGCTGTAGTGCAGGGCTATTCAATTACACATTCAGTTGGGCCAGATTTTATAACTACAAAATTCAGCTGGGCCAGACATTCAGTGGCCTATAAAAAGCGGGTTGTGACACATTTTAAACCAACACATATTACTGCGATGAAAAACATGCCATTTTTATTCATTGTTCATCCAACAAAGGTAGGTCAAAAAGTGCATAAAAACACAACAAATTAGCATTAATTTAACAGAATCTGAAAAAAAAGTGCACAGTTGTAGCATTACATTTGTTTGCTTTAGAAGTCAAATATTCAGGTTATTTTTTTTTAACCAGGCACATCACAAAGTGCATTTACTGAATAGTATAATAACAGTCTTAATAAATGTCCTCACATACAAAAAAAGCAGCTAAAGAGCTCCAATGCAACACAAAGAGGTAGTACTGTAGCAATACTATTTTTTCACTTTTCAAATAATAACAAAAAAAATCATACGTTTTGGTCACATTTGACCCAGACACATTACAAAGTGCATTTAAATGAATACAAAAAGAACTAACAAACCCATAACAAGGGATACGGGTAACTAACATATGAATGAATACTACACTACACGTCTACTATAGTGAACTGTGCTTACTATCACCTCATTTGTGATTTGTTATCGCTGACTTTCTCAATGGGAGAAGGGACATTTTTAGTTTTGAACAAGAGCAGTGATTTTTGGCTCATAGGATGTCAATGCAATCCTAAGACATTGGTGAAGAGTGCTGTCAGTCAGGGAGCAGCGAGTGCTACTTTTGATTGAGTTCATGTGTCAAAAAAGCTTGATTCACATGTGTATGTTGATCCAAACATACTGAGCACACAGATCGCTAGTTTCTGAACGTTAGGGAACTGCTGTTTTTTGACATCACTCCAAAACTTCGCTGGCCCCTTAGTGAGCTGCATGTCAATAAGTTCCAGTGTATATTTTCCCTTGTCGATGCAGGGGACGACTTCCTTTGCTCTGGTTGATACGTCCCCCTCTATTGCAACAGTGAAGGGGTCTCTGGCAAAGCCCATCACCTCTGTGGGCAGAGCAAGTCCATCCAATCGACCGGCAAAGTTCTCTTTCAACCTCGCAATGAAATCTGTCATCACATCCGTGATTTGTGCCAGAGATGTGATGTGTTTGGGGAGCGGCGGAAAATGCAGCATCCGATCCGTGCTCAAGTCGGTCGCGAAAAGGTCCAGCTAGACTTGGATCTGCTCCACCAGATCAATGACCGTTTTGTCTATGTTTACGCTTCAGAGTTGAGAGAGACATGTTTTAGAGTTGCTATCATAGGACCACCGTTACTAGCACCACTAGAGGCACTTTCCAAAAACGTGCTGCGTTGTGGTTTGGTGGTTTCTATGCAATGCAGAGTGTTGCGTTCATGGTCTGTAATAGTGTAGGAATTTGGCTACGGGAGGCTGGGCCACTCGGGAGTTGGTTCTGGGCCGCATCTGGCCCACGGGCCGCCAGTTGAATAGGCCTGCTGTAAAGTTACAACATGTACTTACAGGCAATATCTGTATCTGATGGCATTAGAATATATTCTATAAACTGTCATTCAACGGGAACTGTTTCACTACTTTTGCTGACAGTCTTTTAACTTATTTCTAAGTTTTCTGTTTTCACAGAGCACATTAAGGTTTTAGTTTCTGATGAAACTGTGAGGGACTCTTTCTCTGTTGTAGTCTTCTCTTCAGGTGTTCTGTGTTAAACACCAGCTGAGCAGGACGGAAGCCATTTTGTTTCTTAGTCTTTGCTGTAAAATAAAATAACTCAAGTCTAAACACGTCAACAAACGAAAAGAAAAGGTGTGTTCAATTCAGTCGGGAAGCTCAAATATGGGCCAAAAATAAAAGCTAAAGGTGTTGGAGGAGGAGGAGGAGGAGGAGGAGGAGGACCTCCAGTGGTCACTCTGAGGAACTGCAGCTGGTTTATGGTTTCTCACAGAGGAGGACAAAGGACTCAGATCTTTAGTTTCAGAAACATTAGTGGAACCACAGTGTGATAATAATCTGTTTCAGGTCCTCTATTCAACACTTCACTAAAGTACAAGTTTAAACATCAAAATATACTTAAAGTGCAAAAGTACTCATTCTGCACCAGTTCATGATAATATGTTTCACATTATTTAATAATAATAATTAATTAATCCGTCTGTTCACTTTAATGTAATAGCTGGTAAAGGAGGAGCTTTTTCTTTTTTAAATAAAGGTCATATACAGTACATTGTGCCTCGTGAATTCCACCAAGGAATCATATTTGAATATATAGTTAAGGCAGGACAATTTGGTGATTATATTTAGTGTTATTAATCTAGATCTGAAACGTTTACACAACATGTTCTTTACGTAAGTTATCACATACATGTACTGCAGAAAAAGTAGAATACTTGCTTCTAAGATGTAGAATGGTAGAAGAATAAAGTAGCAGGTAATGAAGTGAACTAAAGTACCTAAAAGCTGAACTGAAGTACAACACCTGAGTCAAAGTGCAGCAGTGAAATCCTGCATCAGCTCCATCTGGTGGAGCTTCCTCTGCTCTGATTGGTCCTCACCACTGACTCGGGACAATAAGCAGACTCTTCTCTGTCCAATCACAAACTACTAGTGTGTTCCTTTATTAAAGGACCTAAAATAATACAGAAAATCAATTTATTGTTTGTTTAAAAAAAAAAAATCAATACATTTATTTTCTTCATCTTTATTTTTTCCCCTTCAAATCTTCTGCTCTGAACTCCAAACACAGTTTCCTGTTGGCTGTTTAAAATGTATGAACCTCTAAAGTTAGTAAACAAACCATGTGAGAAAAGGATACTCGCACTACCCTCTGCCGCCACTAGATGGAGACAGGAGACCACGAATGGATGGCTGACTGCTACAGTAATTTTGCAAACCACTCCAGTTGCTGATGATGAAAGCCACAACATGCAAATGAACATAATTTTCGGATCATTATTTTTTTAAATAATTCTTTATTCTATTTTATTCTATTTTATCCCTGTTGTATTAATCCCATTATTTTTAGTGACATCAATAGGCCTATTACCTGACCTTTAATCTGATCTCTAACTTTATTAGGTTCCTAAATACACTAGGTCCATACTTCTCATTCCTTTCAATAAGCATCAGCAGGCCTATTGTTTTAACTTTTAATCTGACCCCTAAACTTAACCCATTGGGGTTAAATGCCTAAACATAAGTACATTATCCATGCGCTTCCTTCTTGTGAGTGTGCATCAACTGACCTATGATCTCACCTTTTACCAGCTGGAAGCAGGTACTTAACTCCAAATTCTATAAAATACATTAACCATCTTTCCCTTAAATACAACTACTAAACCATTCGGGCTCCTCGCCTAAACCCAAACCACATTCTCTCCCCACTTTTTCGTTCTGACCTTTCTTTCAGCCCCTATCCGGTCGAGCCCTATGTGGGGATAAAGAAAGGAAACGGGCCATAAACAGATACGGCCAAAGCGGCAAGAGGGGGCATCCGCCGTGACCACAGCTACCCTCCTCCGTGTCTCTGTCTTTCAAACTTAAATTACTCTGTCTACTGTACCTTTACACATTTCTGATTCAATCATGATTCCACGCTAAGATAAGAGCCGACACGCTATCTATGGCCCGTGCCCTTCCTTGGATCTCTGTATAACCATGAAGCCGTCGAGCGACATGGGGAGGTCCGGTGGCTTTACTTAACCGATTCCCAGCCAGTGCCTGGAGAAACGGGGGACTTATTCTGAACCGGGGTTTGATTGATTGAATCGCTCGTTTTCTCTGTTCTAATCACAAGCTCCTATTTGATCAGTCTTTAACCCACAATATTTACTCTATCCTTTCCATAGATTTGGAATCTAAGAAAAGAAGGAAAGAATAGAGAACGGCCAATATGACGTCCAGGGAGTACAATGACTTCCAGATTCTCACAAGAATCATCTTTAGGATCCTGCGTACCTACCACCACCAAGGAAAAATTAGGAAGACCATACAGGGCGCAAACAACCTCCTTCCACATTTGTTCTTGGCCAAAGACAAATTAGCAACTACATTTCGGCCCTACACCCCAACGGTAGAAACCTCCCATCTGCTTCAGGGCAATGCCACTAATTGGTTGCAGACTGGCTTACAGATTTCTGATGAGCACCACACTCAAACAATCACAGATCTGCTGTCTAAATTAAGGAAAATGACAGACGGAGAAGAACAAAGGGCCTGGGACATAGCCTGTCATTGGATAAAATCAAAATTCCACACAACAGAAAATTGGATTTTTATCCAAACGGCAGAAGACCTCAATCTGATGAACATCAGGATCGATGTACACAGACCCCCCTTTCTGGGGGACATTACCACTCCAGTCCACCAACTCGAGACTGGAGCATCCCGAGGCCTAAGCGGGGAACAACCTCCGGAGAAAAATAGGACACCCTTAGAGCCACCTACCCCCCTAACTATCACCAACAACCAATCAATCCCTCAGCCACAATTAATGGCCAAGAATGTGGTTTTCCCTAACCGAGATTTAACTCCGGTTAGTCCCTCTACTCCGACCACCCGCCCTCCTAGGACTGAGATGCTAGACAACACATCTCTGACAACACACATGTTTCCGGAACCTAGACCGGAACGCTCCAGACCTCTAATAACGGAGGACTTCAATCTTTCCCCTTCTCCTCCGACAAGTCTGGCCACACGCCATGAACACCGGGGAAATAAGAAAAAGAATTGGTCCCTGAACCCTAAACGTGAGGTCCTAATAATTGGGGACTCCAATATCTCCCGTCTCCAACCGATAGAGAATATCAAAATACAGGTGGATAGCTTCCCAGGGGCCAATTTGGGCCAGGCCGCCTTTCTTATCAAACACATGACCCCAACATCAGGAGAGGTCCGAAAAGTTCTTCTGTGCTTTGGCCTCAACGATAGGGACAATAGCAACAGAGCTATCGTATCAAATCATCTGGATCAGCTTTTAGCTTCCACCAGAGATACCTTCCCCAATGCCACAGTACGTATGACAAGCATCAACTACGCTCCGGAACTGTCATTTAGCACCATCAGAAACATCAGAACCCTTAATAAACTGATCATTCAAACCCCAAACTACATACCGGAACTGGAGCGTAAATACTTCTCCACCAAAGGGGACCGTATCCATTGGACCCCTACACGGCTGAAAAAATGTGGGAACACTGGAAATCATTCCTAAACCTATAAAATAAGCCGAGGGACAGGACTATACTTCGGGACTTGTTAAACAGTAATTTGACCATAATCATTTTCCCTTTTAGAGTTTACTCCTTTCAAGGTAACAAGGCACCTAGAGGGTCTCCAAAACAAGAGGAGTTGAACTACAAAGTAATTCCTTTGGATAAGGGGGTCTTTCACATATTTGTATATATTTTCAAAAAAATACATAAAAGGTCAAACTATACATGTTTCCTATTATTCCAAAGTGTATTGACTTGAACTGCACTAAGCAGCCATAGTGGTTTCTCTATAGAGGAGTCTAACTCTTTGTTTCCTTTTTTTACATCCTTTTGTTAGGAATCCTCTATGTACATATATACACTCCTTTTAGAGTGTCTAAAGTTAAAACTATACATGTTTCTTGAGTATATTTCCAAATCTATCTACTGGTAAGGAACCAATCACTTTAAGTGTTTCCTGTTAGGGGAGTCTAACTAAAAAACATAATCCTTGATAGGGGTCCTATATATTTTTTAGAGAAAGATAAAATATAAACACTATATATATTTGTTCTCATATCTTCCTCATCGTTTATTACTTCATCCCCTTGGATAGACTAGACAGAATTTAGTATTATTGTGATTATTTCTTTATAGTTTTCCTTTTTGAAATAAGATGTTAGGGAATGACAAGTTATTGTTATTTCTGTAATACTTAAAAAGTATATATACGTTGATTGATCATTTTCTATTTAATAAAAACACCAAAAATAATTGGATTCGGTTTGTTCCTTCCCTCCCTCCTTTCTTCTTAGTAATGATGCTGAATAAAGATGCTTATTTTTTACTCAACTACAGGTTTAATATACAGAACACAAATAATAATTACAGTAGGATGATGTTTATTAATTACTTTCTTATTCTACATATGACATAATAATAGGATTCTCTGCTCACTACACTTAACCCAGACCTTTCCCCTCTCAGGCCTTCCGGGGTCCTGCCAGAGGGTAGCAGGTTTACAGAGAAAGCCTATTCCGGCTAAGGGAGAGTGGAACGTATGCACTGCCCAACTCCTGACCTCTGAACTTCTCTAACCAGTATCCCACCTGAGATACACCTCTTTCTCTCCCTCTCTCCGTCTATCTTCACCCTATTTCTAAAAGAGAACTTTTAATAGGTGGGTCGCTTAACCCTTAATACAACTACTTTATTCCAATCCTTTTTAACTCTCTTACTTATTCTAAAATAATACAAAAAGCGGTTGACTAACTAATTTTATTAAGTGAAGGCGCTGTAACATCCGCTTTATTCACTCCTAATATTAAAGACTTGTAATACGCAAATGCAAACATAACCTCTCTGAGAAGTAGCCTATTTAATTTTGGGATTCTTTTTCTATAAAAAGGATCTATGTATATTTATTTATTATAAATGATACCGTTTGGTTTCACCTTTATATAGACACAAACAATAAAAATAAAAAAAACAATAAAAAGTCTATTCCCCTCAAAAAGGGTCAGATAACAACCTTTACCGTGCTACCACGGAGCTAATAGAGTGCTAACGGATGCCGTCATGAGCTCAGGAGTATATGAACCATGACCCCGGACCGGATGTTGATACCGTTAGCCCACGGCTATTGGGGAGCGACATGCTATGCTAATGATGCTACTGAAAACACGAGTCAAAACCTAGGGAGGCTAATGGCTATGATTGTTCTCTCTATTTGGAGAGCTTTTTATGCTGCCGTTCATGAAGATTGCACTGGACAAATAGGAGCGTCAATAGTACATGACCCTATAAACCTCTTTTTAAAAAAACATAGTACTCTCTCTGTTTTTAGATGAATGACAAACTATGGCAACTTGATCTTCAGATAATCCTGGTTTTTTTAGACAACAAAACGGATTATTTTGACTAATATTTTGGGTTTTTTTCTGATTCAAAGACCATTTGTCTTTCAATTTTAACCACTAAAAATAACCAATAAAGTACTCTTCCCCTTCACAAGCTTAATCCAAAGGAACCTCTCCGGTCACTCAGGGTTTATGACAATCCCTCTGGTATCCTTTACAATAATAATAAATTGTTTTTAATAAACAAACCATGTGAGAAAAGGATACTTGCACTACCCCCTGTCACCACTAGATGGAGGCAGGAGACCACGAATGGATGGCTGACTGCTACAGTATTTTTGCAAACCACTCCAGTGGCTGAGGATGGGAGTCACAACATGCAAATGAACACAATTTTCGGATCGTTTAGTTTGAAAAATAAATCTTTATTTTATATTATTCTAAGCTGACCCCTAAACTTAACCAATTGAGGTTAAATGCCTAAACATAAGTACATTATCCATGCTTTTCTTTCTTGTGAGGGTACATCAGCTGACCTATCACCTTACCTTTTAACCTGACCCCTAAACTTAACCATTTGGGGTCATATGCCTAAACATAACTGCAATGTCCATACTTCTCATTCTTTGTAGTATACATCAGTAGACCTATCACCGTACCCTTTAACTTAACCGATTGAGGTCTGGTGCCTAAACATAAATACTATATCCGTACTTCTCATTCTTTGTAATATGCATCAGCGGGCCTATCACCTTACCCTTTAACCTGACCCCTAAACTTAACCATTTGGGGTCATATGCCTAAACATAAGTACATTATCCATGCGTTTCCTTCTTATTAAGTATACTTCAGCTGACCTATTATCTTACCTTTTAATCTAACCCCTAAACTCAACCATTTGAGGTCATATGCCTAAACATAACTGCAATGTCCATACTTCTCATTCTTTGTAATATACATCAGCAGGCCTATCACCTTACCCTTTAACCTGACCCCTAAACTTAACCGGTTAGGATCTGGTGCCTAAACATAAATACTATGTCCATACTTCTCATTCTTTTAGTATGCCTCAGCAGGTTTATTACCTTACCTTTTATCTGACCCCTAAACTTAACCAATTGGGATTTGGTGCCTAAACACAAATACTAGGTCCATGCTTCTCAGTATTTTTAAATATACAACAACAGACCTATTACCTCACCCTAATCTTACCCCTAGACTTAACCTATTGGGGTTTGGTACCTAAACATAAATACTAGGTCCATGCCTCTCATTCCTTTTAAATATACATCAGCAGGCCTATTACTTTACCTTTAATCTGACCACTAATCTTAACCACTCTGGCTCTTTGCCTAAACCTAAACCACATTCTCTCCCCACTTTTTCATCCTGATCTTTCTTTCAACCCCTTTCTGGGCGAGGCCCTTTTGGGTGTAACGTAAGGAAACGGGCCATAAACAGATACGGCCATTGCGGCAAGGGGAAGGCATCCGTTGGTAACCACCTACTAACCTCCCTGTCTCTGTCCTTCAAGCTTAATTACTCTGTCTACTTCACCTTTACACACTTATGACTCAGTCATGATGCTGAGCTAGGGCATGAGCCGACACGTCCTCTAGTGCGCGTGCCTTTCCTTGGATCTCTGTATAACCATGAAGTCGTCGGGCGACATGGGGAGATCTGGGGGCCTTTTCAAAAACAAAGACCACAGAGCATTGAGAGCAGTGTTGGGAAAGTTCACTTTCTACATGAACTGGTTCAGTTCACAGTTCACACATTTTTAAATGAACTAGTTCAGTTCATAGTTCATAATTCAAAATGTTGAACTAAAGTTCATGGTTTCAAAAATGAACTAATTTATAGTTTATAGTTATCTTTTCAATACGTTGCTGCGAGCTATTATTTGTCAAAATGATTGCCATAACCCATATAGAACCACAGACAGCAATCAGAATACTGGCATTTCCATAACGCTTTGCTGCCGCCCATTCAGTCCACACTAGTAGCAGCTGCAGCTTTCATCTCCACATTATATTTTCAAAAACATGAGGAAAAACATGCTGCTTGAATGGTCTTTATTAAGTATAATAATCTAAATATACTTAAAGTACCAAAAGTCAAAGTAGTCATTGTGCAAACATATAACATATAAACATGTGCCGACATAACTCTGTACTAACACAACACGAGGTAGGAACCAGGCTGAGGTATGAAACTAAGGTCGTACCTCAAAGTTCAATATTCAAAGTGCAAAACATTTAAACATTAATTCTCTTTTCATTAAGTCAGTCGCATTCTTTTTTTTTCCTGACTTGTTTGCCCAAAGAACAAAAAGTTCTATAACTTGGGTCATAACTTGGGTGCAATATTCAGCCCAAATGAATGAGGCAAAAAAGGTAAAAAAAATTAGGTAAAAAAACCCAATAACTTAAAGAGTCAGTCAGAGTCCAAGGCCCATGGACAGTACTGCTATTACTTTCTGTCCAGTGTGAGTGAAAATACTGAGTGAAGATCTGTCACCACTGGTTACAGTTCAAATAAATAACTAAAATAACTAAATCACAAATAATAATTTGTGAAAATAAAAAGAGAGTCCAAAAGTGTGCAGGGGCAAGGACATTGTTACTTTCTGTCCATCCTGAAAAGGCCTTATCTGAATGAAGATCCTCTGTCACTGGTCACAGTGGTCTGGTCTCTCCCTGGTGGATCTGCTGTTTCGGTCAAAGTGGTCTGGTCTCTCCCTGGTGGATCTGCTGTTTCGGTCAAAGTGGTCTGGTCTCTCCCTGGTGGATCTGCTGTTTCGGTCACAGTGGTCCGGTCTCTCCCTGGTGGATCTGCTGTTTCGCTCACAGTGGTCTGGTCTCTCCCTGGTGGATCTGCTGTTTCGGTCAAAGTGGTCTGGTCTCTCCCTGGTGGATCTGCTGTTTCGGTCACAGTGGTCTGGTCTCTCCCTGGTGGATCTGCTGTTTCGGTCAAAGTGGTCTGGTCTCTCCCTGGTGGATCTGCTGTTTCGGTCACAGTGGTCTGGTCTCTCCCTGGTGGATCTGCTGTTTCGGTCACAGTGGTCTGGTCTCTCCCTGGTGGATCTGCTGTTTCGCTCACAGTGGTCTGGTCTCTCCCTGGTGGATCTGCTGTTTCGGTCACAGTGGTCTGGTCTCTCCCTGGTGGATCTGCTGTTTCGGTCACAGTGGTCTGGTCTCTCCCTGGTGGATCTGCTGGTTCGGTCACAGTGGTCTGGTCACTCCCTGGTGGATCTGCTGTTTCGGTCACAGTGGTCTGGTCACTCCCTGGTGGATCTGCTGTTTCGGTCAAAGTGGTCTGGTCACTCCCTGGTGGATCTGCTGTTTCGGTCACAGTGGTCTGGTCTCTCCCTGGTGGATCTGCTGTTTCGGTCACAGTGGTCTGGTCACTCCCTGGTGGATCTGTTGTTTCGGTCACAGTGGTCTGCTCACTCCCTGGTGGATCTGCTGTTTCGGTCACAGTGGTCTGGTCACTCCCTGGTGGATCTGCTGTTTCGGTCACAGTGGTCTGGTCACTCCCTGGTGGATCTGCTGTTTCGGTCAAAGTGGTCTGGTCTCTCCCTGGTGGATCTGCTGTTTCGGTCACAGTGGTCTGGTCACTCCCTGGTGGATCTGCTGTTTCGGTCACAGTGGTCTGGTCTCTCCCTGGTGGATCTGCTGTTTTGGTCACAGTGGTCTGGTCACTCCCTGGTGGATCTGCTGTTTCGGTCACAGTGGTCTGGTCACTCCCTGGTGGATCTGCTGTTTTGGTCACAGTGGTCTGGTCTCTCCCTGGTGGATCTGCTGTTTTGGTCACAGTGGTCTGGTCACTCCCTGGTTGATCTGCTGTTTCGGTCAAAGTGGTCTGGTCACTCCCTGGTGGATCTGCTGTTTCTTGCTTCCTGTAAAAACAAAAACAAGATATGCTCTGACTGTTATTTTCATGCAGCTCACCTCTGCACACCAATATGCTCATCTCCATTAGCAATACATTGTACTTCTATAGCCCAAAAAACAGGTCACAACAATAATATATATACGTGTCCACTTCAGATTTTTGAGGAACCTGAGGGTTTCTGTTAAATCTGAAGAATGAAGCTGCAGGATCTTTCTTGTTACTTTCGCCACTGGACTGGGTTTGACCTGAGTCTCTTGCATCCGAGTCATCAGAGTTGGTTTGCAATTCTCTTTTCAGCATCAATCTGTACTGCACATGTTTCTCCTCATCTTGGACCCAGTCAAGCTTGAATCTTGGCACCAGTATAGCGGACAGTATGTGCTCCCTCTTCTCCAGAAGAACTGCCAGCCTTGTGCTCAGTGACTGCAAGATGCTCTTTATGAGGGGACGGCATGTAATGAGACCCTCTGCAGCAGTGGGTTTTGTGCTCTCATCCAACAGGTCATTCATATGACATTGCAGTTGCACAATGGTTGGAGCCAGGTACCCAAGAAAGATGTTCTTCTCTGCTTGGAGGATGTTTAGTGCAAGTGCCAAAGGCCTCATCACATCCACAAACTTGTGTATGAAGTTGACTTCATCTGGTGAGAATCGACGAAAGCCAAACTCATCACTCACATCGTGCAGGAGCAGCTTGTCATGTAGGGTTTTGGCATCGTTTGCAGAGGTGACCTCATCCACATTCATTTCTGCCTTGGTAGTTAGTGTTGCAATGCGAGACAGTCGCTCCATGGAAAGAAATACAGAGTTCCATCTTGTGTCATTTGGCGCAACAAAGCTAATCCCAAGCTTTTCCTCCACAGTATCAGAAGCCTTTGAACTCCGCTTAACCTTGTTCCACAGAGCAGATGCTTTTGCAAAAACAGCCCTCGACATTGCTTTGTAGCATTTTTCAATTCTGTATCTTTGGCCACTAGATTCAAGGTGTGAGCCATGCACCTTCTGTGAGGGGGGAGAGAGGGATGATCCAAATCTGACAGAGGCTCCATCTGGTCATCTTCATCTGAGCTCTCACTGGCGGCAGCAAAGGCTGAATCTGGTTCATTGGCATCTTTACTTTCAGTTTCATCAAAGTTGACCACTGCACTGAAAAAAAAGGCCGTTGGATTAACATGATTTTAATATGGAAACCGGTTGCACACATTAAAAACATGTGTACTCAAAACTATTCCATTATGTTAAAGACACACAACTATGTTATGTCAAAGAAACATGAAATTGATATGTTAATGTGAATATTTCCTTTAATACAGGTATTCATTTACCCTATGTTTAACCAACATGACTTGTTATGTTCATTTTAGGCTTTTAATATACTCATTTCATTTGTACCTGTTGAAGCCACATGAATGTTTTGTTTAAACTCCATGCTATAGTTTTCTGTTTAATCTACCTAGTGCTCAAGGGGTACATAAGATTATTTATTTCATGTGAATAGAGGCATGTCGTACATTCTTCTACAGGATCCATCCTAATCTCTTATATCTACAGCATTTATCATAACATTTTAAAACAAATAGTCAATAAAGACAAACACATTTCTTTGAACAACATTCATGTATTTTTCTCAAAAAATAAAACAATATTAACAACCAACACACATCCAGATGAGCTTTTGGTTTTTCCATCATGCAGCCCCAGGAGAATTAACAAATACATTGAAAATAAAGAAATTGAAGAAATAGAAAAAGTTTGTGATGCATGTACATATACATTATTGTGTTAGAACACAGCAAGCAGGAAACTATTCTCCCGACCAAAAGAAAGGTTTATTGGGCCAAATGGCAAAGAAAGGCTTATTTTTGTAACTCATTCATAGTAAACAATTAACAGAAAATGTCAACGCCTAGCCGAAAAAAGCAAATGTTCTTGCAAATCCATTATTTAAATAGTACCCTGCTAATATGAAAGGGAACTTTAATACAAAAAAGCAATGGCATTGTTTTGGAAAAATACATGACAGTATAATAATGGCCTGGTTTCTCACCACATATGCACTAAAGAAAGTATTACAAATAAAAACAAGAACTGACATTTTGAAGTAGTGCAATTAGTACATTCTGAAACACATGACAATTAGTACATTCTGAAACACATGACAAGTGGTACATTCTGAAAACACATGACCCCAGGAAAAACCCACATTTCTGAAACATGCAAATCAATACAGCAAAAAGCATGAGCAAAGGAAGTGCAAGACAGTTGTATCGATGAAAGTCCAGTATGAATGCTGTAAAAGTGCACAATGGTCCATGGCAACAGCTCACTCAAACAGTTTGTTTTTAAACGCTTGGGCTTTCTTGGAGAGCATGTTGCCGTCTAGCTCCATTAACATTTGCTGGAGCACTTCGAACGTGCACTTCAGTTTAGGGGGGTCGTTCAGGTTCATTGCATACATTAGTCCAAACAGCATGGTAGCAGCTAATGCAATGTTGTCCACATCAGTTAGTACCTGATGGCCTTCCAGGACAATCTGTCCTCTGGTCTCATCTGTCCTCTGGTCTCATCTGTCCTCTGGTCTCATCTGTCCTCTGGTCTCATCTGTCCTGTGGTCTCATCTGTCCTCTGGTCTCATCTGTCCTCTGGTCTCATCTGTCCTCTGGTCTCATCTGTCCTCTGGTCTCATATGTCCTCTGGTCTCATCTGTCCTCTGCTCTCATGGTGGAATTGTGTTTGACAACATAAAGTCCCACCGTAATCCCCTGAATGGACCGCAGAATGACGTCTTCATCTTCTGCCTGCAGAGCGCACAGTCACAAAAGGAACAGAGTGAGATCTAACAAATCAATACATATATATACCCATTACTAAGTCCCTGTGTCTAACAAGTACATTTGGTCAGATTTCAGTACTTTTAAGCCTCCTTGTTATCTGATATACTCCTGTCTGACCTGATAAAGAATGTTTCATTTCCTGTATCAGTTTTAAATTAAAAGGCCTCTAGCTTTTCAGTGTAGTCTGGCTATTAAACCAAAAACAGGGATGTTCACTTACTTTAGGCTGTATACTATGTGGTGTTTCAATAAATACATATTTTAAAGCCAAACAAAAAAATCAAAAGGTCAAATATTACTTCTACTGACCACAAACTCTCTCATTGAGGTACACACACAGAGGTACACACACATAGGTACACACACAGAGGTACACACAGAGGTACACACACAGAGGTACACACACAGAGGTACACACACAGAGGTACACACACAGAGGTACACACACAGAGGTACACACACAGAGGTACACACACAGAGGTACACACAGAGGTACACACACAGAGGTGCACACACAGCCCCTTGAGAAGACAATCCCGGCCTAAATCGACATCATCAACCTAAGTGAAGGGGAATAAGAAAAGAAAGAATCTGTTTTGCTCAATGAAATGTGTACACTATTGACTCGATGTATAATTTCCTTAAAATGAATTCTTACTTGAGTCATGTTTGACATAATACAGTTCAGACGCTGGCCTATCTGTCCTCCTCTCTTCTCAAAAACCTTCAGAGGTTTGTCAGATAGCACATCCAGCTGAGAGAGAAATCTTGATTGGAGGGGCAGGGTTGTTATACGCTTAAACTCCACATTTATCAAAAAAAACAAAATATCACAGTCATAAAAATCAAGAAATCATTTCATTTTCTAATGATGTCATGATTGTAGTTGTGTGCTTGCCTCAAAACGATGCAGAGAAACTAGTCCATGCATTTGTTACTTCAAGGCTAGCTTATTGTAACTCTTTATTATCAGGGTGAACCAAAAACTCAGTGAAGTTGCTTCAGCTGATTCAACATGTATTGACCAGAGCACGGAGAAGGGACCACATTACTCCTGTTTTGGCTCTATAGTGAGAATAACTTTTTATATCAAGTACGAACAACCAGGTTAGACTACATTACATTTCATTTAGTTACGTTTTTTTCCAAAGATACTTAAAATAAGTATTACTGATGTAAGACTACATATAAGAAACACCCTTATAGACATTTCAACAAACAAAACATGATCACTTTGTGAAGGAGGCTTTATCGCAGAATGTTTGGCTTTTGCCTCTCACTTTCTGAATCACTTTTGCCTAATAAATCAGAACACGTGTATATCCCTGCAATGTTTGCAGTATGTAAATGTTATGAATAAATATTCAGAAATTGTCAGACTAATATCAGTTTTCAATTTGTTAAAGATCAAGTTTAAGTTACTCAAGTAAATCACAGAAAACATTTGAATACTCACCATTTACTACAGAGCCTTTGGTACAATGTTCAAAGCAAGGCTGAGGTCAATCTTCTCCACACCAATTACCTATCACAGAAAAACAGATTTGAAATTATTTCATTATTCACACACAAATAAAACAAAAATGTTCTGCTCCTTAAAGGCGACATTTACCATTTAATGATGTACCTTTAGGTTAATATGAACCAACTTCGGCCGAGATGGGCGCCTCCAGTGTAAAAAGCTACAGTTGCCTATACTAATGCAGAGAGTACAACTTTGTACGGAGCCATGCACATCAGCGTTGGGATCTCATTTCCATTGGTTTCAATGGAGACGTGCACTGCAGCAGAGCGCACCGTTCGTCATGTGACGAGGAACAACCAATCAGAACCGAGAAACATCTCAACTTCCGTAAACACAAGTGTACGGCAAATATGGAAGTTAAGTTCATTTCACAGCGGGTGGATCGTAACCCTTACTTGATAATTGTGTTGGTGAACACGAATCAATGGATTACATTTTGTGACTATAACACAAAATGCCATGAGACTGGGTTGACCCACCACAGTTAGCTTTGCTAGCTTAGCTACAGATGGCGTCAAATTTATGTTCAAGCACCTGAAGGGCTTTATAATGCATTTTGATGGTGAGACGACCGGTGTTATAGTAAACCGAGCTAGACGTATAACGCTATAACTTTACACACAGCATTGATTGGGATAAGACAACGTTGCTGCTGTGTTGAAACTTAGCCTTGACATGTATTTTTACAGGCCAGCGGCAGCCTTGTCCGATGTTGGGTTGAATACGGTTAACCGTTGAAACATGGCGGCGACGTACAAGCGCATGTAGACCATGGCGGAAATGTATGTGTTATACATTTTCGCTGAGAGGCCGTGTTCGTACGTTTTATAAAGAACTTGTGTGTATGTGTGACTATACATGGAATGGGGGGCATTGTTGTTAAGCGGTTAGTAACGTCTGTTTATTGGGGTAGCCGGCCGCCGGTGACTCTGACATTGTTGTGTTACAGGTCTTGTTGTTTGGTTGAGGGTAAAAAACATCTAAAACTTGAGAGAAAAAATATATACTTTGCCGCCACACCCCGTTGCCAAGCAACACTTATTGATTAAGTCACGCAGCTCCGTGATCACCTGAAGCTCAGCCGCTGTAACGGTCCGATGAGCGGAGCAAAGCACACGTTTCAAGTTAGACCAAACACACTTAGCTATTTTATCTACCTCTGGAACTAGCTAAACTAGTTATACATATGTTTATTCTTCACTGTCGGGTCACTCGTTACTGGAGTAGCGAGCTGCATGAGATACTGACGGGCTGTCAGGAGAGGGAGAGAGAGAGAGAGGAAAAGAGAGCGCTCCGTTTATTATACCGGTGTTATTATCTAAAGTGAATGTTAATTTTGAATAACGTAGTTAATACACTATTAGTGGTTTGTTTAAATGTGTTCATTGTTTTGTTTTTTGTTTGTAGAAGAATACCATTTATTGATTTATTGTAAAATGAATCCAAACGTTTTGATCTGTTACGATGATAAACTGAAGCAATTTAAAAATTAACCCCATTAACTGAGTTTTAAATCGTTTTTTTGTTAAGTCCGACTAAGTATATGAGGAAGGATGAAAACTAACAAATTAAAAGTTTCAAAAATGATATCTCTGCGAGTGCTGACTGAACTGAATGTCCTATATGTTTCTCTTGTATTTCAGGGCTGGATCACATGCAGTGCAGATTTTGCAGATTTGCAAGCTCCAATCAAGAGACTCTTCTAAAACATTGTCGCCTTTGTCACGGAAAAGGTGCGAACTGGCCCTGTATTCACACTGACTGTGTATGTCAGTCAATTGGCAAACTATACTATACCCTGCCCTACCACTCCACTCCAGGCCCCTCCAACACAATACGCCCCACTTTCCAATCAGTCCCCAAAATTGTAATACCAGGTTTTTTTTCAATTCAAAACATCCAAACTATCTATCCCCTTAAGATGGTGCAGACTTTGAACAAGACAGCTACCCAGGAATTTGCTGCACAGAAAAAACATGACATTGTGGTTACAATCAAATTACATTGTTTTATTATTTTGTTTTTCAGATATCTGAAGAATTTCACCGGATCACCAGCAAAGACCTCCTGGGGACCTTCGGGGCAGCCTTTGACAAACATGCGCCTTGCCTGCTGAAACTGTACCGGGCTAGGAAGGGAGCTTTTGGACAGAAGATGGAAGACCTCTTGGAAAAACTTGATGAAAAAGTGAGTGAAGTGCCTCAATCTAAGAGCATGCAAAAGTTGAGGGGAGAATGGCCGGAGCCGGGTCCACCAAAGCCCTATCCCCTGTTTGAAAATATGAAATGCCCTTCGCCTAACATTTGTAGGAATGAAAACGCTTTGATGGAAAGGCTTCAGTAAAAATGGATGTTAAAAGTCATTGCTTGGTGTTCTTAGTTGGTGCAATTTGAGAACTATAACAGTATTTTTAATTTGTAAAAGTAGAATTGTCCGCAGGATTGCAGTTTTTGTTTTGTTTTGTTTTGCCAGTCTTTTACTGAAGCATGCTACTGGGATCTGAGCTGTTCTTTATCCTCCTCATTACTATACAGAACGTCGGATTTTGTATAAATTCACTACGGCACTAAACTAATTGATATGTTTGTGTGTTTCCACTGGGTACTCCTTAGACATCCGACATTGTGTCTCACCGAAAGACAGCAGCACTGAGAGGCCTGCCGAGATGACACAACCAAGTTTCTTCTGGAGTGTTTGGTAAGTAATACTAACTGTAGGAAATAAACTTATTAACACAATACAAGTAATATTGCTTAATGTAGCTTAAACATTTTATGACCTCATAGCTTATGCTAATCATTTATGCATAATACACTTTGTGTAAGATTTATTTTGAGCCCAGAGATGTTTTCACCTCATGAACCCGAGCGCGATGAGTTCACCCAAAATTAAAAATAAATATCAGCGCTGTTTGAGCAACAGCCAACCCGATACATCTGGCCATTGTTGTCTGGTGTTCTTTATCAGAAAATACTTCTTTATAGAACTCGGCACAACAAGGTTGGTGGGTGATAGCCGCCGTGCTGTTGAGTTGCAATTATAACTTCCACAAGCTGAATGTTAAGACTCAGTAGCTTGGTGCTAAAGCTAGAATCAGTGGATATGTATTTTGCCGTTTAGTTTTCCATAGCATTCATTCATGCATATTTGACTTTTCCTCAGGACACTGACCATGAAGAACGATTGCTGAGAGGTGTGTCTGTGGCCATCCTCACCGTCATTGAAGATGATGATGCCGCCATATCGCCAAATGTGCGAGACGTGGCTGTTGTGTGGGAAGGGACCATTGTACTGCATGACCTGCCAGACCTCTCTACTGCCTTTCCTCTTCGGCCTACTTCATGCAATGAACATGGATTATCCAAAGGAGATGAGGTATACCTTTGAAGCCATTCAGACTATCTTTTACGAGCTTGGCTCTCGATGCTCACAGCGCATAAGGTCTCGGAAAACAAAGCTTTTGCTGTGAATGTTAATGGGGAAGCCAGATATTACTTTAATCTATGTTTCACCTGTTCTAGTGCATCGTGGTTAGTGCTCATGTAAAACCTCACAGCATTCATTTCATTTTAAGCATATAAGTTCTCTTCTGAAATAGGGAATCAAAGAATGTGTGGATGTGTAAGTTGCCAGTTCAAAAGAGGGGCATATCCAGTATTTCTACTGTTCAAGTTCATTGTTAGTGATCAGGTAAAACTTCAATGTATGTACATGCTTGCACATGTAGTCATTTTAAGCATGAAGTCCCATTTGCCTGTGAAATTGAAATGTGTGGAATTGTGAGTTGCCAGTTGACAAGAGGCACTGGATTGTAATTATTATATTTGTTTATTTTTAAATTCTTTGATTGTGATGTGCTGAAGAGGCTGAAGCCTAATCTATCACAATGATGTCAGGTGTGTGAATCCTATTTTGACCTGATGGATAAAAGCAGAAGCAGAAACGATCCTCAGAATCTGTGTTCAAAAGGCCATCATCATTTTCTGTTTAAAACAGCTTTGCTAGATGTTTATTATGTCAATAAATGTCCTTAACGTGTGCTATGTTGCAAAACGTGCATTTTTTCAAATCCATATCTTCAGCATGTGAAGAATGCATGTTATCAACGTCTAGCAAAGCTGCTTTAAACAGAAACTGATGATGGCATGGGGTCTGCGAGACACAGAGGAACTCAGCCTGAGCACACACACTCTCACAGCCAGGCTGTGTGTGTGTGTGTGGAAATCCGTTACGTCACTTTACTCAGGAAGTAAACAATGGAAAAAGAGAAATGTCCACCGAGGCGTTCTGGGGCAGCATAGACAGGTCTTCTCTGTGTTAGAGTTTTACTCCCTACAGGGTGTACTTTGAGGGTTTGTGACTCTGCAGACCGTTAACATGCAGAAAAAGCTTCATAACACACAAGGGGACGGGTAAGAACCAGGAAAGCATGACATGGGACCTTCAAGAGAGAATGTTTTTCGTGCTTGTGGACAAAAGATGTTACAAGATGTTCATATCATTGAATCTGAATAAAGAAACTGAATAAATAATGGGCTCTTTTTTTGTTTGTTGATTTTAGTTTATTTTCAATGTCCGACATCAATGTTGATTGCAGCCTTCAGCGTGACAATATCTCAATGTTGATTCAATGACTTTTTGCCATCTGGGAGGGCTCCGATGTGGGCTAAAGTATTGTTAGAAACTGATCAATCTGTTCATAGTACTGGCAGCAGGGTCTCTGCTGTTAGCAGGGTCTGAGACTCACAGAGACCCACAGAGCACCATGCAGCACATGGCTTTCCTACCCAGGAATAAGTCTTTGAAAGGCGGGGAAAAGTGGTGATAGTGATAGCAGAAATAGTGATTCCAATGCAAAGAGAGTTTACCCAGAGAACAGGCTGCTCCACAGCACTTTACAAGCCAGGAAAAGTGATTGAATCCTGGGTATACATGTTTTAAATAGTCTGATACCTCCAGGGCGCATCACCGTATTTTACAAGCCAGGGAAGGTGCCTGAATCCTGGGTAAACATTGTTTAATTGTTTAAGTGTTTTTAAATGTGTGGAACAGTGTTTTGTCACTTTCAAAACTCTCCCGTCATTGACCGGAGAAATGGGGTCGTTGTTGTATTCAATCTGACCGTTAATATTCCAGTGAGACGAAGTACGTACAATGACCGGAGTGATCCCATGTTAATTTTGTCCCAAAACCGGAGCATTCCATCACCCTAATTTACGAAAAACCCCACCCGGTAAAATTTGACTGGAATCTGTCCGGATGGTGTGGCTCAAGGGGTCAATGGATGTCTAAGAGTCCGAAAGTTGACAATCCCCAGCATGACAAAATGAACTTTGGTGTGAGGCAATAGGAACGGAAATGTGGGTGAGATGGTGGAGATAACACACGTTGGAAGGGCGGTCGAGAGGATGTTACACCAGAAATGTGAGTGAGATACCTGTACTCATCTCAGAGGTACATATTGTACTTTTTACTGGACTACACTTATCTGACAGCTGCGGTTACTCTACAAAGGAAAAACCAGATCACCAAAGAGCAGTGAAGAGATCACTTTGTGTTGTTTTAATGAATATAGTTATTCAAGCTGTGTCCAGGAAGCAGAACTCTACACAACAGAGGCTGCAAAGAGTCCAGTCCGACACTCTGGATTATTCTGCAAAATTACACAAATGTAATGACTTCCTATGTTTTGATCAAACGCACTGCAGGTTAGTATAGCAGGAAACTCTGTTAAAGATCCCTTCCCACAAACTCTATTCACAAACACATCTGATCCTGTGAACGCAGCACAGACTGAGACTCAGTCTAACCAGTCTGACTGCATTCTGTCATAGTGAGGTGAGGACACACACACACACACACACACACACACACACACACACACACACACACACACACACACACACACACACACACACACACACACACACACACAGGATAGGAAGCGCCTTCACTTCACTTCGTCTGACGGACGCTGAAGTTGATGAAGCTCAGACGAGGCTGCTACTGATGAATCTCACGGCTAACAGTTCAGTAAGTAGAGCTGTGATTGGTTGATGTTGTTGATTGTTGTGGTCGCAGAAACGCTTGAGTTGATGAACGTGTGATTGTTTAAAGCTGGGAAACAAGATGGCCTCCGAGCTGTGCGAGCAGAGAGAGAGCGCAGGTTAGTTTAAAGAGTTCCCTGTGAGGAGGAAGAGGAGTTCAGGCTGATGGGGGTCAGTCTGTCAGGAGGGCTACTGATGTGGAGGGGGATGCAACGGTAGGGCACTAGGACCCAGCAGCCATCAGAGAGCTCACCTGGGCCTTTGCTCCTGAAACACCTGAGAGACTCTGGCTGCATTTCATTGGTCGATCAACACGCCCTCCTGGCCCCCCCTCAGGAACTCTGATCTAAAGTCTAAACAGTGAAACTCAAACGTCTTAATGCAGTATTCTCACCTTGTTACATGTGTCCTGATAATGAAGAAGTGTACTTGTACTAGACTGTAAAGTTACAACATGTACTTACAGGCAATATCTGTATCTGATGGTATTAGAATATATTCTATAAACTGTCATTCAACGGGAACTGTTTCACTACTTTTGCTGACAGTCTTTTAACATATTTCTAAGTTTTCTGTTTTCACAGAGCACATTAAGGTTTTAGTTTCTGATGAAACTGTGAGGGACTCTTTCTCTGTTGTAGTCTTCTCTTCAGGTGTTCTGTGTTAAACACCAGCTGAGCAGGACGGAAGCCATTTTGTTTCTTCGTCTTCACTGTAAAAAAAAAAAACTCAAGTCCAAACACGTCAACAAACGAAAAGAAAAGGTGTGTTCAATTCAGTCGGGAAGCTCAAATATGGGCCAAAAATAAAAGCTAAAGGTGTTGGAGGAGGGGGAGGAGGAGGAGGAGGAGGAGGAGGAGGAGGACCTCCAGTGGTCACTCTGAGGAACTGCAGCTGGTTTCTGGTTTTTCACAGAGGAGGACGAAGGACTCAGATCTTTAGTTTCAGAAACATTAGTGAAACCACAGTGTGATAATAATCTGTTTCAGGTCCTCTATTCAACACTTCACTAAAGTACAAGTCTAAACATCAAAATATACTTAAAGTACAAAAGTACTCATTCTGCACCAGTTCATAATAATATGTTTCACATTATTTAATAATAATAATGAATGAATCCGTCTGTTCACTTTAATGTAACAGCTGGTAAAGGAGGAGCTTTTTCTTTTTTAAATAAAGGTCATATACAGTACATTGTGCCTCGTGATTTTCACCAAGGAATCATATTTTAATATATAGTTAAGGCAGGACAATTTGGTGATTATATTTAGTGTTATTAATCTAGATCTGAAACGTTTACACAACATGTTCTTAACGTAAGTTATCACTTAAATGCAGGGCCGTGGGAAGTAGGGGTGCTGAGGGTGCTGCAGCACCCCCTGGTGGAGGACAGGGGATCTGCACTTTCACAAGATTAAATACAAATATAATAAATAAAATAAAATAAAATTATTTTTCAGCCTTGACGTAACAACATTCATAATTAAGTAAAGATAACACCCTTTTCACCCCGGTTACATTTTCCATTTGCCCCGTACGATGGGCGCTTTAAGTGATGAAAGTGGGGGATGTTGGCTTATCAGGCGCCCGCAGCTCACATCCAGCGTGAGAGAGAGATAGATAGAGAGAGGGGGTGCACCTGTACCGGCGGGGAATGTTGTTAGCTTCTGCTAACGGATATAAGAAGCTCTTTCTACAATAATAATGTGGAGGTAGAGTTCTGTCCTGTCAGACTGAGAGGCTCAGTGAGGTAGAGGACTCTGAGTGTTTAGATAGTTCACTTTAGTCTAAATGATCTCAGTGGGTCTCAAACGTTTTGATCACAATTTATGTAAACAAATATTTCCAAGGCACTCCTTTATAATTATTAGGATAAATAAAAACAGGTTTGAAATCATTCCAATGTATACTATAAGACAGTAAACCAAAAATATCGTTTAAAACTGGAGAGATTTAAAAATATGCATAAATAAATAAATGTTAACTGATGAGATATAAATGAACCACAAAAATAAAATAAGTTATCCTACATTTATTTGTTATTGGCTATGGTAGGTTATCGGTTATGTTCACATACTTATTTGATTATTAAAATGCAAACCGATCTTTTTCATATGGGTGTTTAGAGTTGTATCCCCTAGATCAGTCTCTAGTAATTGGGCGCTCAAAGTGCACCAGATTGAAGCATTTTACTTTAAAATGTTAAAAACAATCTTTCCCGGGGGGGCACCCCCGGACCCCCCTAGAGGATGTGAAGTCCACCCCCCAGTTAAAACATGTTCAATGTTCATGCAATACTAAATAGTATACATTTGAAGCCTTTTTATATAAGCTATCCACCATGTCAATATGTTTCTCTGTTTGTCGTGTCTTTTGTAGAGGTTTTTCATTGCCAGCTAAAATTTTGCCAATAGGGCAGCAAATTGGTCAAAACCGGCCCTGGTGTCATCCCCACAGCACCCCCCATTTGAAACATGTTCCCACTGCTATGCTTAAATGCTTACCTAAAAGCTGAACTGAAGTACAACACCTGAGTCAAGGTGCAGCAGTGAAATCCTGCATCAGCTCCATCTGGTGGAGCTTCCTCTGCTCTGATTGGTCCTCACCACTGACTCAGGACAATAAGCAGACTCTTCTCTGTCCAATCACAAACTACTAGTGTGTTCCTTTATTAAAGGACCTAAAATAATACACAACATCAATTAATTGTTCGTTTAAAAAAGAAAAAATCAATACATTTATTTTCGTCATCTTTATTTTTTACCCTCCAAATCTTCTGCTCTGAACTCCAAACACAGTTTCCTGTTGGCTGTTTAAAATGTATGAACCTCTGAAACAGAGGAAGATTTGAAGGCTTGCTGAGCTCTTCAGAGTCCGTCCAATAGAAGTGATCTGCACAGAAAGGCCAAGAATAATCCACATGAAGGATGTTCCTGAAGTCTTCAAACCGTCCTGAAGACCACAGAGCATTGAGAGGGTCTTTAAGACGCTGCAGCTCACAGAGCCAACAACATGGAAACTGTCTCATGAGTGTTTTAGTTTGGAGGTGTGAGAGCTCTGTGTCCTGATGAGATAATGTGGGGTTCTCCAGCAGGTGGTTGTGTGTGTGTGAAGGTGTGAGCTCTGCTATGAATCCCTGTGAGGACACTGAACCCGCTCTGAGTGGGGACCCTGAACGCCTCACCAAAGCTCAGAGGTGAGATGAAGACCTCTGACTGTCCTCTCCTCCAGAGCTCAGCAGGCATTACTCACACTCTGTGTGTGTGTTGTGTTGAAGCCCAGAGCAGCAGCATGAACCTGGACATGGACCTGGACCTGGACCTGGACCTGGACCTGGACCTGGACCTGGACCTGGACCTGGACCTCGACCTCGACCTCGACCTCGACCTCGACCTCGACCCAGCTGTGTGTCCATGAAGAGTGACCAGTCTATAGCTGCACCAATATATTTTAAAGGCCGCCCTTCAGAGACAGAGTAAGTGGACGCCATGTGACTTCATTATATCAGCAGCAGTAGACAACTTGTTGTTACTGAAGAACAGAGACCTCTTATTGAAGCTGAGGGAGGGACTACCAAGGTGTGTTCAGCCTGAAGCCAGAGTGTAACGTGTCAGAGAGGCTCAATAAAAGAAGCCTTCAATACCATAGCAGGTAAAATATTTAAAGCACTGTTTAAACAATAAATACAGTTCAATTTGTCCACAAACTAAAGTGATTTTCCATCATTATGGTAGAGTTTCAGACCTAAATGCTGTAGAATGAGCAGGTATCACATTAGGAATAAATGGGAGGCAATGAGAGAGCATTGGGTAGTCAAATAAATACATGACTTCATTCACCACAGTACCCTCTTGTATGTGCCGTCTTCTCTGTCTTTGTGGCTCATATATTGGTGTTCTACTGCAGATCAGTAAAATAGAGAATACTGAAAAAGAAAAAGGTGGCAGGAGATAACCAAACCTGCTGAGATCCAATCAAACAGCTCTGGACTAGAGTTCGGACAGGCTCACCAAATCAATATATTCTCAAGTATTCTGATGAAACAGGGTAAATATATCTGTCCCTGTTGTAACACTTACTGAGAAAATCACGCAGGTACTTTCTTATAAATACGTGGGTGTCCTGACAGACCCTTCTGTTCTAGAAAGACCACATAGAATCTGAAAAAGACAAAACAAATAATAGAGTAGAGAGTAGATAAAGTTTTATCAGTCTATCAGAGAATCTGCTCAAAGGTCGTAGGTCAACATTTGAGAGCCTCTCTGAATCAGCCTACCATCACAACCTTTAGAGGCTGGCCAACCACGTTATCTCTGACCCAACCATGATTATGTAATGAGTGAAATCCCAGGTCAGATGAACATGGTGTCTTCAGTGACTGTGTTGTTATGGTAAATATCTGTTTCCTTGTTTCTTGTCTTGATGTTTGTCCTCGTTGACGTTATGCCAAAACACATTTTGGAGCATTCTGAAAACTTTAACAATGACATCTAATTGGGGACGGTGGTTTTGGTCCCCAAAGGGAAAGGCGTCCCCAAATGACTGGTATGTGAGCTGATGAAAGTCCCCAATTTGAGCATAAGTAACGCATACACACATAGGTCACTAACATAACACTCACCATCGATGGCACCATTGTTTCCCCCTCCAATCAGGCACGCAACCTTGGCGTAATCTTTGACCCCACCCTCTCCCTCGAACCTCACATCCGCCAAACAGTCAAAACCTCAGTTTTTCACCTCCGCAATATTGCAAAAATCCTACCCTCTCTCACCCGCCCCGCAGCCGAACGACTAATCCATGCCAATGCCGTGGGAAGTAGGGGTGCTGAGGGTGCTGCAGCACCCCCTGGTGGAGGACAGGGGATCTGCACTTCCACAAGATATAATACAAAAAAACGAATTTTCAGCCTTGATGTAACAACATTCATAATTAAGTAAAGATAACACCCTTTTCACCCCGGTTAGATTTTCCATTTGCCCCGTACGATGGGCGCTGTAAGTGATGAAAGTGGGGAATGTTGGCTTATCGGGCGCCCGCAGCTCACAGCCAAAGTGAGAGAGAGATAGATAGATAGATAGACAGATAGATAGATAGAGAGGGGGGGTGCACCGGTACCGGCGGGGATTGTTGTTAGCTTCTGCTGCGCCAACGGATATAAGAAGCTGTTTCTACAATAATGTGGAGAGAGAGTTCTGTCCTGTCAGACTGAGAGGCTCAGTGAGGTAAAGGATTCTGAGGGTTTAGATAGTTCACTTTAGTCTAAGTTATCTCAGTGGGTCTCAAACGTTTTGATCACAATTTATGTAAACAAATACTTCAAAGGGACACCTTTATAATTATTAGGATAAATAAAAACAGGTTTGAAATCATTCCAATGTATACTATAGGACAGCAAACCAAAAATATTGTTTAAAACTGGAGAGATTTAAAAATATGCATAAATAAATAAATAAATGTTAACTGGTAAAATAAGATATAAATGAACCACAAAAATAAAACAAGTTAGCCTACATTTATTTGTTATTGGCTATGGTAGGTTATCGGTTATGTTCACATACAAACCGATCTTTTTCATATGGGTGTTTAGAGTTGTATCCCCTTGATCAGTCTCTAGTAATTGGGCACTCAAAGTGCACCAGATTTAAGTATTTTACTTTAAAATGTTAAAAAAATCTTCCCGGGGGGACACCCCCAGACCCCCTTAGAGGATGTGAAGTCCACCCCTCCAATTCAACATGTTCATGCAATACTAAATACATTTGAAGCCTTTTTATATAAGCTGTCCACCATATCAATACGTTTCTCTTTTTGCAGTGTATTGGTCTTTTGTAGAGGGTTTTTCATTGCCAGCTAAAATCTTGCCTAGGGCAGCAAATTGGTCAAAACCGGCACTGGTGCCATCCCCACAGCACCCCCCATTTGAAACATGTTCCCACGGCTATGATCCATGCCTTCATTTCCTCCCGCCTTGACTACTGCAACTCACTTCTTTACGGCATCAGCACTACATCCCTCAACAGACTCCAACGGGTTCAAAATGCAGCTGCACGTCTCCTCACGCATACCAAATCATGGCATCACATCAGCCCAGTCCTCAAAGAGCTCCACTGGCTTCCTGTCTCCCATCGCATCAATTACAAAATGATGGTCCTCACATACAAAGCACTCCACCATTTGGCCCCCCCTTATCTCACAAACCTTCTCACTCCTTATCAACCCCCACGGTCCCTCAGATCCACCGCAGCCGGACTCCTATCCATTCCCACATCCACACTCTGCAGCTTTGGGGACAGAGCCTTCTCAGTGGCAGCTCCTAGGCTCTGGAATTCCCTCCCCCAAGATCTCCGTGACTCTGAGTCCCTCACAGTCTTTCAGTCCCGCCTCAAAACACATCTTTTCAACTCTGCATACCCATAAGCCCCCCCCCCTCTCAATCAATTTCCTCTTGACTGCCTTTTTATTTATTTTACTATACTTACTTGTTTGCCTGTCCTTGTTTGTCTACCCTCCCTCATATTGTAAAGCGTCTTTGAGTCGTGAAAAGCGCTATATAAATAAAATGCATTATTATTATTATTATTATTATAGACAAACACACTCATATACACATATACACACGCAAACACACACACACACACGCACACGCACACACACATAGACAAACACACACATATACACATATACACACACACACACACACACACACACACACGCACACACACACACACACACACACACACACACACACACACACACACACACACACACACACACACACACACAGGGTGTTTGCATCCAAATCAGGTGAATCTTTAAAAACATTCATATGACTTTGAACTCCCCAAAAAATACTGTGCCATTATATCCTTTATAGTTTTGTATAAATTTGAGTAAATAGTGATTGTTTTTACAGCGAGAAGGAACAGCTTCGGGTTGGAAGAGGAAGTGTCCGGCTGCAAGTACAAAGAATACAGAATCTACTATCTGGTAATGTGGAGGAGTAAGTACCAGAGTTTTATTACAGATGATTGTGATTGCTGGCACTTGGTAGCCACACACACAAACACAAACAAACACACACACACACGCATGCAGGCAGACAGACACACACACACACACACACACACACACACACACACACACACACACACACACACACACACACACACACACACACACACACACACACACACACATATACACATATACACACACGCACACGCACACGCACAAACAAACACACAACCACACACACACACACACACACACACACACACACACACACACAATGGTGTAATGCACAGTGATAGATTTTAGGCATTTTTATAATATATTGCATTGTAGTATTAATATTTTTTTTAATATTAAATAAAGTACATTTCTGTCTTTCTCTCAGTTCTCAGCAGCAGAGAGGAGAGTCTCCTGAGCCCAGCTGTGTGTCCATGAAGAGTGACCGGTCTAAGGGTCATCTGATTACATTCAAAGATGGACACCATCCTTATGGCCAAGTGTGAGTTTTTACAATGAATACAATCAAATGTCTTAGTTTGACGCAGATAAAAATAGCTTTTCCAAGTGTTACAGTATTGTATGCAACACTGTAAACATTCTTAATTTGGTGTGAACATTTAGTGAGCTAATTCCAAGTCAGATTTTCAGATAGATGCAGATTTCTTGAGAATATCTGCAGTGGTATGGGGACCTTGAGGTGAGGGATTGGGATTAGCTCCACTCTTTTTAAACGACTTTCCGATCTGAAGCCTTTTGGGATAAGCTGTAAAGAAATAGAGACTTGCAGCAGCAATTTACAAGAGCTTCCTGTCTGAGGGCCATATGTCCCAGCCTTTGTTGGTATCTGGGTTTTTGTTTTGAAGACACCTACAGAAAAAGATGACTTTCACAGCCAAATAACAAAGTTGAAAGCAGAAATAAATCTTGCATCTTCCGAACATTGTCTTTCCATCAGTTCTCAGCAGCAGAGAGAAAAGTCTCCTGGACCCAGCTGTGTGTCCATGAAGAGTGATCGGTCTAAGGGTCGTCTGATTACATTCAAAGATGAAGGTGGTTCTTCTGACACGCTGTAAGTATTTAAAAATGTTGATTTAACAGCTGGTCTTGGCCAGATACAGAATTGGTCGTCCATCAGGGTTGTTTGCATCTGTTTTTTCTGAATCATGGCAGAACAACCATCTTTAACTAACTGGTCTGTTGTTTAAATCAGTAAATGACTTCAATCTTTAAAACATTCATGTGAATTTCAACTACCAAAAAATGTGTCATTATATACTTTATTGTTTTGTAACATTAAAACAAATACAGTGATTGTTTTACAGTCGGAATTTTCCTTACCTCCAGCCAGCTTCTGTCCCCATCAGCCAGAAGGGACTGGCTGATGGGGACAGAAGCTGGCTGGAGGTAATGAAAATGAAGAGTCTACAATCTGGTGATGTGGAGGAGTAAGTACCAGAGTTTTATTACAGCTGATTGGGATTGTTAAGACTTGGTAGCCTGGCTCCCACACACCAATCAACAATTCTGCACTTACGCACACAGTGGTGTAATCCACAGTAATACATTTTAGGCCCTGCGCAATTTTGTAATATATTGCAGAAAGTATTTTTCCAACACACACGTCACTTTTCGGGATGCACAACTTTACACACCCCCTTAAGGGACGCAACTTTCTGAAGTGTGAAGAGAGATGCTGTTAAGTGGAAAGTATTACTCGGACGCCCGCATTATCATAATCACTTGAGATTTTAGTTTAACAGAAAACAACGTCACTTTTGGGGAGCCGACAATTCCTCACACTTCCACAAGAGGGCATGTAGAGTTATACACAAATTGGGTGGAGTGGTGCACTTTTACACAAAGGCACTTTTTGGGAGAGTTCAGATTGCAATGCCAAAATACATTTTGGAGCATTCTAAATGAAATCTAATTGGGGACGGTGGTTTTCGTCCACTGAATTTGATCCAGATACACCTACCTCCTGGAAAGTTCTTGATCTGGCCAACTGTTGTGAGGGTTTTTTTCTTCACCAGGAGAATAATTATTCTGTCGTCCACCACAGTTGTCTTCCAGGTCTTTTGGTCTTGCTGAGCTCACCAGTGTGTTCTTTTTTTTTTAAAGAATACACCACAGTTGATCAGATTACTTTATTGTCATTACATAATGCAAGCAGACTATAACTAAATTAGGAGAGTCTGACCAGACAAAAGTTGTCGACGTGGTTCAAATGTGGAACAAAGATTTACACACCTGCACAAAGGACTGCTGCTACGAATTTATGAACAAGCAGCAACTGAACAAGTTGCCAAATCATTAAAACAAAATGGCTACCACCATGAGGTGGAAAAGAAACACAAAGTCAGTAGTTACTGGTTTAAAAACACAACAGTAACACACATGTTACCAAATAGATCACCACACGACTTGTGGTGTACCTACTTGTGGCACAATGGACAGCACAATATGTATAAAATGGTTTATTTATTATACAAAGTTACTTTAAAACACTCCTTTGATAAATACTTAAATATTGTAAGGTTAAAATAACGTTAAATTAATGTAAACCAGTTACTTAGAAGATACAGTTCAGTCAGGGGTTTATACAATACTGAAAGTCCTGTCCGCTTAGAACCGAACTCCACTCCGGTTTCCCTTTGAGCCAGTTAGAAGGTGTATCTCAATGTTCAAGTCCAGTCCAGGAATACCAGTGCCAGGAGTTACACTTTGCCGGCCCGTCGCACTCTGTCCCAATAGAGTCTGTATGCAGACCGCAGCAAGGAGGCGGATCCTAAAGGGGGTGTTTCCTAAAGGGTTATGAGCCCCGCCCCCCAAGTATTTCTTAAAGGTATGACGCTCTGTTTCTCATTTATTTTAATGCTTTGAATGAATCATAAACGAACTTTGAAAAATAATAATTAAAATGAATTTGCATAAAGAATGAAGAGTATACAACCCACAGAGAAGACAAATTAATTGACCTATTGACAGATCATAATGAATACAGAGTCAACCCTAACTCTAACCGTAACCCTAACTCATAAATTGTAGGTATATAATTTGTTACTGTTTGTGCAGTGGTAGTAATTATTATTCAAATCAATCAACTACGTTTTATGGAAGATATTGCTGTATATCATTTAACAACATGAGTAGAGGTTTCTGTACACCTAAAATACTGAAGTTGAAGTTACTGTCCTGATGTGTATCATTCATTTGTTCATGTTGTGTCTGGTGGTAAGATTAATTAATTAATTAATTAACGTATTTATTATTTTTGAAACATTACAATACACATCAAATACTAAACATGAAATGTATAGTACATACCAATACATTGTACAAAGGAAAATATATACAGTACATACAAAGAGGAAAGTCTTCATTAAACAGTTGGGTGAATCTGGAAGAAAATGAGGAATTGTTTACTATTCAAACTGTTTTTATTTGCACTTTCAACAGTAACCATTCATATCACATAAATGACACGAAGGTTTTTGAATGAGCTTTGATACTTATATTTTAATTGGATTGCCTATTAGTTTATGCAGCTCAAGGGGTCACATCATTTGTATAATATAACTAGTGTTTTTGCTTATCGATATTAGGTAGTTTATTATTATGTTACATTCTTTAACCTGTCTTTAATAGTGTTAGGTGAGCTATTAAGCATGTGTTAGATGACCAGTGACTCTTCTCTAATCATATTACTTTACCACATTTCGGATGATGCCATAACTAATGTTACATAATTATAGAAGACACATCCGAAGTGTTATTTTTACTTATTGATTAGCAGCCGACATTCACTGAAAGGATGCGTCCGTCTCTCGTCTGGTTCATTACAACCAGTAGTTACAAAGTGTTACAGTTACAACCTTAATCAACCAACCAAGCTAGCCATGTTGTCTATCCGAATCCATACCATATTATTTGATTAAGTTACAGTATGTAGGGCAGGCCTACTTATATTTCCAAGATAATACAACAGTACACAACAGTACACTAGCATCATCCTAAATGCTGGTTAGCATCACAGCATATACGCCAGAGCTCTCAAGTCTCACGCATTTCACTCCATTCACACGCTCACACGCCACACCTTGTATTTCTCACGCAGAGATTTCTTTCCAGGGTACCGCCCACCAAGTTGCGCCGCAATTTTGTAAACAAACTAGGCTTGTTTGAGATGCGTGCACTCCACTAGCACCCGTTGACATTCGCGATACAGAGGGCTTCATACTCCACTAGCACCCCCCCCTGTTGACATTCGCAATACAGAGGGCTTCATACTCCACTAGCAACCACCCCCCCCCGTTGACATTCGCAATACAGAGGGCTTCATACTCCACTAGCACCCCCCCCCCCCCCCCCCGTTGACATTCGCAATACAGAGGGCTTCATACTCCACTAGCACCCCCCCCTGTTGACATTCGCGATACAGAGGGCTTCATACTCCACTAGCAACCCCCCCCCGTTGACATTCGCAATACAGAGGGCTTCATACTCCACTAGCACCCCCCCCCCCCCCCGCCCCGTTGACATTCGCAATACAGAGGGCTTCATACTCCACTAGCACCCCCCCCCCCACCCCCCTGTTGACGAATGACTTCTTCTGCGAGGATTTATAAAAGCAGCTGGAATCCCTTAAGTTGCATTACTGCCACCTACAGTATGTATATCTGCTGAGTGTCATTATTCTATTGGATAGGGGATAGATAGGGGAGGATCGTATAGATATAGGATCCTCCCCCTATAGGAACCGCCCCCTGCCTGCGGTCTGCATCCAGACCCATCTCCTCTGTCCATCAGCCTCTGGTCGCGGAACCCTCGGTAAACAAACAAAAGGAGACTCAGGGGACAGCAACGTAACTTTCGTGACATAAAACCGGACCGGTCCGATCTGCGGCGAGGTGAGGCAGCAACAGTCAAGAGAAGAATAGCTGTCGTCTAGCACGTAGTCGGAGTATTTATGTGGGAGTGGATTTGGCAACTGGCGAATGAGATCGCTGATTTTCACTGGGTGCCGGTGTGCCAATCGGCAGTGTCTGTGTCTTTGTTGTGACAGTTCGTTGAGGAGGTTAAATGAGCATGCAAATCAAAAGAGTTAATCGCTATATAGCGCACAACCTTAAAATCACAACAAGATCTACTGGAGGGAAAAAGGCACAGGAACACACACAGCCATACCATTTACGATCAATCCTGAAAGAACACAACATCTTTATATAACTGCTCTGTGTGTTTCTTTGTATGTAAAGTCTGTGGTGCAAACATAATGTAACAACATGATTCCTCACAGAGAGGACCAGCAGAGCTCAGAGGTTCCCAGAGGTCAGTCTGCCCAGCAGCATCAGACACAGCTGGACTCCATATTTACGGTCTGTACATGAATTACAGCTTCTTTTACATCTATTCGGTTCAGCATACCACCATGCTGCACTTTCTAAGCTCATACTTTACTTTTCATTTATTTTTCATTGTATTAAAGGTGGGGTAGGTAAGTTTCAGAAATCGGCTCGAGTGGACTAACATTTGAAAGTACACAGCCAAGAAGAATCCGCCCCTTCCTTCAGACTTCCTTACAGAGCACCTCCTCCGCGAGAGCAGGCTGCAGTAACGTTACATATCAGGCAAAGCTAAACACATCTAGGTTAGCAATACTACACAGCCAAAGCAACTCCGATATCGACTCTGGTTTGACTTCTCCTAGTTTCCACTTTCTTTTAGTTCTTAATTTGCTCCGTTACATTTTTTCTTTTGCGACCAGTAGACGATGTTGAACCTAACTCTGCCATGGTGAAAGTGGCCGCCTGTTGCAGTACTGCTGCAGTGCACGCCCTATGACGGCACGCCCAATGAGGGCACGAGATACATTTGTGCGTGCACAAGATGGAAGGCTGACAGACAGGGCGGCAATCCAATCGGTTTGGTTGCAGTTTTTACAGTATTACGGGTTCCACAGATGACATCTTTTTATGGATTTGTTGTCAAAGCACTTCAGATATTCATTGCTATCGGGATGTTAAGAGCATTCCATGGAATATAACAAAAAGTGTATCTCGAGCCGGTTTCTGAAACTTACCTACCCCACCTTTAATAAACTTGTTTTATTCTGTTAAATCCTTCGTGGATTATGAGTATGTCCAACATGGATCTGATTAAATTCTTAGTTGGATTAGCCGCTTTCACACCGAGTACTTTGCCGTACTTAGTTCCCAGTACTTAGTCCCGCCGAACCCTTTAGTCCCGGAACTGTCCTAGTAGATCGCATTCACACCGGAATAAGTTCCCTGAGGGAGGATTAGGCAAATGAAGCCGCTGACGTCACTTCTTCTTTTTCTGCTTTGGGTTTACTGGCAGGCCGCAAACCACTTCACGGCATAAACTGCCACCCGAAATCGCCACCCAATGTTCCACTGCAACACTCCCCACACACGCACACACAGTGTATCCGCGATTGTTACAATGAAGGCTCGATAATCAGTTCACGGCATATAGGTGTAAGCAGGGGTAAAGTGCTATTTTTACAAGTGGGAAGTGGACCTCACCTCCTCTAGTGGGGTCCGGGGCATGCTCCCCCGGGAAGATTTTTTTTTTAAATATTGAAGTTAAAAGCATCAATCTGGTGCACTTTGAGAGCAACATTAAGAGATCTATGGATACATCTCTCAACACCATATGAAACAGAACTGTAAGCAGATTTTCTATTTCTTTATAGATATTTTACAAATCACTCCCCTATTAAAACAAACCGTTCGAGACCCACTGAGATAACTAGACTAAAGTGAACTATCTCAGGGACGTGCACACATAGACTCTTGAGCACCTGCCCGTTTTGCCCTCTGGACAGCAATGTGCCCTTTTGAAAGTTCGTTTTTTTTATTTATATTTTACAGTTTACTGTAGGTGTGGCTCATGGTAACATCGATCAATTCTGGATTAAAAGCTTCTAATATATACAACAATGCCCCAAATGTGCGTTGTAATTTTGTCAGACATCCCCACACGTGCCCCGCGGCACTCCCGTACGTGCACTGGCTGCAGCCCCTCCCTTCCCTGCTTTCAACGTGAAGGCGCAGCGCGCAGAGCAGACAGTCAGTCACTCAGTCAGACAGGCCACGGCGGGTGTGTGGTGCAGCAGCACGCAGCAACACGATTAAAAGTGCCCTAGTGACGACCAAGTAAGTAACCACCAGGTAACAAATACAGTGTATTGTTTAATCCCCTAAATCAGATGCCAAACTAAACTATAACCTCACTTCTTTTCTTGCATCCATCCATTTAGTCTCGTTGTGCACTTTGCAATTACGACATACAAGATGTGCCTTTAATAAATCTCACACTACTAAGGCAGCCGGCGGTTCCACCAGGGGCGACAATCCGGGGGGGGGGGGGGGGGTTTCGTCCCCCACTAGCTTCAGATTGGACCCCCCTAAGTCATTTAGAATAATAAAAATAAATGTTAAAATAATTAATGTTTTGATAATAAATCAGTAAAATCAGGCAAAAATAAGAATTAAATAACATAACCCTAACCTAACCCTAACCCTAAAACCGAAATAAAGTAACCAAAAACCGAAAAGAAACTAACAAAATCTGCCATTATCCGGCAAATCTTCACAATTTCGGAGCGCACAATTTCGGCCGCCACGACGACTCAGAAGGTGCCCTTTTTTTTTCTCTTGAGCACCTGCCCCTATAAATGTCTGTGCGCGCCACTGAACTATCTAAACACTGAGAGAGTCCTTTACTTCACCTGAGCTGAGGTTATCTGAGACTCTCAGTCTGACAGGAGAGAGATCTCCCTCCACCTTGTTCTTGAAAAAGCTCCTTATATCCGTTAGCTTGGCTAGTTAGCACCAGATGCTAACCACAACGATCTCCGGTAGATACCCACCGGTGCGCGAGCTCTCTCTCTCACTCGCTCGCGCACGCACACAAAATGGCTCGTGCCACACACACAGAGCAGAGCTTGAATGAAACACAGAGAGCCAGAAGTAAGCTACTTGTACTCACGAGGCCTTTGCAGAATCCCTCTCGCTTTCAGGTGGTTTTGATTGAGTGTCCACACGTGGACGTTTAAGGACTAAAAAACGATCCATTTGTCACTTTGCTGTTAGCAAATAATTTGGCGCTCTAGCTAACAGGAAGTCACTCAAGTGTCACAAAGTAATTTAGCCTATGGGTAGGTCAAACATCTAATGGGTGCTGGCCATTGGCCTAATCATATCACCTGTGTTGGCTTTATGTTTTTGGTCAAAAATGTGTTTGTTTCACATTTGCATTGATGTAATCAATAATTTTTCTAATTTCATTTAATAAAAATAATAACAATAATTTTCCAAAAAAGCCACAAAAAGACAACAACACATATATGTATTGAGGGTGCTTAGGGGGTGCTTTGGCAATCCTGGGGGGTGCTTCAGCACTATTCCTGGGAAAAGTACTCCGGTTTGAAAGCGCCTATTGTGTCATTCATATAATCTGTTGCAGCTGCTGGAGGAGAACATCATCACTTTTGTGAAGAACGAGCTGAAGAAGTTCCAGAAGGCTCTGAGTTCAGATTACCCAGAATGCTTAGAGAGTCAGAGGGAGGATGAGGAGCTGTTGGACGGTGAGGATGAAGAGCAGAGGAGGAGCAGCAGAGAGGCATTTCTGAACATCACACTGCACTTCCTGAGGAGCATGGAGCAGGAGGAGCTGGCTGACCGTCTGCAGAGCAGTAAGAGGGTTTCTATAGAGATTTAACAAGCTGGATAAATGTTGACTAAAGTCTCAAGAGATGGAACAAAGTATATTCAGATCCTCATTCTTTAAGGATTACTTTGACTCATTGATCTGATTTGTTGTGTGTTCATTCAGGACTAATTACTGGAGTGTGTCAGCGTGAACTTAAGTCTAACCTGCAGGAGAGGTTCCAGTGTGTGTTTGAGGGCATTGCTAAAGCAGGAAACCCAACCCTTCTGAACCAGATCTACACAGAGCTCTACATCACAGAGGGGGGGTCTGCAGAGGTCAATGCTGAACATGAGGTCAGACAGTTTGAAACAGCATCCAGGAAACCAGACAGACCAGAAACAACCATCAGACAAGAAGACCTCTTTAAAGCCTCACCTGGAAGAGATGCACCAATCAGAGCAGTGCTGACAAAGGGCGTGGCTGGCATTGGGAAAACAGTCTTAACACAGAAGTTCACTCTGGACTGGGCTGAAGGCAAAGCCAACCAGGACATCCAGTTCATATTTCCATTCACCTTCAGAGAGCTGAATGTGGTGAGAGAGAACAAGTACAGCTTGGTGGAACTTGTTCATCACTTCTTCTCTGAAACCAGAGACGCAGGAATCTGCAGGTTTGATCAGTTCCCGGTTGTGTTCATCTTTGACGGTCTGGATGAGAGTCGACTTCCTCTGGACTTCCTCAACACTGAGATCCTGACTGATGTCACAGAGTCCACCTCAGTGGATGTGCTGCTGACAAACCTCATCAGGGGGAAGCTGCTTCCCTCTGCTCGCCTCTGGATAACCACACGACCTGCAGCAGCCAATCAGATCCCTCCTGAGTGTGTGGACATGGTGACAGAGGTCCGAGGGTTCACTGACCCACAGAAGGACGAGTACTTCAGGAAGAGATTCAGAGATCAGGAGCAGGCCGGCACCATCATCTCCCACATCAAGACCTCACGAAGCCTCCACATCATGTGCCACATCCCAGTCTTCTGCTGGATCTCTGCTTCAGTTCTGGAGGAGGTGTTGAAAACCAGAGAGAGGGGAGAGCTGCCCAAGACCCTGACTGAGATGTACATCCACTTCCTGGTGGTTCAGTCCAAAGTGAAGAACATTAAGTATGATGGAGGAGCTGAGACAGATCCACACTGGAGTCCAGAGAGCAGGAAGATGATGGAGGCTCTGGGGAAACTGGCTTTTGAGCAGCTGCAGAAAGGCAACCTGATCTTCTATGAGTCCGACCTGACAGAGTGTGGCATCGATATCAGAGCAGCCTCAGTGTACTCAGGAGTGTTCACACAGGTCTTTAGAGAGGAGAGAGGACTGTACCAGAGGGACCAGATGTTCTGCTTCGTCCATCTGAGCGTTCAGGAGTTTCTGGCTGCTCTTCATGTCCATCGGACCTTCATCACCTCTGGAGTCAACCTGCTGTCAGAAGAACCAACAACCTCCAGGCGTCCTAAAGTCTTCAGACCCAAACCTGAACTCACACATCTCTACCAGAGTGCTGTGGACCAGGCCTTACAGAGTCCAAACGGACACCTGGACTTGTTCCTCCGCTTCCTCCTGGGTCTTTCACTGCAGACCAATCAGAAACTCCTACGTGGTCTGCTGACAGAAACAGGAAGTAGCTCAAAGACCAACAAGAAAACAGTCCAGTACATCAAGAAGAAGATGGATGAGGGTCTGTCTCCGGAGAGAAGCATCAACCTGTTCCACTGTCTGAATGAACTGAATGATGGTTCTCTAGTGGAGCAGATCCAACAGTCCCTGAGTTCAGGAAGTCTCTCCTCAGATAATCTGTCTCCTGCTCAGTGGTCAGCTCTGGTCTTCATCTTACTGTCATCAGGAGAAGATCTGGACGTGTTTGACCTGAAGAAATACTCTGCTTCAGAGGAGGCTCTTCTGAGGCTGCTGCCAGTGGTCAAAGCCTCCAGGAAGGCTCTGTGAGTACAGAAACATTCAAATATGTAAGGGATAATGTGCTGCGACGCGACCTTCATGCCGATCTAGATCCCTCCGCTTCGCGTCGGGCTCCTGATCGGCCTGTCGGTGTTCTTTTCCCCATCATGACCAAGTCGCTGCACATTATCCCGCTTATTACACGGCCAGATTCTCAACAAAGTAACGTTATGACTCCCACTATTAATTGAAATGCTTTTATGGATTTAGAAAATGATTTTATTGATTTAAAAAATAGTTGTATGTATTGATTTAAATTGACATGCATCCGCTAAGACAAATAGTCCGTTGTTACTGTTTGAACTAACGTAGCAACGGCAGGAACTGCTTCGATAGCGTTTTTGAGGAGCTTTTTGATTACAGATTTGAAAACATCGCTGCTTGCTTTAAAAGTAGCAGAAGTCATGATGTCAAACCTTGGGGAGTATCTAGATATCCCTGCCCTAATGCCAAAGGAACTGCACACTGAAAATGTGTCGCCGTTTGATGTCTATGTCTGGACCGCTGCGTAAAAGGAGGATTTCTGCCCGTTACTTCTCCGCTGTTTTCTTGTCGCTCTTGTCTTGTCAGTTAGAAAGCAAACTGCATGCAGTTTGCTTTTCGGCCAAACTGTATATAGTTCAATCAAACGGACTTGTTTGTGCAGATGTGAGCGTCCTTAACAACGGTCAATAAGTCCTTGACAGCGGTCTGTCTGTTCGGTATTAACAACGTGTCACGTGTTCTGAATTGACCAATCAGAATCGAGTATTCAACTAAGCCATGTAATAACATGAAGTAGTGGTGGTCTAATGGATAGTGAGGTGGGATGAAGATCGGAACGTTGTGAGTTCAATTCCCGCCAGGAACACCACCACTCGTGTGCCCTTGAGTAAGGCACTTAGTCCTCAGTTTCTCCAGGGAGAATGTCCCTGTAATTGTAAGTCGCTTTGGATAAAAGTGTCAGCTAAATGAAATGTAAAGTAAATATTATGCTCATCTTTTTAAAATATTGTTTGTACTTTCTTTATCAGACTGAGTGGCTGTAAGCTGTCAGAGAGAAGCTGTGCAGCTCTGTCCTCAGTCCTCAGCTCCCAGTCCTCTAGTCTGAGAGAGCTGGACCTGAGTAACAACGACCTGCAGGATTCAGGAGTGAAGCTGCTGTCTGCTGGACTGGAGAGTCCTCACTGTACTCTGGAGACTCTCAGGTCAGATTTCTTATTTTATCTTAAATTATTGTCTCTCTCTCTCTCTCTCTGCTTATTTACAATCTCCTTCTTTCTCTTCCTGTTTTTAAATCAGTCAGGTAACCAAACGCAAAAGTCTTCTTTTGTATTAAACATTAATAAAATATAGTTGATGTAAAACACTCATCCTGTTACTGATTAATGCCATCGTGGAGAAGAGACATCATGAACATTGGCATCACAGATGTGAAGCAGTATTGAGTTGCATATTTTGAATAAGGAATAATATGCGATAAGGCAGTCATTCATGAAAAAGAACACCCTGAAGTTATTGATTTTATGTTGTTGTTTATTATTTTCTCCTCAGACTGAGTGACTGTAAACTGTCAGAGAGAAGCTGTGCAGCTCTGTCCTCAGTCCTCAGCTCCCAGTCCTCTAGTCTGAGAGAGCTGGACCTGAGTAACAACGACCTGCAGGATTCAGGAGTGAAGCTGCTGTCTGCTGGACTGGAGAGTCCTCACTGTGCTCTGGAGACTCTCAGGTCAGGGTTCATCAACATGTTGAGCTCCCTTTTGAATATGTATTGATATATTGGGCTGCTGTTGCCCAGAAGGGAAATAGGCGATAACCAAGAGGAGGGTTATTGATTTGATCCCCTCTCCATGAGGTTAACATGTCAAAGTGTCCTTGGGAAAGATACTTGACCTCAAATTATTTTCTAGACATTGTATTGAAGTGTTTGTTAGTTGCTTCAGTAAAAGCCTAAGCTGAAATAACATGTATGATTACTGGATGAGTTTTCTAAGTTCACTGTACTCAAGTTATTTTTCAACCCAGTTGTGATCGTCAATTTTCAGACCCTATGTAACATAATATACTTTACAGTTTTTCTGTTTTGCCCAGGAAAACATGTTATATAAAAACATAGTTCACTTTAACATTTGCTTCCATTTATTTGTTTGTCCCTTCAGACTGAGTGACTGTAAGCTGTCAGAGAGAAGCTGTGAAGCTCTGTCCTCAGTCCTCAGCTCCCAGTCTTCTAGTCTGAGAGAGCTGGACCTGAGTAACAACGACCTGCAGGATACAGGAGTGAAGCTGCTGTCTGCTGGACTGGAGAGTCCTCACTGTACTCTGGAGACTCTCAGGTCAGGATACATTGATATGTTGAGTTTCCTTTTTTGCATGTATTTAACTTACTATAGTACATGAACTATTTTTAAACCCGTTAAATTATTCTTTGCTGTTGTGTTCAGGTGCAAATCTACACACTCTTCTCCCTTTCTACTTTTGATACATTTTTAACATTGGCTTTCAATCCACCATGTATGCTAAATCTTTGCCATCAGTTCAAATAATGTAGGATTCCTCGTATTTATGATTATAGGGTCTTAATATTTTGTTTTTGAATTTGTAAAAAGGAGTAAATGCCGAACTTTTAATTTAAATGTTTGTCCCTTCAGACTGAGTGGCTGTAACCTGTCAGAGAGAAGCTGTGCAGCTCTGTCCTCAGTCCTGAGCTCCCAGTCCTCTAGTCTGAGAGATCTGGACCTGAGTAACAACGACCTGCAGGATTCAGGAGTGAAGCTGCTGTCTGCTGGACTGGAGAGTCCTCACTGTGCTCTGGAGACTCTCAGGTCAGGTTTCTTATTTTATCTTAAATGATTGTCTCTCTCTCTCTCTCTCTGCTTTTTTACAATCTCCTTCTTTTTCTTCCTGTTTTTAAATCAGTCAGGTAACCAAACGCAAAGTCTTCTTTTGTATTAAACATTAATAAAATACAGTTGATGTAAAACACTCATCCTGTTACTGATTAATGCCATCGTGGAGAAGAGACATCATGAACATTGGCATCACAGATGTGAAGCAGTATTGAGTTGCTCATTTTGAATAAGGAATAATATGCGATAAGGCAGTCATTAATGAAAAAGAACAACCTGAAGTTATTGATTTTATGTTGTTGTTTATTATTTTCTCTTCAGACTGAGTGTCTGTAAGCTGTCAGAGAGAAGCTGTGCAGCTCTGTCCTCAGTCCTCAGCTCCCAGTCCTCTAGTCTGAGAGAGCTGGACCTGAGTAACAACGACCTGCAGGATTCAGGAGTGAAGCTGCTGTCTGCTGGACTGGAGAGTCCTCACTGTGCTCTGGAGACTCTCAGGTCAGGATTCATCAACATGTTCAACTTATAGCCAGTTAAATTGCGATGTACATTAATGATGGATACACTCATAACCTTTTGTTGCATCTGCTTCAATAACATTTGTTATTGTTTTTTGACTCACTCTTGTTTGAACTTGTGTGTGTGTGTGTGTGTGTGTGTGTGTGTGTGTGTGTGTGTGTGTGTGTGTGTGTGTGTGTGTGTGTGTGTGTGTGTGTGTGTGTGTGTGTGTGTGTGTGTGTGTGTGTGTGTGTGTGTGTGTGTGTGTGTGTGTGTGTGTGTGTGTGTGTGTGTGTGTGTGTGTGTGTGTGTTCAGGCTGTCGTGCTGTATGGTCTCAGAGGAAGGCTGTGTTTCTCTGGCTTCAGCTCTGAGATCCAACCCCTCCCATCTGAGAGAGCTGGACCTGAGCTACAATCATCCAGGAGACTCAGGAGAGAAGCTGCTGTCTGCTGGACTGGAGGATCCTCTCTGGAGACTGGACACTCTCAGGTATTATAAACATATACAGTGAAGGAAATAAGTATTTGATCCCCTGCAGATTTTTTAAGTTTGCCCACACAATACATTAACAGTCTATAATTTGAATGGTAGGTTTATATAAACATTGAGAGTAAGAATATCAAAAAAGAAAATCCAGAAATTGACATTATATAAAAGATAAAAATGTATTTCCATTTAACTGAGTGAAATAAGTATTTGATCCCTTTGCAACAAACAAGGATTCTGGCTCCCACAGACAAATAATTCATCTTCCTTTAAAAAAGTACTCCTAATCAACTTGTTACCTGTATAAAAGACACCTGTCCACAGAATCAATCAATCAGATTCCAATCTCTCCACCATGGGCGAGACTGTAGAGCTGTCTAAGGACCTCAGGGTGAGACTGTAGACCTGCACCAGGCTGGGATCGGCTACAAGACCACCGGAAAGCAGCTTGGTGAGAAGGAGACAACTCTTGGTGCCATTATTCAGAAGAATAATGTGTGTGTTTCTAAATGGAAGAAACACAAAATGAGCATCAATGGCCCTCGGTCTGGGCTCCACACAGGATCTGGCCCCGTGGGGTATTGATGATCATGAGAAAGGTGAGGGATCAGCCAAGAACTACACAGGAGGAACTTGTTAATGATCTCAAGGCAGCTGGGACCACAGTCACCAAGAAACCTATTGGTAACACACTACACCATAGTTGATCAAATCCTGCAGTGCCTGAAGGCCCCCTGCTCAAGAAGAACACGAGAGGCCGTCTGAAGTTTGACAACGAACATCTGAATGATTCAGAGAAGGCTTGGGAAAAGCGGATGAGGTCAGATGAGACTAAAATGTTGATCTTTGGCTTCAACTCGACACGCCGTGTTTGGAGGAAGAGAGATGCTGACTATAACCCCAGAACACCATCCGTCAGGCATGGAGGTGGAGACATTCTGCTTTGGGCTGTTTCTCTGCTGAGGGGACAGGAGGACTTCCTGCATCGAGGAGAGGATGGACGGGGACATGTCCCGTGAGATCTTGGTCGATAGCCTCCTTCCCTCAGCCAGGACACTGACCATGGGTCATGGAGGGGTCTTCCAGCAGGACAAGGACCCTGAACATACGGCCAAGGCAACACAGGAGAGGCTAAAGAAGAAGCACCTTCAGGTGATGGAGGGTCCTAGCCAGTCTCTGGACCTTAATCCCATAGAAAATGTGTGGAGGGAGCTGAAGCTTCCAGATGCCGAGCATCAGCCTCAACACCTGAAGGATTTGGATCTTCAGAGAGGAGTGGACCAACATCCTTCCTGAGATGTGCACAGACCTGGAGACCAACTACAAGAAGCGTCTGACCTCTGTGTGACCTCTGTGTGTCCAACAAGGGTTTCTCCACCAAGTCCTAACACATGTTCTGCAAGGGGATCAAATACTTATTTCACTCAGTTAAATGCAAATACATTTTTATCTTTTATATAATGTACATTTCTGGATTTCCTTATTGATATTCTTTCTCTCACTGTTTATATAAACCTACCATTCAAATGACAGACTGGTCCTTTCTTTGTTGGTGAACTTACAAAGTCTGCAGGGATCAAATACGTATTTCCTCCACTGTGTGTATGCCAAGACAAAAACATTGAAGGGAACTAAAGGCACGGGATAAGACTCAGGCAGCAGCTCTGTGTTTACAGAGAAGACACGACAACAAGAAATACATCTTTATCATTTTAGATTCTGATCTCCATTTTAATGCTCATTTTAATTTGCTGACCAAAAACTGCTTTTATCATTTTGGCAATAGAGTCAAAATCCATCCAACAACCTAAACACAGCAGAGATCATCCCACTCCTGATGGACACCATCTGCACTGGCTCCTGTATCTGAATTGATTCTGAAGTGCTTCTCCTATTTTTAAAGCACTAAATGGCCCCTCCCTCTTTTAAACACAATGATGAACTATCAGATGTCCTGTGAATTCATCATAATAATAATAATAATAAATGGTATGGTCAAAGCACCTTTCATTGCTCAAAGCAAACCCAAAGTGCGTTGCATGAAAGATGCTTTTAAATAAAGTTCATTTATTTTCCTCTTCAGATTCCAGGTAAGAGAAACACTCATTGACTGCTGCTAGCAGATGCTGAGGGAACACTAACTGAACACTGATCAACTCTTACATCTTATTCTCTGAGAAATAATCATTGAAGTTAATGAGCTTTATTTATCGACTGATCTAAAATGATATCGTGAACATGTAGCTTCATCTGTGGAGAATAACAAAGCTCTGAGTTTGAGAGTGATGTCCACGTCTCCATGCTGCTCTGACCCCCCCCCCCCCCCCCCCCCCCCCTTCTTTCAGGATGGAGCCTGCTGGAGTCCGATGGTTGAGACCCGGTCTGAGGAAGTGTGAGTGTGGTTTAATTTGATTCATGAAAACAAAGCAGCCACCATCTTCAAATGTAACCTTCATCATCAAAGTGTCAATAAATGAACAGCTGATAGATGAATAACTGCTGCTGTTCCTCTCCTCAGATTCCTGTGAACTCTCACTCGACACAAACACAGCACAGAGGAACCTCAAACTGTCTGAGGACAACAGGGAGGTGACATGTGTGGAGGAGGAGCAGCCATATCCTGATCATCCAGAGAGGTTTGACCCCTGGTGTCAGCTGATGTGTAGAGAAGCTCTGACTGGTCTCTGTTACTGGGAGGTCGAGAGGAGAGGAGAGGTTTATATATCAGTGACTTACAGAGGAATCAGGAGGAGAGGAGGCAGTGATGATGGATGTGAGTTTGGATGGAATGATCAGTCCTGGAGTCTGTACTGCTCTGGTGGTCGTTACTATGTCTGTCACAATAACACAGTAACACACACCTCCTCCTCCTCCTCCTCCTCCTCCTCCTCCTCCTCCTCCTCTGGTAGAGTAGCAGTGTATCTGGATCATCCTGCTGGCTCTCTCTCCTTCTACAGAGTCTCCTCTGACACACTGATCCACCTCCACACCTTCAGAACCACATTCACTGAACCTCTCTATGCTGGGTTTGCAGTTTGGTCTGGATCAGTGTCTCTGGTTCCTCTGTAGGAGGAAGAGTCTCCTCCTGTTCCAGAGACTTCCTCCCTGCTGCCCAGAGAGTTCAGTCTGTTCAGGATCACAGCTGATGTTAGACCAACGTTGTTTAAAAAATATATTTCCATCTATTTGTTTTTAACCGTGGTGTACTTGTTATGTGTTTTTACTTATTGTTCTTCTTTATTATTAATAATGTCTTCCTACTTTGTTATATTTGAATATACAGTCTACTCTTTTCACTTTATCTGCACTATACATCTTTTGATGTAATAATGTAGATTTCCACTTTTTGGGACAAATAAAGGAATTCTGATTCTGAAAATATGCTTTGATTCAGACTCAATATCTTCGCTGTGATTCAGGAAAGTGCAACAAACATCACTTCACACACAAATACAGATAGAAATCAAACAATCCAATGTATAGCCTACTACAGGACAGTAACCAAAAACATCGTTTAAAACTGGAGAGATTAAAAAATATGCATAAATAAATGTTAAGGTAAAATAAGATATGAATGAACAACAAAAATAAAATATGTTACATTCATTTCTTATTGGCTATGGGTTATTGGTTATGTTCACATACTTATTTGATTATTAAAATGTAAACCGATCTTTTTCATATGGGTGTTTTAGAGTTGTACCCCCTATATACTGTAATTGGGCGCTCAAAGTGCACCGCACCAGATTGAAGCATTTTACTAAAGATTTCTAGGGCAGCAAAATAGTCAGAACCGACCCTGAAGTGTTAGAAGATGTGCGAAGAGATTTTGGTCACACTTTACGACAGGGAAGTTATTTATTATTTTAGTTTTATCATGTTTCGGTGTTGCACTTTGTAGACGGTCCCTACGTCCCTGCAGAGAGGAGCCGCGCAGCAGCTTTATTATTATTATAACTGACATCGTGATCATGTGACAGATGAGCAGCAGCAGAGCTCATAACATGTCCTTTTAAGTAGACATTCTGTACAGATCTTAAACTCTGTTGGCAGTAAAATAATAAACTTCTAATCCTACTGAAGACGGTTGGTGTTTACGGAAGACAGTAAAGCTTGGCTGTGATTGGTTGTTCGTCGTCACATGACAAGCGGCCCCGTTCAAAAAGTTAAATGTGGTTTGGATGAAGAAACTGTAAAACGTGTCCTCTCTGTCATTACATATTAAAGACACACAGAGAAACACACCGAAGAGACATTGTGGGGTGGGTCTGTTTAATCTCAGGAACCTGTTAGTGTTGAGGAGGATGAATATAAAGCCTGATTTGAGTATCGTAATGTTTCCACAGGGTCGCTACAGTATTTAAGAAAACTGAATTGATAAAGAGGATGTCGTTTTTATTTTTCTACTGTTTATAATACCTCTAGAATGTGAACTACGTATATTTCTGACCCACTCCGGAACAGAAGGGTGGCGGTAATGCAGCGTGAAGCTGGATGCTAACCGCTGTAAACACGAAGAAGACGAAGTCGTCGGACCGTTCATTCTGCGACACCAGTTTCCGGTGTGGTGCAGCTCGTTGCCTCCCTCGCATTGGATGTAGTTTGATTTAAACTACAAAAAAAAACATTGTGCAGCTCCACTTTCCTCCATAACTGACTGAGAATCAGTTATAACACTTTCACCGAAGGAGGAGAGACAACCAGGTCGCCAAGATGCCGAGAATCATGATTAAAGGAGGCGTGTGGCGCAAACACGGAGGTTTGTGTTTACATGAAGCTAATATGGAGCTAACGTGATGCTAACAATGCTAACAACTCATAGTAAACCAATGGGAATGAGTAGCATAATGCTAACTGCTGCGTTAGCACGACGCTAACAACTCATAGTAAAACCAATGTGACTGAATTAGCATGAAGCTAACTGCTCACTCAACGGGAAATTAGCCCGCGTAGCTAAATATAAAGAGATATAGATATATAAATCAGATGTGGCAGGAGTACTCAGATCTTGTACTTGAGTAAAAGTAGAAGTACTCAGATCTTGTACTTAGTAAAAGTAGAAGCACTCAGATATTGTACATGAGTAAAAGTAGAAGCACTCAGATATTGTACATGAGTAAAAGTAGAAGCACTCAGATATTGTACATGAGTAAAAGTAGAAGCACTCAGATCTTGTACTTGAGTAAAAGTAGAAGTACTCAGATCTTGTACATGAGTAAAAGTAGAAGCACTCAGATCTTGTTGTTGAGTAAAAGTAGAAGTACTCAGATCTTGTACTTGAGTGAAAGTAGAAGTACTTAGATCTTGTACTTGAGTAAAAGTAGAAGTACTCAGATCTTGTACTTGAGTGAAAGTAGAAGTACTCAGATCTTGTACTTGAGTAAAAGTAGAAGTACTCAGATCTTGTACTTGAGTAAAAGTAGAAGTACTCAGATATTGTACTTGAGTAAAAGTAGAAGTACTCAGATCTTGTTCTTGAGTAAAAGTAGAAGTACTCAGATCTTGTTGTTGAGTAAAAGTAGAAGTACTCAGATCTTGTACTTGAGTAAAAGTAGAAGTACTCAGGTCTTGTACTTGAGTTAAAGTAGAAGTACTCAGATCTTGTACTTGAGTTAAAGTAGAAGTACTCAGATCTTGTACTTGAGTAAAAGTAGAAGTACTTAGATCTTGTACTTGAGTAAAAGTAGAAGTACTCAGATCTTGTACTTGAGTGAAAGTAGAAGTACTCAGATCTTGTACTTGAGTAAAAGTAGAAGTACTCAGATCTTGTACTTGAGTAAAAGTAGAAGTACTCAGATCTTGTACTTGAGTAAAAGTAGAAGTACTCAGATCTTGTTCTTGAGTAAAAGTAGAAGTACTCAGATCTTGTTGTTGAGTAAAAGTAGAAGTACTCAGATCTTGTACTTGAGTAAAAGTAGAAGTACTCAGGTCTTGTACTTGAGTTAAAGTAGAAGTACTCAGATCTTGTACTTGAGTAAAAGTAGAAGTACTCAGATATTGTACTTGAGTAAAAGTAGAAGTACCAGAGTGTAGGAATACTCTGTCACAGTAAAAGTCCTGCATTCAAAATGTTCCTCAAGTAAAAGTAGAAAAGTATTATCATCAAAATATAGTGAAAGTAGAGACAGTAAAAGTAGTCATTGTGCAGATTGGTCCATTTCAGAATAATATATATGATATGTTTTATAATGATTGATCATGAAAGTGTTCTCAAAGCTGGTAAAGGTGCAGCTAGTTTGAATGACTTTGTATACTGCAGGGTAGCTGGTGGATTTACTCCAGGTGGAACTAAAGTCTGATTTAACACTTGATTATATTTCA